>NC_134537.1:24856440-25158583 GCF_050624435.1 Tenrec ecaudatus | reverse complement strand
GTCCAAGCTGTCCCGTGCCCCATGCATTCTGAGCCCCATGATGGAGATCTGTCTTGCCAGCTTGAGTCAATGCCCTGGTTAGGATGGCGCACATGGCCCACTGACAAAGAGAATCCAGTTCTCCCTGGATTGCGGGCAGAGGCGGCAGAAATTCCACCACCAGAGGGCCTTGTTTTACCATCTTTGGGACATGCTCTGCCACCTGAAGCCATCCACACAGGTGCTTTGGTACCCTGCTGAGCAGATGACCTTGACTTGGTCCAACACAGCCTGGGCTTGTCTGGGCGCCTCCCAGCCCCTAGCCCCACAGGCCTATCAGGGAAAAAACTTGTTCTTGCCAACCTTGGCTGCAGGCTCACTCCTAATGTCCCACTGGAACATACAGGTCCACAGTGTAGTGGGGAACCCAGTGGCCTACCCAGTTTGGCTGATGTGCCAGGGCACTATGCTTGCATGTGAAGGAACATCCGGGGACTCTAGAGTTTCCAAGGGCTGGGCAGTGGCTTCCAGGCCTGTCAGCCCAGGATCCAGGCTCCTTGTAAGACAGACCTGGGCTGATTGGGGAGAACGGCTCCCACAAATACCCAGTCAACAGTGAGTGACTCCGGCAGGGGCTGGCCTTGAATATTCCCTGGTCTTCCAATCAATGGAGGTGCAGGAGACACGCAAGCAGGCCACTTGCACAATGTGGCATGGCCCTCTGAACCCCAGACAAGCCCTAGCCAAGCCACCTGTGGGATATGGAGGAAGGGGTGAAAGGTTTGGGCTGCCCCCTGGCAGGGAACAAGACCAGATCCCTCAGTATCAGAGGGCAGCAGGGCCAACTATGCCTAGGACACCAGGAGGCTGCATCCTGAGGATGCTGAGGTACAGTCTTGCTGCCTGGTGGCAGAATGGAAGCCAGCAGCGTCTGTGGGGTCAGCCCCCTGAGACCACAGCTGGAAGTCCCCTCCAGCAGGAAGCAGAGAACAAGGACTTCTAGGCCTGGCCAAACATCCTCACTTTCACCCCAAAGCCAGGGGGGGATTCCTGAGGTGGCCCAGCCTTTGGAAACCCAGGACGCAGGGCACCAGCCTGTGTTGGCCACCAGAACTAAGGCCAAAACTTTTGAGGACCCCAGGTTCACAAACGCCACTGCTGCTGGGCAGGTGGACAACGCTGCTGCTCAATTGAGCCCTGTTGTGAAAACCTCAAATTCCTTTTTGAGGAAACTTCTTGCCCTCTGGTGTATTCACGTGCAAACAGAGGACCAGGAGGACATGGCCCCTGAACAACCACGGGACGCAAACAGAGGCCAAAGGGCTTAGGGAAGGCAGGCCCGAGGCAAAGTCTCTCTGAGGAACAACAGCCGGGAGAATAAAACAGGGGACACCAAGTCCCAGTTGGCCCCCAACCAGAACCAGTTGGACACTGCTTCTGAGAGGAAAGCCATCCCGGCAGAATACCAGACCCCTGGGCTCTGCTTTGGGTCTCTCCTGCGCTGCCTCTGCGGCCGAGTTAGGCCCACTCTTGCTGTGCCTTGCGCTCCCCAGCCTGCCTCCAAATCTAAATTTTCCTGAAATTCAACCCCACCCAAAAGTAGAAATCCTTTCTTCCCCAGGAAGATCCAGCGCCCAGGGCGCTGTGAGTGGGTAAATGCCCAGACCTCAGCCCCTCCCCAGTTTTTTGCGCTAATAGAGTTCTCAATAGAGCTGGCTGCTTCTGTGTTTTTGCTCGCCCCGTCCTGCTGCGTGACTGTCTTATGCGGAAGTCTTCCTCCCTACTGCACAATATGCTTCACGCCACATTAGAGATGTGTTCGCCTTCCGCCTCACTTCTTCCAGCCCATCCTCATGGAGACACTCTCATGTTTATCAGAAAAGAGCTTCATATACAAGAGCAATTGCATATTGAGAAATCATCCCAGCCCAACCAGATCTAGTCCATAAGTCCGATATCAGCCCATAGGTCCGATACTAGTCTGTAAATTCATCTTCAGCCACATGGAGTCATGTAATAATGCAGATGCGGGAAGATCACAGGCGGCCAGTGGGGGGAAAGTCTGGTGGAGGCAGTGGTGGGACAAGAATTTCAGCGCCATCGTGGGTCTGCACGTGGCTCCCCTGCTTCCAGGCCTCTGGCTACATCAGTGCAGCTCTATCCGTCTGCTCACCAATAGTATGTGACAGGGAGTGAGTGTGAGTCTCGCCTCCAGTCAGGTCTTTATCTCCTTAATGTCTCAAATGAGGTCAGCAAGCTGTGACCTCCTTGACAGGCTACACTCCACCCTTTCACTCTGAATGCTCTCCACTTCACACCAGACTATGGAACTCCCTCACTGGCCTCTGGACAAAAGGGTTGGAATGGAGAAGGTGAAGCCATTGTCCCAAGTGCTTGCAGGTCAGGAGGTATCCAGCATGGCTTGTCATGAGGACTGGGACTCCCAGGACAATAGTACTAGGGAGGAGCAGCCTGGAAATGAAGGGTTTTGGGGATTACACAGACCATGAATGGATGGCTGACAGACCAGTGCTGGGCAAGGTGTTTAGAGGCAGGTGACATGGTCCCTCTCTGAAAGAGACTATGTGATTGTCAGCAGCCCTGTGATCCTGTCAGAACGTGCTCCTGATTGGTTCTGGCAAGTGGCTGAGCCCACTGGGGGCTTGCTGTGTCCTGTGCCTGTTTTTCCCCTTATTTGCCTCTCAGCTGTATGGAAGGAATGCCCTCTAGGAGGAGGATCCCAGTGATCCCAGAGTGGGTTCGTCCCCACATTGAGCACCTGCTGGGCCGGGATTGAGAGGGGAAGAATGTACACGGGGTATGCACACTTGGGCCAGCAGACCATGTCCTTTCCCCGGGCGTGATTTGGGGGAATGTTGGAGAAAGGTGGTCTGAGGAGGAAGAGGGTGTGCGGAGCCCCTTCCTGGTCACTGCAGTAAACTACTCTCTGTGTCTCCACCCTGTTCTCCGGGCTCTAGATCCCCCAGGTCAAATGCCTGGGATGGCAGTGGTTCAGCACATCTCACAGTTCCCTTTGTGTAGATGACACACATCCCCGCTCCCACAGACTGGCTCTGCTGGGCCTCGGTGACAGGGGACAGCTGCATTTTTCAGCCTGCACTGGGGGATCCTGGGACAGGTTCTTTTTTATTTCTTCTTTTTGTAAATCATTTTATTGGTCGCTCATACAATTCTTATCACAATCCATATATACATCCATTGTGTCAAGGACATATGTACATTTATTGCAATCATCATTCTCAAAAAATTGCCTTCTACTTGAGCCCTTAATATCTGCTGCTCATTTCCCCTACCTCCCCATTCTCCCCTACCTCGTGAACCATTCTTCATTCATATATATATTTTTTTCATATATTACACTGTCTGGCGTCTCCCCATGCCCTCTTCTCTGCTGTCCATCCCCCAGGGAGGAGGCTATATGTAGTTTCTTTTTTTTTTTCCTTGCCTTTTTTTTATAAGGGGCTCATACAACTCTTATCACAATTCATACATATACTACATCAATTGTATAAAGCACATCCGTACATTATTTGCCCTAATCATTTTCAAAGCATTTGCTCTCCACTTAAGCCCTTTGCATCAGGTCCTCTTTTTTTGTCCCCTCCCTCCCCGTTGCCCCCTCCCTCAAGAGCCCTTGATAATTTATAGGTCGTTATTTTGTCATATCTTGCCCTATCCGGAGTCTCCCTCCCTCTTCCCCTTCTCTGTCGTCCATCTCCCAGGGAGGAGGTCACATGTGGATCCTTGTAATCAGTTCCCCCTTTCCAACCCACTCACCCTCCAATCTCCTAGCATCGCCCCTCACACCCCTGGCCCTAAAGGTATAATCCACCCTGGATTCCCTGTGCCTCCAGCTCCCATATGCACCAGTGTACAACATCTGCCCTATCCAGTCCTGCAAGGTAGAATTCGGATCATGGTAGTTGGGGGGAGGAAGCATCCAGGATCTGGGGGAAAGCTGTGTTCTTCATCGGTACTACATCGCACCCTGACTGACCCATCTCCTCTCCTAAACCCCTCTATGAGGGGATCTCCAGTGACCAACAAATGGGCCTTGGGTTTCCACTCTGCACTTCCCCCTTCATTCACTATGGTGTGTGTGTGTATATATATATATATATATATATATATATATATATATATATATATATATATATATATATATATATATAATATAATTTTTTTCATGATGCCTTATACCTGGTCCCTTTGGCACCTCGTGATCGCACAGGCTGGTGTGCTTCTTCCTTGTGGGCTTTATTGCTTCTGAGCTAGATGGTCGCTTGTTTACCTTCAAGCCTTTAAGACCCCAGACACTATCTCTTTCGATAGCCGGGCACCATCAGCTTTCTTCGCCACATTTGCTTATGCACCCGTTTGTCTTCAGTGATCGTATCATGGAGGTGTGCAGCCATTGATAGGATTTTTTTGTTCTTTGATGCCTGATAACTGATCCCTTCAGGACCACGTAATCACACAGGCTGGTGTGTTCTTCCATGTGGGCTTTGTTGCTTCTGAGCTAGATGGCCACTTGTTTATCTTCAAGCCTTTAAGACCCCAGATACTATCTCTTTTGATAGCTGGGCACCATCACCTTTCTTCGCCACATTTACTTGTTCACCCGCTTTGCCTTCAGCAGTTGTGTCAGGAGGATGAACATCATAGAGTGCCAATTTAATAAAAGAAAGTATTCATGCATTGAGGGAGTCTTGAGTAGAGGCTCAAGGTCCTTCTGCCACCTTAATACTAAACCTATAAATATAGACACATAAATCTATTTCCCCATCCATATATATATATATTTGCATGTACATGTCTTTGTCTAGACCTCCATAAATGCCCCTTGACTCCTAGCTCTTTCCTCCATCTCCCTGGACCTTCCTCCTGCCCTACTACCATGCTCCGTCACCACCTGGGTAACAGCTATACCTCTTCTCTACGCAACCTTACCCTTGATCATTTCCTACCAGGCCTGCCACTCCCCCCTCACTACCATTTTGGGTCCCATGTTGTTCCCTTGTCCCTGTGTTTGTTAACACCACTTCCTTACCCCCCCCCCCACCTTCCCCCACCCCAAGTCCCCCTGGAACTGTCGGTCCCGTTGTTTTTCCTCCAGATAGTTCATCCAGCCTGTCTCATTCAGACAGACCTGTGGAGTCACTAACATGCACGAAAACTAGACAGAGGAAAACAAAGCCATAGTATACAACCGGACAACAAAACAACAAAAACAAACCACTGACAAAGAACAGAACACTATACGTAGTTTCTTGTAATCACTTCCCCTTTTCTACCCCACAGTCTATCCACCCACCAGGCATCGCCACTCTCATCACTGGTTCTGGAGAACCGGGACAGGTTATTGTTCAGACAAATACACAGATCACTGTCTCAGCAAGCACTATGTGAGCACTCCCCTAGGAGGTGGGGATCCACCCCTGCAAGTCCGCTGGCCTGTCCCCTATGACACTTGGCCCACCGAAAGCAGGAGAGACTTGGGACAGGAGACAGCATCACCAACCCTAGGCAAGGGCCAGGATTTGGACAGACCTGCTTTTCAAGACAGTTTTTGGCCCTCCTGGGGGACCTGCAGGTTGGTTGGATGAGCATTTGTCTTCTGCGAATAGAGATGGTCAACGTGGGAAAAGGTTACAGAAGAACGTGCAGAGTGTGAACTCACTCTAGAAAACCAAACAAAGTCAACACCAGTGTGTTCTAGGGACACGATGTTTCTGCACTCTGCTGCTAACCCGGAGGTCAGCAGTGCAACCTCCCCCCGCCGCCCAAGTTGCTCGGTGGGAGAAAGGACCTGGCCATGAGCCCACGGAGGGAGGCAGACTAGGAAACCCTAGGGTGCAGCGCTAGTATCACAGAGATGAGGCACGAGGATCCTGAGTCAACTCGATGGCACCAATCACGTGTTTAGAGAGAGACCTGGGCGAGTGTCCTAAGATGTTCACGGCGACACTGGCTGAGGGACAGGCCCCTGGCAGTTTGACTTGACTTCACCTGTCATATGAATTTCATAGTTAACCTGGACCAGCACGTTGTCTGCCCATTCATCAAATGTTGATTGTTCCCACAGAAATGATACCTTACAAATAGCAGTGGACTCACGTGGCATTATTTTTTTTATGAACCAATCTGCTATTGCACTGAAAGTTGACCTCTGGGAGTAGTTGGGTTCCCAGTTCAAGGGCATCTCAGGGTGAACATCTCCACAGTCCATTAGTGTCTGTCTGTCCAACAGGCTGATCTTCCTACCCCTCTGATTATCAATCCATTCACCAGCACCTCCAAGTTCCCCATTGGCCAGCCTTCCCCTGGCTCAGCCTGTTCTCTGATCACCACCAGGCTGATTAGTGTGCTTGGCACATGTCCTTAAGGACAGAGGGTGGGAGGGAGAAGAGAAGGTGGGGCGTCCCTCTCCCAGTCAGTCTCTTTGGTTAAGGGGCTTCACGGGCTTCCACCCTCAGTTCTAGAGGGGACCAGATCAGGGAGCTGCCCTGAGAGTGTAGAGAAGTCAGATGGTGTCCAGTGTGAAGAGTTGAGAGTGTGCTGAAGGCACTGTCCGTAAGTGTGGTACCTTAGTCACAGGCTCTGAAACCAGCCCCCCATGGTCCAGCCCCCCTCATCTACAGGCTGAGTCACCAGCCACGCCCCCCAAATGTGAAAGCCCTTGATATCACCCCAAACTTCACAGATTGGTTCTGTGATGCAGTGAGTGCCTGGCTTCAGCATCTGTGATGCCCAAGGGGTCCTGCTCAGCACTGGCAGGCTTTGGGCTCCAGTGCCCTGGTCGCGTAGAGAGTGGGAACGACTGTTCTCCTCGCTCTTGTGAGGTTAAACCACGTTGATCCCAACTCTCGTCTTCCAGGTTCTTGGCTATTTGTTTTATGACTGTGGAGCTAACGTCCACAGTATCACATCTTTTAGGAAAATTCCAAACATTCATGATGGATTCTGGTTGGAACGGAGCTGCAGGAGTGACCAGGTAGGGGGAGCCTGTGAACAAGACTGAGGGGTTAAGTCTTAGACCAGGAGAAAGACCCCCTTGCAGTTTCTCTCCTTCTCAGCTCCCTCATCGTCCTCTTTCAATTTTGTATCAGCCCGTCCATTTCTCTTGGATGCTCTTTGACCTCCTGGAGCCTGGACACAGCTGCATGGCAGCACTTGCTGCAACATGCTTGTGATAGTTTATTGTGCCAGCCTGTCCTATAAGCACAAGTGGGATTAACTGAAGGACAGACAGATTAATGGCTCCATGAACCTCACTTTCTCGTCTCTCACTCTTTTATCATCGGATCAGCGTGCGGCTGCCTTGCTTGTTCTGTGCCTCAATTTAAAGGGTACACTACTTGTGGGACGCCTAGCCTTTAGACTGTGTCGCTGTAAGTTGAGGTCCCTTCAAGCCCACACGATTGGAATGTACATCTCTGGAGCTCGGGACCGACAGTTGGTGACAGTTGGTGACTTGCTTGCTGTTTACTGCCTGAGTATATATAGACCAGCTCTCTCTACAGAGGAGGAACTTGCGGCCCTCAAGACTTAAAGGACTGATACTGTCTCACTGCTTTATAATTTAACTGTGCATTTCTTGTATTATATATCTATCTTATATAATTTAACGGTTCATTTCCTGTGTTATCCATATCTATATCTATATAATTACTAGGAATCTGGTTTTGTCTCTCTAGAGAACCCTGTCTAACACATTTTGGTTCCAGGAGTGCTTCTAGAGAAATAAAACTATAAATTTGGGTTTCTTAACTTGGCTTTCCAACTTGATTAGTCTTAATAGCACTAATAATGCTACTTCAACACCCCCAAACGTGGATACGTCTGCTACCCTTACTAATCCATGGTGTGAAATAGCAAAGATAATACCTAAAGTAGCACCACCGATAGATGGGGTGCTGGTCAAAGGAGATGCTCTGGGTGATCGTATGTTTGATATTTTCCAGGAGTTTTGTGATAATGACAAGTATAGGGAAGCTGGTTGGCTGGTCCTTCTTACAATGGAAAGTGTGATTAAGGAGAGGGATGATCTCAGAGCCTCAAAAGCGCGCCTCAGGTGAGGCTAACGGATTTGAAAACTTCCATCTGTGCTACAAAGGAGAGCCTTCTCTCCTCCAGTAAAAGAGCTGACATTGCTGAGAACCAGGTCCAGAGTCTCATTATACGAGTGGCTGAATTACAACGGATGCTGAATTGCAGATCTAGAGTAATGTCTGAAACCAAAGTAAGGGCATTGATTGGGAAAAGTTGGGACCCTGAAACATGGGATGGGAACATTTGGGCTGATGATACAGAAGAGGGTATTGAGCCCTTAGAAACACCTGAGCAGATTAGCCAAATGATTCAAGTTGATATGCCAGGTGGGGCTGCATCAGTAGCATTACCTGAGGAAGATGCCTTACAAGATATTGCTGAGAGCACCCAGGAAACACCCTCACCACCATTATTTCCGCTAGACCTGTCACTAAAATGAAGTCTCAGAAAGCTCCTAAAGGTGAGGTTGAGATGATTATGCAAGAAGAAGCGCGCTATACTCATCAAGACCTGCTCGAGTTTTCAAATACACACAAGCAGAAGTCTGGAGAATACCCCTGGGAATGGTTACTCAGGGTGTGGGATACTGGTACACGAAATGTAATATTAGACCGGTCTGAGTTTCTGGATATGGGACCCCTAAGCACAGACTCTTCTTTCAATGTCTCTGCAAGACAGGCTGAAAAAGAACCTAATTCTTTATTTGGTTAGTTCAATGAAGCATGGACTTCCAGGCTGGACTAGATTAGACCAACTTGAAGTACCTGACCTACCTTGGTACACTGTAGAGGAAGGCATCCAAAAGCTTAGGGAAATTGTTACGTTGGAATGGATCTATCAGTATATTCCCATAGACCCAAAGAGGGGGTGTCCTGAGGACATACCCTTTACCACAACCATACGGAACAAGTTTGTGAAGTGGGGCCCAGCATCTCTTAAGACTCCTATAATTGCTATTTTATGTGCACCAGGATTAACAGTGGGCACGGCCCTCAGCAAACTCTGACATTTGCCCACAATGGGGCTGATTGGTTCCCGTGATGGTAGAGGGCAGGTGTCAGCACTGAATCAACAAAGACAGAATGGGCGTGGTTATAATACACAACAAGTTTTCAATAATAATCAAAGCAACCTGTCTCGTGTGGAATTATGCCATTGGCTACTTAGCCACGGTGTCCCTAGGAATGAAATAGAAGGGAAACCTACTAAATATTTACGTGATCTATACAGGTGAAAGAATGGTAGATCAGGTGAACACCAGAATAGACAGTCACGATCGCGCAGTTCCCAGACCTGAGCCAGTTACAGACCCACAACCCCTTAAATGTGGGGGGAGGACGGGTCCCTTTGAAGGGGGACCCTGCTACATCACCAAAGGTCTATACTGTTAGTCTTTCTTCTAGCCTTCCCCAAAGGGACCTGCGGCCTTTCACAAGAGTGACTGTTCATTGGGGAAAAGGAAATAATCAAACTTTTCAGGGATTACTGGACACTGGCTCAGAACTGACACTAATTCTAGGAGACCCAAAGTGTTTTAAAGGCCCACCAGCCAGAGTGGGGGTTTCTGGAGGTCAAGTTATCAATGGAGTTTTAGCTCAGGTATGCCTCACTGTGGGTCCAGTGGGTCTCCGAACCCATCCTGTGGTTATTTCCCCAGTTCCAGAATGCATCATTGGAATAGACATACTTAGTAACTAGCAGAATCCCCCTATCGGATCCCTAAAATGTGGAATAAGGGCTATCATGGTAGGAAAGGCCAAGTGGACACCATTAGAATTGCCATTACCTAGGAAAATAGTAAACCAAAAGCAGTACCGCATTCCTGGAGGGATTGCAGAGATCAGTGCCACCATCAAAGACTTGAAAGATGCAGGGGTGGTGATTCCTACTACATCCCCATTTAACTCACCTATTTGGCCTGTAAAGAAGACAGATGGATCATGGAGAATGACAGTGGATTATCGTAAACTTAACCAGGTGGTGACTCCAATTGCAGCTGCCATTCCAGATGTGATTACATTGCTTGAGCAAATTAATACTTCGCCTGGTACATGGTATGCAGCTATTGATCTGGCTAATGCCTTCTTCTCCATACCAGTCTCAAAGGACCACCAGAAGCAGTTTGCCTTCAGCTGGCAGGGGCAACAATATAGTTTCACAACTCTCCCCCAGGGGCACATCAACTTTTCTTCCCTGTGCCATAATTTAGTCCGAAGGGACCTTGACCACCTGTCTATTCCACAAAATGTCACACCAGTCCATTCTATTGATGACATTATGCTGATAGGACTCACTAAGGAGGATGTATCAAAGACTCTAGATTCATTGGTACAATATCTGCATACAAGAGGTTGGGAAATTAACCCAACGAAGATTCAGGTACCCTCCACATCAGTAAAATTTCTAGGGGTCCAGTGGTGTGGGCCATATGGAGATATTCTTGCTAAAGTGAAGCATAAGCTATTGCATTTAGCACCCCAAATGACTCAAAAAGAGGTACAATGCCTAGTGGGCCTCTTCGGATTTTGGAGGCTCACTTGGGTGTTCTACTTGGACCTATTTATCAGGTGACATGAAAAGCCTCCATTTTTGAGTGGGGCCCAGAACAAGAAAAGGCTCTTCAACAGGTTCAGGCTGCCGTGCAAGCTGCTTTGCCACTGGGACCATATGATCCAGCTGACCCAATGGTGCTAGAGGTGTCAGTTGTAGATAAAGATGCAGTGTGGACTCTGGCAGAACCATATTGGTGAATTATAGCATAGATCATTGGGATTTTGGAGCAAAGTCCTGCCATCCTCTGCAAACAACTACTCCCCCTTTGAAAAACAGCTGTTGGCCTATTACTGGGTCTTGATGGAGACTGAACGCCTCACCATGGGCCCCCAAGTCACCATGAGGCCTGAATTACCTATCATGAACTGGGTATTGTCTGACCCACATAATCATAAAGTTGGACGTGCACAGCAACACTGCATTGATAAATGGAAGTGGTATATACGAGCACTGAATCAACAGAGACAGCAGGACCTGAAGGAACAAGTAACCTGAATGAAGAAGTGGCCCAAATGCCCACAGTCTCCACTCCTGTCACATTGCCTCCTTTCTCCTAGTCTGCACCTATGGCCTCCTGGGGAGTTCCTTACCATACTTTAAATGAAGACCAAAAAATCATGCTTGGTTTACGGATGGCTCTGTGTGATATGCAGGTGTCACTCGTAAGTGGACAGCAGCAGCACTACAGCCCCTTTCTGGGATCTCCATAAAGGACAGTGGTGAAGGGAAATCTTCCCAATGGACATAACTTTGAGCAGAGCACCTGGCCATTCAGTTTTCATATAAGGAAAAATGGCCAGATGTGAGATTATATACTGATTCATGCGCTGTGGCCAATGGCGTGGCTGGATGGTCAGGAAATTGGAAGGATCATGACTGGAAATTGCGTGACAAGTAGGTGTGGGAAGAGGTATGTGGATGGACCTCTCTGAATGGGCCATGAAGTGAAGGTAATTGTATCTCACATGAACGCTCACCAAAGGATTACCTCTGAAGAGGAGGACTTTAATAATCAAGTGGATAAGATGACACGGACTGTGGAGACTGGCCCTCCTCTTTCCTCTGCCACCCCTGTTATCGCCCAATGGGCACATGAACAAAGTGGACATGGCGGCAGGGATGGAGGTTATGCATAGACACAGCAACATGGACTTCCACTCACCAAGGCTGACTTGGCCACTGCCACTGCTGAGTGTCCCATTTGCCAGCAGCAGAAACCAACATTAAGTCCAAGATATAGGACCATTCTCGGGGAGATCAACCAGCAACTTGGTGGCAGGTTGATTACATAGGACCACTTCCATCATGGAGGGGACAGCGTTTTGTTCTTACTGGAATAGACACCTACTCTGGATAGGGATTTGCCTTCCCTGCATGTGATGCTTCTGCCAACATTACTATTCGGGTACTTAGAGAATGCCTCAGCCACCGGCATGACATCCCACATAGCATTGCTTCAGATCAAGGAACTCACTTCAGAGCAAATGCAGTGAGGCAATGGGCCCATTCCCATGGAATCCACTGGTCGTATCATGTTCCTCATCATCCTGAAGCTGCTGGCTTGATAGAATGATGGAATGGGCTCCTAAAGACACAATTACGGTGACAACTAGGTGGCAACAACTTGCGGGGCTGGGACAATGTTCTCCAGGAAGCTGTATACGTTCTAAACCAGCGGCCAATATATGGTACTGTGTCTCCAATAGCCAGAATTCATGGGTCCAGGAACCAAGGGGTGGAAGCTGGAGTGGCACCACTCACTATTACTCCTAGTGATCCCCTTGCAGCATTTTTGCTTCCTGTCCCAGCAACCCTGTGTTCCTCAGGCTTGGAGGTCCTGGTCCCGAAGAAAGGAACTCTCCCACCTGTAAACACAGCACGGATTCCACTAAACTGGCAGCTGAGAATGCCCCCTGGCTACTTTGGGCTTCTCATGCCTTTGGATCAACAGGTCAGGAAGGGTGTTACTGTACTGAGTGATGTTATTGATCCTGATTACCAAGGAGAAACTGGACTGGTGCTACATAATGGAGGTAAAGAAGAATATGTCTGGAATCCAGGAGATCCCATAGGCCAACTCTTAGTGTTACTATGCCCTGTTATTCAAGTAAATGGTAAGTTGCAGCAACCCGATCCTAACAGGACTTATAATGACCCAGACCCCTCAGGAATGAAGGTCTGGGTCACCCCACCAGGCCAAAAACCACAGCCAGCTGAGGTGCTTGCTGAGGGCAAAGGTAATACAGAATGGGTAGCAGTAGAAGGCAGTTCTACCTATCAATAACGACCACGTGATCAATTGCAAAAGTGAGGTTTGTAATTGCCAATGTATTTTCTTTTTATGTGCTTATTTTGTATCTTTCCTTTGTTCAGGTATGATATATCAGGTACAATTTGACTCAGTGCTTTTTCATTTATGTGTATGGTAGATGATTGATGATAAGTATAAGTGTGATTTCATCTATATAAGTATATATGGCTAAAGAATTGTGTACAGGTGCTAGGTCGGCACAGGGTGGATTGTGTTAGTTTATTGTGCCACTCTGGCCTATAAACACATGTGGGATTAATTGAAGGACAGAGAAATAAATGGCTTGGTGAGCCTCGCCTTTCTTGTCTCTCGCTCTTTAATCATTGGACCAGTGTGCGGCTGCCTTGCTTGTTCTGTGCCTCAATTTAAAGGGTACACTACCTGTGGGAAGCCTAGCCCGTGGACTGTGTCACTGTAAGTTGAGGTCCCTTTAGCCCACACGATTGGTATGTACATCTTTGGAGCTGGGGACTGACAGTTGGTCAGAGTTGGTGACCTGCCTTGCTGTTTGCCGCCTGGGTATATATACCCCAGCTCTCTCTACAGAGGAGGAACTGCTGGCCCTCAAGACTTAATGGACTGTTAGTGTCTCACTGCTTTATAATTTAACTGTTCATTTCTTGCTGCAGTCCAGCTACAGCAGGGTCCAGGGGTCCCTCAAGGTGGGTCACGGCGTCGGCGAGTGGGAGACAGAAACCACACGACTCAAAGGTTGCGGGTGACTGTCCCAATTTTATTTATGCAAAGCTTCAACTTATATATTCTTTTTCTTGGCTTAAAGCTTATGGCCTGAGGTCATACATCAGGAAATTCTCAGGCCACTAAACCATAACAAGTTACATAATCACATCATGATTCTTTTTTTTTTTCACATCATGATTCTTGGTTAAAAATTAGTACATCTTGAAACTAAAACTACTTCAACCACAAGGGTGATAAACATAAACCTTCTAACAATAACTGAGCGCACTTTATCCAACTAGGGCGCATTGTTCTAACTATGAAATCAATAAAGCACTGATGCATTTTATCATCAAACACAAAAATTACTTGACAGGCTTTGGCTGTTCTTTCTGTTCCTCCTTAAGCTGTTCCTTTAGGGTTTTCATTTCTTGTTCTCTCTTTTCCACTAAGTTCCCATAAATTAAACTCCCAAAGTTTTTCTCTACCAAGGTATGAGTTGCCTCACAATAGGCAGCTTTGCTTCAGTGGACTTCAAGTTGCCTCACAATACATATCTTTGCTTCAGTGGACTTCAAACACCACGGGGGCCCTCCTCTGGCTAACCTTTCCATAAAACTTAAACTACTAAAAGGAACTTGTACACCTTCTTTGTTAACTATTCTTATGCCATTTTCATTACAAGCCCCCATATAAGGTAAATCAGGGTCAGAACTCTATTTCTCTTTGGGAGGGGGATACCATATTTTACCCCCTATGCAGTAACCAATATAAGGAAAGGGAAAAACCGTGGGAAGAGGATGAAAACATTTTTCGAGTCTTGGACAAAAGCTTCCAAATGAGCCTCTAGGATTTCTGTGGGTTTTAGTTGCAATAGCTCAGCCTGCTCAAGATCTAACATAAATTCCTCAAAGGGGGTTACTGGCTTCCACTTTCTGGTTTTATTATACAATACACTTTGCAAGCAGTCAGGACATGGAACGTTCAAAGCCATAGGAAAGGGAGTAACCTCAACTTCTAGGGAATATTCCTCAGTTGTTTGCTAAAAAGGGAAGTGATCAAAATTATCAGGAAGCAGAGAGCAGCTACTATTATCAATAATGATATCAGGCCAATAATTCCAAAGGGTTCACAGGAGGGACTGCCTTCATGGAGCCTTCTTTGAATGTGCCCCTTCATGTGCTGACTGTGTCAAGGCCCATGGTTCGAAATGGTCTCGGCAATTTCTTGTATTTTATATATAAATACTGTATATAATTTAATGGTTCATTTCTTATGTTATATATCTATATCTATATAAAATTACTAGCAATCTGATTTTGTTTCTCTAGAGAACCCTGTCTAACACAAATAGACAAGCCTGGGGGGCTCCCACCGAACATCAAGATAGGACACTAGCCCCGTGGACCACCCAGTCTGGGTGAATTTGCTGGTTGGTGGTTTGGTAAGGTCTTTGTAAGCGGAGGAGCCCTTTGGCTGCTGGACCCGCTGACCCTCTACTCTCCCTCCTCTGCTCCCCTGTCCCTCTCAGCGCCCAGGTCACCTCTTCCTGCAGTGGGGAGGGAGAGATGAGCTGAGGAGGAGCCCAGAAGTGAGTCCAAAAAAAGAAGGGAAAGAAAGTGCTGGGGTCCCAAAGCAGGCCCAGGGGAAAGAGCCCAAGGAGGGCTTCATCAGGTATAGAGAGCTGTGTCAGAGGGATGGGGAGAAGCACAGAGTCCCTGTCTCTCCTATGACAGGACATGAGGGACCCAGCTCCACCTTCTTCCCCTCGTTGTCTTTCAGCAACATGGAAAACTCCGTGGCAGGCCTGGACGGGCTCTCTCAAGAGGTAAAGTCCCAGCTGTCCCCCCTCCCTCTCTGTGGGCAGGATTTCCATGGATACGGACCCCTCTAGGCATTTGTGTCAGAGGGAGATGCTCTAGATTCTGAAGAATAAAGTTCCCCAAGAGATCATTTCCCACAGAACATAAATTGACTGGGAATTTAGAACCTGCGATCACCCCGATTCTCCATCTTATCCTGCTGGGACTGAAAGTGGAGACAAGAGGAGAGAAATCCCTAACTTTGACACGGTGGCCATCCCTCCAGACGTCGGTCTTATCATCCCTCAAAGGGACCCAACGCAGCAATCTCTGTCCCCCTCACACTGGGCTTGTGAACCACAAATGAGATCAGATGTGAGAGTGACGTAAGAGAAGGTGGACTTGTCACCCTCACTCATGTCTTAGGGCAGTCAGGTCTCTGGGAAAACTCTCCATTCCGCTGTACTCAGAGCCAAAGGTCTCAGTACTCCATGGTCTCCAGATGTCCTGCCCAGTCCCTGCCCACCTAACACTGTCTCCTGCTCTCTCAGCCAGCAGTGCTCCCCTGGGAAAGCCCACAAAGCTCCATCAACTGCTCTCCTTCAGGAAAAGGTAATTGCATGCTCAGGGCTCTCTGTTGTATGGCAAAACTGCAGAGGATTTCTCTGTTTGGTCTGGATGAGGACGAGGAGAGGGATGATACCAGGGAGGGAGCCACACCCAGGAGAGGCTGGTTCACTGGGGGAGGGAATGGCCAGAAGACGAGGATCAGACATCCCAGGCTACAATGTGTCTCCAAATCTACTCTCTGATAGAACAACATTAGACCCAGGCTTCAGAACACTCACATATCCTGATAAAGCACTGTGCTCTGACCCCCAAACAAAGACACTGCCTTCAAGTTCATGCTGATCCACAGCAACCCTCTATGGGGCTTCACAGACAGAATTGGATTTGTCTCGCAGAACCACGGGTGGGTTTGGCCTCCATCCTGCAAGCAGATTGGTGTTTACCTACAGAGCCAAAGCTGTCCTGACAAGCTGTCTGGTTTGCAGAGTGGCTTTTGCATCCCAACAGCCTCAGTGCTGGATTCCTTTGGTTCCACAGCCTTCCAAAGGCGGACCTCTCTGAGCGTGGCTTGGACTTGACACTTAGGGAGCTCGCTCACGGGCGGTGTGCATTCAGAAGCCAGCCCATCCCTCCTCTTTCCCTCCTCTGAAGATCTGCACGGAACAGGGGAGGATTGCAGATGGCTGCGTGTAGGACAGAGAACGTCAAGGTTCTCCCGCATACAGCACTTCCCGAAGGATGCCGATTTCCACAGGCCTCCGCAGCATTGCTTCCCCAGCCCCAGGGGAACCTCTTACCTGGGGATATACCTGGGAACCTGCCTAGGGAGGGACACTCTTGTACCCTGCTATATCCTAAAACCTCCCTGCAACCTCAAACCAAATTCACGGCCACCTTGTCACTGAGGAATCCTGCAGATCTGGTCAGACAGTGAGGACCCACTGCTGCAGGTTTCCAAGTCCCTATATCTTTATGGGGTCAGAAAGTGTTCTGGTTCTCCTTTGGAGTCATGGGGAGATTACACCCAAAATTGAGTTCAACAGCTGGGTATAAATTCCACGCGAGCTTTCCCATACAACCATGGTCCACTTGTTTCTGTTTTACATAGCGGTTTTATTGACACCATCATTATGCTACGCAGTTTCCGGAGTTCAATATATCCAAAAGAGTTGTATGATCACCACCCAATCAATTTTAGAACATTTTCATCAATCTTGTACCCATCAGTATTAGCTCCAGCCTACCCCAGTCTTCCTTATGATGACCCCAAATGATGATGACTATAGATAGTTATTCTTTCTACTGAGGTACCTGTTTATTTGTATAAAGCAAATCTTAATAAAAACCCTAAAAATGACAACAAAATAAAATAAAAGAACAACCTCAATCCAAGTAAAAGCAGAAGACCACAGAAACCAAAAGAAATTCCCAATGCATCAAGAGGAAAAACAAATGGTAAGTATGTTCATTTTTAACCCAACTTTATCTGTAGTTTCAGCCACAGGCCAATGCACAGAGTGAGGACAAGACTGTTCACATCCGTGGTCACAGCTCTGTGAGAATTTCATGGAGGCTTGACCTACATGGCAATGCAGCAAAGGGATTGTGGGCTTTTATCCATGGATAAATGAAAGGAAAGAAGAAAATGGAGAAGAAAAAACACCTCCAACTATGTGCCCAAGTCATCCATACATATTGCAAACTAGGGACTCAGAAATGAAGCCCCAATGCAATGCGCTCCTCTCATCCTGCATTTTATTGTTTACAATCCATGGATCACCCAGGCTGCAAGCTGGTTCCAGGTAGACTAAGTCCCCATCTCTCTTAAATGGCTACTTTAAGACATGCCTTTAAGACTCTGCCACTGGAGTATTCAACACATGTTGCTATAGCACCCATAGCTTCAGGGACTACTTCAGGACGACAAGGATTGAGCAGCATTCATTGCAAGAATGAATTCTTAGATAGGGCTCATGATTAAGTGCAAGTTCAAAATCCATTTCTGTAAAAGACTTATAAAATCTCCGGTCCCCTTTAGAGGCAGCATTACCAGCTTGCCCGTGAGACCTTTGGTAATTCTAATAATAGCATTAATAATCACTTCAATGGTGTAGAATTTAAAGGAGCATTGAAACAGGAAAGTATGCATCCATAGGAAGGCCTTTTAGACGAAACAACATGGGGTGTTCACTTAAACAGATGAAAACAAGTAATGGGAAGCCATGGCGGTGAGACACAATGCAACCCTTTCTGTGGCCCACATTCACTAGGACGCACTCTGTCTGCATCGCCCAGTCCTGGGAGGAAAAGCAAAGCAAGTGGGAAAAGAGGAAGTATGTTGCTGTCTTAGATTGTCACCACTGGGCCACCACCAAGCCAGAGATGTGAACCAGAGTCCACAGGCGTCTCTCTGCAGGAGGGACGTAAATGCACGACTAAGATGCTGCGGCTTAAAGCCCAAAGCAGGAGTTCATTTCTCTTAGTGTGCAACAGGTGTGCTTAAGGTCAGGTCTAGTGCCCTTCTTGTGATTTCCAAGTTAAGAAGAACTCTATAGGCCTGGGACAGACCCAGATCCAATGTCCTGGTTCCTTTCTCATCGAGCTGCTTCACCGAATTCAGCAGGGACATGACTCCACTTCCCAGTACTCTCTGATGGGCCTGCCAGCTCCTCAGTTCCCATTAGGGGTCTCACTGCTCCTCTAGAGACAGGAAATGAAGTGATAGGTTGCAGGTGGGGGTGTGGGTGTGTGTTCAGGAGTGGTGTGGTGCAGAGACTCAGGCTCAAAGGGTGGGGAGGGTGGACCCAGTCCCTCTGACTCCATCCTTCAGGTGACCCTGCATCCCTCATGGCTGCCTTGCTCCCCTTTGCAGCTCCGGTTGCTCTCCTGAGGAGAGAATTGTGTGGTACTTTCCCAGCCCTGTGCAGACACCTGTGCCCAGCCCTCCTGTTCCCTGGCTCTGGAGACGGGTAAGAGGATCCGGAGCACTCCCCCGCGGGCCTGAAGCACTCCCATGGCCACTAGACTCTGCCCGGGACTGCAGGTGCCGAACAGAGCCTGCAGCAGGAGCCCACGCGTGTCAGCACAGTTCACTGATGACAGCACCAGAGTGACACACCCAACAGACCAGAGCAACCGAACCAGGCTGCCTCCTCTCTCAGTCCATGTGGCTGTCAGTCAGTCCTACTGTGAGGAGCCCTGTCTAGAGCCCCGTGCCATCTCAGGTCCCGTGCGGCCTCTGACCATCCAGGGAAGCACTCTGATGCCTCACTGGACCTTCCTGTGATCCCTCTTCTCCCGCACATCTGTGCCATGCTTCCAGTCTGAAGGCAGGCCTTTGCGAGGCCTTCATAAGGAATTGGATCCATTTGAGATATGGGGTCCACCTCCTGGGGTGTGTGGAGTCCCTGGAGCAGCTTACGTCCAATAGAATGGTGTTGGACTAGTGCGGAAAGAGCACGCTCATTCCTTTCATCAGGAATTGCCTTGTGAATGGTGGTGTGGAAAGACCTGGCACCATTTTCCATAAGATCTAGGCTTCCCCTGGAGCCAGCCAGCCTAGGCCTGCCATGTGGGTTCACTGCCATTGGATCCCCTCCCAACAAAACCACAACAGCCAGAAACCGCAAACCCTCTCCATGGAGCCTTGACCTCTCCACCCCTTGACATCTTCAATGGCCTCTTCCTACTATCTGAGGGTCAGTCTGAATCCTCAGGTGATGATACTGACAGGAAGACCTTCATCTGCTCGATGCTTCCTTCTATTCCTCCCGAGGGCCTAACTGTTCCTTGTCCTGTCTTTCCAGGGATCTCCACTCACAGGAGCAGACCCCAGACCTGCTGCGAGGTCTCTTTTGTCTCCAGTGACCTGCTCGTCCTTCCCCCGTTGGCTGCTGAGCTCCACCAGTCAATTCCATCCAGGCCCACCCAACACTGGCTTCCTCCACCTGGCCATCCCCAACTCAACATCATGGTGATCTCTTGGGCTCTGGTCCAAGGGGAGGACTTTGACTGGCACCTGGTGCAGAGCCAGTTCCACCTTCAGGACCCCATGCTGTCCCGTGCCCCATGCATTCTGGGCACCATGATGGAGCCCAGTCTTGCCAGCTTGGGTCAATGCCCTGGTTAGGATGGCGCACATGCCCACTGACAAAGAGAATCCAGTTCTTCCTGGATTGCGAGCAGAGGCGGCAGCAATTCCACCACCAGAGGGCCTTGCTTTACCATCTTTGGGACATGCTCTGCCACTTGAAGCCATCCACACAGCTGCCTTGGTACCCTGCTGAGCAGATGACCTTGACTTGGCCCAATACCGCCTGGACCAGTCTGGGAGCCTCCCAGCCCCTAGCCCCACAGGCCTATGAGAGAAATGACCCATTCTTACCATACTTGGCTTCGGGGTCACCCCTCATGTCGCAGTGGTACACACAGGTCCACAATTTGCTATGGAACTTGGTGGCCTGCCCAGTTAGGCTGATATCCCAGGGGACTATCCTTGCTTGTGGAGGAACATCCTGGGACTCTAAAGTTTTCAAGGACGGGGCAGTGGCTTCCAGCCCTGTCAGCCCAGGACCCAGGCTCCTTGTAAGACAGACCTGGGCTAATTGGGAAGAATGGCTTGCACAAACATCCAATCAACAGAGAGCAACCCCAGCAGTGGCTGTCCTTGGATATTCTCTGGTCCTCCCAAAAATGGAGGTGCAGGGGACACACAAAAGGGTCACTTGCACAATGTGGCATGGCTCTGTCAAACCGAGACAAGGCCTAGCAAAGCTACCCGTGGGATATGGAGGAAGGGGTGGAAGGCTTGGGCAGCCTCCTGGCAGGGAACAAGACAAGCCAGCTCAGTATCAGAGGGCAGCAAGGCCAACACTGTGTAGGAAACCAGGATGCTGCATTGTCAGGATGCTGATATATGATGTCGCTGCCTCTGGCAGAATGGAACCCATCACTGTCTGAGGTGTCTGCCCCCAGAGCCCACAGCTGAAGGTCCTCTCAGGCAGGAATTAGAGAAGGACCTCCAGGCCTGGCCAATCAGCCTGACTTTCACCCCAAAGCCAGGGGGATTCCTGAGGCTGCTGTGCCCGTGGAACACTAGGACTCAGGGCACCAGCCTGTGTTGGCCGGCCTGACTCAGGGCAAACCTCCTGAGGACCCAAGGTTACCAAACGCCATTGTAACGGGGCAGGAGGACACAGCTGCTGCTCTAGGGAGCTCTGGGGAGAAACCTCAAATTCATTTTTGAGGAAACTTCGTGCCCGCTGCTGCGTTCACGTGAAAACTGAGGACCAGGAGGACATGGACCACGAATAACCACTGGATGCAAACAGAGGCCAAAGGGCTCAGGGAAGGCAGGCCCGAGGCAAAGTCTCTCTTAGGAACAACAGCCGGGAGAAGAAATCAGTGGACCCCAACTTCCAGTCAGCCCCCAACCAGAACCAGGTGGATGCTGCTTCCGAGTGGCAGGCCATCCTGGCAGAAACACCAGGCCCCTGGGTTCTGCTCTGGGCCTCTCCTGGACTGCCTCTGCTGCCGAGTTAGGCCCACTCCTGATGGACCTTGTGCTCCCCAGCCTGCCTCTAAATCTAAACCTTTCTGAAATCCAACCCCACCCCAACGTAGAATTCCTTTCTTCCCCAGGAAGATCCAGCGCCCAGGGGCGCTGTGAGTGGGTAAATGCCCAGACCTCAGCCCCGCTCCAGTTGTTCCCACAATAGAGTTCTCAATAGAGCTGGCTGCCTCTGTGTTCTTGCTCGCCCCGTCCTGCTGCATGATCGTCTTATGCGGAAGTCTCTTTCCTCCCTACTGCACAATATGCTTCACGCCACATTAGAGATGTGTTCGCCTTCCGCCTCACTTCTTCCAGCCCGTCCTCATGGAGATACTCTCATGTGTATCAGGAAAGAGCTTCATATACAACAGCAATTGCATATTGAGAAATCATCCCAGCCCAACTATAAGTCCAATATCAGCCCACAGGTCCGATACTAGTCCATAAATTCCTCTTCAGACTCCTGCAGCTATGTATTAAATGTAGATGTGGGAAGATCACAGGCGGCCAGTGGGGGGAAAGTCTGGTGGAGGCAGTGGTGGGACAAGCATTTCAGTACTGTCCTGGGTCTCCACATGGCTCCCCTGCTCCCAGGCCTCTGCCTGCATCAGTGCAGCGCCATCAGTCTGCTCACCAATAGTGTCTGACATGGAGTGAGTGTGAGTCCCTCCTCCAGTCAGTTCTTTATCTTCTTAGTGTCTCCAAATGAGGACAGCAAGCTGTTGCAAGATAGACAGGCTAAACTCCACCCTTTCACTCTGAATCCACTCCACACCAGATAATGGAACTCCCTCACTGGCCTCTCGACAAAGGGGTTGGAATGGAGAAGGTGAAGCCATTGTCCAAAGTGCTGGAAGGTGGGGCGGTATCCATCATGGCTTGTCATGAGGACTGGGACTCCAGGACAACAGTCCTGGGGATGAACAGCCTGGAAATGAATGCCTTTGAGGGGTACACAGAACATGAATGGATGGCTGGCAGACCAGTGCTCGGGAAGGTGTTTAGTGATAGGTGATAAGGCTCCATCTCTGACAAAGCCTATGTGATTGGCAGCAGCCTGGTGATCCTGTCAGAACATGCCCCTGATTGGTTCTCACAAGGTGCTCAGCCCACTGGGGGTTTGCTGTGTCCTGTGCCTGTTTTCCACATTCCCTGCGGCATGGAAGGAATTTCCCCTATGAGGAGGATCCCAGTGATCCCAGAGGGAGTTTGTCCCCCACACTGAGTGCTGGCTGGGCAGGGACTGAGAGGGGAAGAATGTACATGGGGTATGCACACTTGGACCAGCAGACCATGTCTCTTCCCCGGGCGTGATTTGGGGGAATGCTGGAGAAATGTGGTCTGAGGAGGAAGAGGGTGTGCGGATCCCCTTCCTGGTCACTGCAGTGAATTCTCTGTGTCTCCACACTATTCTCTGGGCTCTAGATCCCCTGGTCAAATGCCTGGGAGGGCCATCATTTAGCACAACTCACACTTCCCTTTGGGTACTTGACACACATTTCCGCTCCCACAGACTGGCTCTGCTGGGCCTCGGTGACAGGATACAGCTGCATTGTTTAGCCTTCACCTGGGGTTCCCGGTACAGGTTCTGATCCAAACAAATTCACAGACTGCCTCTTCAGGAAGCACTATGTGAGCACTCAAGGAGTTGGCAAGGGGCTACCCCTGCAGGGCCGCTGGCCTGTCCTCCTTTTGACACCTGGGCCACGGAAAGCAGGAGAGCCTTGGGACAGGAGACAGGATCACCTACCCCAGTCAAGGGCCAGGACTTGGACAAACCTCCTTTTCAGGACAGTTTTTGGCCCAGCTGTGCCACCTGCAGGTTGGTAGGATAAGCATTTGTCTTCTGGGATAAATAGAGATGGTCAATGTGGGAAAATGTTCCAGAAGAGCAGGTAGAGTGTGAACTCCCTCTAGAAAACCAATGAAAGGAAACACCAGTGTGTTCTAGGGACACAGTTAAGCACTCTGCTGCTAACCAAGAAGTCGGTGGTTCAAATCCACCTATTCCTCCATTGGAGAAAAGACATGGTCTCTGTGCATGGAAGGATGGCAGACTAGGAATCCCTATGGGACAGCTCTCTGGTCACAGAGATAGGCCTGGGAGGGGTCTAAATGCATTCGATGGCACCCAATACGGACGTGTGTAGGGAGAGACCTGGGGATCTGAAATAAGGTGCTTACAGAGATATTGGCTGAGTGATAGGCCAGTTTCCCTCAAATTTCTTCTTTTTGTTAGTGTCTAGTTATTAGCCCTGCTTAGTTTTACATTTTCCTATTTAGCTCCCCTTAGTCCCAGTCCAACTTTTTACAACACACACTTTTTGTTACGGTAAAAAGTGATTTCTAGCTTTAAACATGCAGTAAGATAAGGGTTTGACCTTTCCCAGATGATAGGAGGTGCTCTGAGGGGAGGGCCCACAGTGTGACAGGGTGCTAAGAATGTCCAAAAGGACAGTCGTGTGATTACCAGGAGAGCATGCCATGTCTTTTCCCATGGGAGATCATCGTCCACAATCAAATGTGTCCTGGGCAGTTGTGTAATTGCAGTCTAATTTAAAGAAACATCAGACAAGGCATGCAAGGGCTCACTTATGCTGATGGCAGAATGGAGAGAAATAGAGATAGAAATAGAGATAGAATGACAATATATTCTCTCACACACATATAATATTGGACATGCAAACCATGTTGTGGAAGGGGATGTGTTAGAAGCAAAAACACAACAGGAAGGGGACAGACGAGGGACATACTCGCAATAGGAAGATACATACAGAACAAGATGGGTGGGCTCTAGAGTAAAGATGGCGGCTTAACCTTGGTCATCCCTGAGCTGGCTTGACCTTAGGTGTCCCTGAGCTCTGCTCCAGGGGAGCAATCTATGATTCTTATCAGAAGGGAGTGGCCCATACTTCCGGTGGGGTGGTCTGATTGCTCTTGAAGGGAAGCCTAGACTTGTGGTAAATACTGTTGACAACTGAGGTCCAATGGGGATTGGAGTGGAGGATGAAGATCGAGGCCAGAGCAGACCTGGTTAAGCACACAAGCACATGTGAAGGCAAATATGTTTCTGTGTGTCAAGGTATCTATGTGCCCATGTATCACAGCCAAAAGCTGCAATTAAATCAGAAATTATTAAGAGTGGTTCTTGGGATCCACTACCTAAAAGAACTATAAGACATTTATTAGAAAAGTCCAACCTAAATTCTCAAAGTGTTCATATTGTTGCTGGAGTTACTAATCAGGATTATGTAGAAGAAATTAGGGCAGTGATAAAATCTGATATACCATGGTTTATAAAGGAAGAGCGCTTAAGCCAATTTTGTTTCCTTGCATGTCTAGAGTGAAAATGTATACCTATCAGGAAAGAGTACTCGAGAAGTCTGACCACGCTGTACATCAAGGAGTTGTTTGGAAAGCTGTTGTGGGGAAACAACGTGCCTTCCTTCACATGGAATTAGAAATTGGAGGAAAAGGGTTTTTCTATTTTGAACATGGGGTCACTTCTTTAGGGCATCCAGGAGGGTCTAAGGCCTGCCCATTAACTTCCCCTCAATCCAGCATGGAAGGAATGAGAGAAGTTAACCAGGTCAGAATATTGCAAGACTGTAAAATCCTAGCATGTAAAGAGCCTGAAGGGCAATATGGTTTAATTGAGCCTGTAACCTTATTGGTAAACTTAGAGAAAAAAATGTCAGTTTGGTAAGTTAGTTAAAAAACAATTAAACAAAATTATTAAGAATTATTTTCAGTCTTTCAAATCATCTGTAGTGTGTTAAGAAGCTCCCTTAAGGGAACTGATTACAGGGGTCCACGTGTGACCTCCTCACTGGGAGAGGGACGGCAGAGAAGGGGTGGGGAGGGAGACTCCGGATAGGGCAAGATATGACAAAATAACGATGTATAAATTACCAAGGGCACATTGGGAGGGGGGAGCGGGGAGGGAGGGGAAAAAAAAGAGGACCTGATGCAAAGGGCTTAAGTGGAGAGCGAATGCTTTGAGAATGATTGGGGCAGGGAATGTGCAGATGTGCTTTATACAATTGATGTATGTAGATGTATGGATTGTAATAAGAGTTGTGTGAGTCCCTCATAAAATGTAAAAAACAAGAATGATGAGGGCAACAAATGTATAAGGGTGCTTTGCTCAATTGATGTATGTATGGATTGTGATAAGAGTTGTATGAGCCCCAATAAAAATATTTATTAATTTTAAAAAAAGGAAGCTCCCTTAAATCCAATGAGCTCTCCTAATTCTCTGAGAGCTAGGATCCAAGGTTTGTGTGACAGTGGGGTCGAACTAGTAGTTTTACTGGTTCAAATTCAAACCCTAAAAAGTTAACCATGATTGCTAGCAGTGCTTTAAACTCTCCATTGTTAAAACAGAAGGGGGAGAAGAGTAATCCCATGTGTGACAAAGTTCATTTAGTCATTTTAACTAAAAAGTTCTCCTCCTTGCTAAAAGCTTGTAACACCATTAAGGCAGATAAACACATTTTCACTTCTATAGAAAAAGCTGGTCCTAAGAAGTCCGAGGAAGAAAGGAATTGTGTTTGGGATCCAGGTCCATTTATCATGCGGGGAAAGGGCCATACATTTATATTTTTGCAGAATAAAGCTGAAGGACTCCCCTTAGATGGATGCAACCACATTTGGAGAAAGATGATGGATATAGAAGAGATGGAGAAACCACCCAATTTTAACTATGATTGTTTCCTGGTTGCTGACACCCCGAAAGGAGGAGCTATTTGTTTATGTTTTCACAGGCAAAGGAGATAAGTGGATTTCTCTTCAGCCAACAAGGCCCAGAAGAAAGGAGGGAAGCTGATGCTGTGACCTGAGAGTCAAGGGAATAGCCAGACACCCAATGAGGAAGGCCAAAATTTTAATTTCACTCAGGGTTTTGAAACTCTGCATTATGTGTGGGTGCCAGCCCTAGCTGTTTATCTGTTAATTCTCAAACATGGAATAACTGGCTGGTCTTTAAGGAAACCAGCTATGGCTTGTACATGATAATGGGTGAGGCATTTGCAGAATATGACAACTCCACTACTGTGGAGGCAAGAGGAGCTATGGAAACGTGTAAAGTTATGAGTTACTGGCATGCCGTTGCTGACAGACTCAAATGGCTCAAGTATCAGAGCCACATGGAAAGGTATTAAGAAATGACACTGTAACTATTATTGATTGGGGCCCCCACAGAAAATTTCTAACTAATTGCTCAGAGGAATCCAACATCACCTCCTATGATTATATCAGTAATTGTGAATGGCATAAGACTCCTAATGGCATTGCTACCACCAGGTCAAAGTTAGTGGTCTGGCATGAAGGCTCAGGTCTTGCACCTCCCTGCCCCAGGTTTCTGAGGCCTATGAAAGGACCTGACCAGTGGGGCCTATGGAAGTTACCTCTTGCCACTAAACCTTGAAAAGGTTATACTGGTAGCTTTACTGGCACCAGTCAGTCTGGCTATACTTATCCTTTTCACCAGAATGAGACTCGATACATAGTCTTGTGTGTAAAGCTGCCTTATGTGCTTGCTGTAGGAAACATCATGAAACTGCTTGCAGTGCCTCTTGCCATAATTGTAAATTGTTCACGTGCATTAACCATGCTCTGCTTATAAACCTTTCGAAAGACAGCATCCTCATCCTAAAGAGCAGGATGCGGGTGTGGATCCGGGTGGAGATGAAGCGCAGATGGGAGAGTAGTCCAGAATCGTCCCTCATGATGCAAGTGGTGTCGGAGATGCTGAAAAGACCTCACCATTGGTGGGAATGCTGGTCGCAGCTATAATCGGACTTATAGCCATCACCACCACTGCTGCCATCGCTGGGGGTGTGCTACAAGAGTCCATCAAAACCGAACATTTTGTGCCAGAGCGGCAAGTGGACTCGCATCAGCTCTGGGCCACTCAGGCAAAGGTGGGCGATGAACTGGGGGGAGGAGGGGAGTAGCGGAGCTGCAGCAGACTGCCCAGAGGTTGGGAGATCAGATCATTGGCTTGCGACATCAACTAATGCTAACATGTGATTGGAATGTAACTGATTTTTCTATAACCCCTTACCCATATAATAAAATATTGCATGATTGGGATTTGATTAGAAAACATTTGCAAGGGTTTAAGAGAAACATTTCATTAGATATTAATCAGCTAAAAAAGGATATTTTCTATATATTCAAAGACAGATTCTAGGCATCCGCTGGCTCTGATTGGATTAAACAATTGGTGGATAGTGTGGAAGGATTGCACCCACGTGCTTGGGTTCAAAGTGTTTCTCACAGCCTGGGTTCCAGCCTAACAGTGATGCTCATAATCATAATTTATGTCCTTGCTATCATGTGTTGCTTCTATAGAAAGCTAAGGCGTGCGAAGGAAAATCATACTGCCTCCATGGCCCTTTTTAACTTTGTGCATATAGCAAACACTGTGGGGAGGAGAGGACGAGAAGAGAATGTTTAAGGATGACTCCTTTATTCTCTCGCTAAGAAGCCTGGCAGACTGGGTTTCTGGGGGTGGAGGGGGGCCTTCACCTTTGTGGGTTGCAGGTAAGTCCTAATCACATTCTCATGGCATTGTTCCCCACTTTACCCTCCTACAAGGTGCTGACTCAAAATTATTCTCTCTGATTGCTATGTGGCTGGCAGCTTTAACCACAGAAGCAGGCATTCCTATTTGGCTCTACTCTCAGCCCCTCTTAGACCTTCCTCCAGTAGCGGATTGGCAGAGGGGGACTTTATTCCCCATGCCTGGATTTAAAATGCTTGCCATAAGCCTGAATTTTGGGCTACATTAATTTGGTCATTAAATTTTCCTTGACAGCTTTCAATGTATAGAAAATAACCAAGTCGCCCCTGTGGCTCTTTGGAATTTAATACATAAAACAAAAGGGGGAAATGTGGGAAACTAGCAAATGTCATTCCCGTAGATTCTCCCCCAACAGCAATGCTGCCTTAAAGTGAGCACATGGTTGGTTCTGTTTCCTGTAGAGGCACCCATCCCCCCTCATGTCTTCCCCCAATGCAGGTAATAGGTTTCCTCACCTGTGAGCTCAGGCACTTTACTGTGAGTCCCACCCACCTTGAGACCTATGTAACTCCTGAGTATGCATGACTAATGGCTACCCATAAAAGCCCCAAAATAATAAAGATGCTCCCTCTCTCCGGCCCCCTCTCCCCTGGTCCCCGGTTCCTCTCTCCTTTGTTTCCTCTCCCCCAGTCCTCCTTCTCTGCCCTCTCTCTCACTCCTGCAATTCCAACCTTCCACATCCTCATGTGGACCACCGAGCAGGGCTGAGGTGAGCATGCTACCATGAAATGTGTCTGACTGCTTTGTTTTACTCTCTCTGCCATCTTTCCTTTTATTCTCTATGACTTTACTACAATCTTTACTTATTATTGCCGTACAATTGTGCCTGCTGGGCCTGTGAAGATTTGTTGGGGGCTGGCTCCCCTGACAGACACCTACTTGCTCATCCCCTGATGCAAACTCGCAGTGCTCTGATAGGCCAAGTAAGCAGTCCATGTTGCAGCGCAGGCAGACCAACTAGCGGGAGAGAGAAAGCACAACACTGGCCCTGAGGGATTCTAAAACTTTGTCTGAAAACAAAGGGAAACATTCACTGGGCTTGTGCTCTTTTCTATGAAGCTGAACTATGAGTCGGCTGAGCTCACAGCTGCACTGTGATATGATGGGAAAGACACCGTGCAGCAGGGGGAGACATGTCACTGACTCATGTTAGGAACATACTCAATGCTAACTAACAAGAATGAAAGTCACGGTACCAATCCTAGTCACTCGGGACACTCCCACAAAATAGAAGCGAACAACAGGCAAGATTGCCATGCTGGGATCCACTGGGATAGGATTGGATCAACATCTCAAAGGAGCATCTTTCCAATTATAAGATCTGAATGTGACACACTGATATGAAGGATGAAAAATGTTACAAGATAACCCAATAAATAGGCAAAAAGTAGAATTAGTGGTGTGAGCCTCAGACGTTCATTTCTTTAATAAGTGAGCCCTGGTAGCATAGTGGGTTACACGCTGGGCTAGTAACTGAAAGGACAGCAGTTCTAACCCACCAGCTGCTTCACAGGAGAAAGATAAGGCTTTCTGCTTCCATAGAGAGTTTCTAGCTAGGGCATCCACAACGGCAGTTCTACTCTATCCTATAGGGTCTGCAGAATAAACTTGATAGCAGTGAAATTATTATTATTATTTTTAATCTGTTTTTTGTATGAAGGAGTTTTTAGTTACAGGATTTTTGGGTTTTGGTTAGTTATAATTTTTTACCAAAAAAACCCAAAGTTCAGATTTAATACGTGACTTGTTTACTATTACTTGAGTAATAAACAGTAGTTTCCAAGTGTGTCAGGCCTGTTGGCTGGAGAACAAATACAACGACCCTCATATCTGTATAAGAAAGAGCTTGAGAGGAAGACGTAATTACATAACCAGAAAGCACCCCAGCCCAGTCCAACTCAAGTCCGTAAGTCTGATCCTAGTCCATAAGTCCCTCTTCAGACTCATATGCCACATGGGAACAATGCAGGATGCAAGACGGTCACAGGACAGTGGGTTCAGAGTAGTGTGGATCCAAGGTCATTAGAAACGTGACAGGGCTCCAGCAGCTCTCAGGGTGGCCAAGGTGAAGGGGGAGAGTCAGAGAGGGTGGACCCCAGGATCCCCACACTTAAAAGGCCACATTCCCAAGGACACAGCAGCAGGTGGTGGCCTGATGGGCAGGTTTATCTCCACCCCTAGCCAGGAGTGTCTAGTTGACATAAAATCACCTAACTACCACACCAAGATTAGACCTTTAATCTCTTAAATTCCACATCCCTTTCTAGGTGGAGGCGAGCTTTTGTGGGAATTTAGACTTCTGTTAGCCGGGCAAAGTTCCTGTAGCAATTAGACTTTGTGTCAACCTGACAGTGTATGAAAGTGTCAATGAGGTCACCGCCTGGTGATGCCTCCTTGGGAGTGTGGCCTTCTTATAATCCCGAGATTGGGAACTTTTCTCTCTCTGTTTTTGCACCTTCCTGCCTTCTGGGACTCTTGCTTGCCTCTAGGGCAGCGGTTCTCAACCTGTGGGCCGTGACCCCTTTTGGGGTTGAATGACCCTTTCACAGGGGTCGCCCGATTCATAACAGTAGCAACATTGGACAGTGTAATATATGACAAAATAATAATGACTTGTACATTATCAAGGGCTCATGAGGGAGGGGGGAACAGGGAAGGAGGGGGAAAAATGAGGAGCTGATGCCGGGGGCTCGAGTGGAAAGCAGATGTTTTGAGAATAATGATGGCAACAAATGTGCAAATGTGCTTGACACAATGGATGTATGTATGCATTGTGATAAGCATTGTATGAGCCCCCAATAAAATGATTTTAAAAAGAAAAAAACGCATAATAATGGCAATTGGAATTTAAAAGTTGGAAACATAGAAGCAAAGCTGGAAAATGTATGATAGAATTTTGCAAGAACAACTTCTTCATTGCTAATCCATGAAGACTTCTCCAGAGAAGGAAAACAGAAATCAAATGGACTATATATTTTTAAAGAGATAATGGAGAAGTTCAATATCAGCAGGACAGGGTTGACTGCAAAACGGACCATCAATTATTGATATATAATTTCAAGTTTAGGAAAATTAAAACAAGTCCATGAACACGCAAAAAAAACAACAACACCCAGTAGCAACAAAAATAATGTTATGGTTTGGGGTCACCACAACATAAGGAACTGTCTGAAAGGGTTGATGCATTAGGAAGGTTGAGAAACACAGATCCAAGGGCAGCCACATGTGAATGGTTCATCTCTGAGAGCTTTTAGGGTTCTGGCATGTTTCCACCAACCTTGGATCCACGTGACTCTGCACCCATCAGCTTATGATCTTACTTCTTCTTGTTTCACTTTTCTCCATCACCAGTGCATTAGGCCAGGTTGACTTGAGAAAGAAATCTAGAGACACTCAAATGTGTATAAGAAAGAGCTTCATATCAAAAAGTAGTTGTATAGTAAGAAAACATCCCAGCCCAGTCCAGATCAAGTCCATCAGGCTGACATTAGCCCAGATGTCTGATATCAGTCCATAAATTCCTCTTCAGACTCACGCAACACCTGCAATGATGCCAAATGCTGGAAGATCACAGACCAGTGGGCGGAAAGTCTTATCGATCCAGTGGCAGCAGAAGCATCTCAGAGCTCCTCCAGCTCCAGGGCTCTGGCTAGGATCAGTGTGACTCCATGTGCTTTGTCAGCAGAAAGAACGAAGCAGAAAGAGTGTGTGTCCCACCTCCAGGAAGGAAGACAGGAGTTCCCAGAATCCTTAGGAGAAAGCCATACCCACACAGAGGCCTCATTGGCTATGATATGATTGACAGGCTAGCCTCCACCCCTTTGCACAAGTTGACAGGAGATGATGTAACTGCCACAACCAGCTACTAGAGTCTGAAGAAGTCTCTGACTTGCACTGGACTTATGAACTTGAGTTGGACTGAGCTGAGATACCTTCTTTTAATACAAGATTACTTGTTGATATAAAGCTCTTTCATATACATTGATGAGTATCACTGGATTTGTTTCTCTAGCAACCCCGCCTACCACAGTTCACAAGTTTGTAAGTAAACAACTCTAGCATTATAAACACCAAGGAAACACAACAACATATAAGAAACACAAAATTCCTACCAGGCTTGACCAGCACTTTGAGCCCCTGGGCTAGTAAATGGGGAGCCTTGGACTAGTAGCTAAAAGACTGGTGACTAGTAGCTAAAAGCCACCTACAGCTGCTTCTGAAGCAGACTGGGAGATCTGCCTGCAAAGGGCCACACCCTTTAACATTTAAAGCCCTATGCCGCAGTTCCGGTGCCTTGGTGGGTTGCATTTGGGGCTGTTAACCACAAAGCCAGTAGTTTGAAACCCCCAGCTGCTCTGTGGGAAGTGATGGCGTTTTCTACTCTCAGAGAGTTGCAGTGCAGTTCCGTCCTCTAGGGCCACCATGAGTGTGAATCGACAGAATGGCAGCGAGAGAAAAGGTGCAAAAGGGTTTGGTTGTTGGAGCTCCAGGGCAGAAAAATGTGACGGTCTGTGTCCATAACGATCTCTAGCTTTGGGAGCCCCGGGACCAGTTCTCTGCGCATGTGGCTCCCGGGAGTAGGAATGGATTTGATCATAACCAGCAGCACACTCTTTAGGGCTTACAGTCACGTCGATCATAGCAGTGCTCATGACACGGTCCACAGGGAGAGGAGCTGCCAAACAGTATTCTTACCGAAGGCTGACCGACAGAGCAAATGCAAGACTCCCAGCTAAATCTGAATTTCAGATAAACAATTGATAGTCTTTTATATATGGAGTACGCTTGGAATCAAAAGAAGAAAAGCATTCCTTGTTTATCTGGAATTCAAATTTATCTGGGTGTTCTGTATTTTTCTATTTTTGAAGGGGTGGAAGCACGTGACTAGTGAAGTAAGCACAAAGAAGTCATGCTTACCTTGCTTACTCGGTGATCCAGTACTGATACCTAACAAGCAATGATTCATTCGGGTTATCTTCCTTTCCCTGCTCTGTTAGTCTCTCCACGCCTCTTCCAGCAGCACCTACTGATCCGATCCAGCAGGCACAGCCCTGCCCCAGGGCCCTGTACCACTGCTCCCTCTGGCCGTTACCTGGGAGACCAGAGACACAGCCACTGGTACCCAGGCACTGACTGCTGCCACCAGCAATGCACACAGTTCAAAGGCAGCCCACTGCTCTGGATCCTCGCTGATCTTTAAAGTGACGCTGTACCCCTTAAATCCCCAGAGTGGAGCCTCTTGTCCTTCCTTGGTCACACTCCAGGTCACAGGGAAGCAATGGTTCATCCACACGCGGCATTCAGTGGCAGGGTCCCCATGAAAGCCAATCATTAGGATCGGCCAATGGAACTCTTTCTTCCAAATGGAAACTAAACCCACTCCCATCCAGAGGTTTCCGACTCATAGTGACCTTCAAGATTGGAGCAGACTATCATTCCTTCGGTTTGCGGGATTGTCAATCTTACGGGAGTAGACAGACTCGTCTTTCTCCCTCAGAGCAGTTGCGGGGTTTGAAACCATCTTGCAAGCAGGTAATAGTCTAATGCTTAAGCCACTGTGCCACCAGAATTCATAAACAAAAACAGGGCTCCAAAGAAAATATAACATAAAGCAAATTATATGCAAAGTTAAAAAAAATGAGGGGTGGTGGTGGTGGAATCAAAATTAGCTCCAGTAAAGCAGAGAGAACATATTAGCAGGGATGAAAGAAGAGACCACACATTCGAAAGCACCCATGGGGACAGTAAAATTAAAATGAGGAAAAAGCAGCAATAGATTCCAGAGTGGGCTAACCTAATGAAGAAACAAAGGAAATATAGTCAAGATATGTCTGAGGAAACCAGCCTCCAACAACTGAGGGACCAGAAGGCGCAAATGTATGATGATGATATACACAGATTATAGTAAAGTCATAGGGGATAAGAAAGATAGGAGAGAGAGTAAAATAAAGGAGTCGGTCAGACACATCTTATGGGGGCATGCTCACCTCAGCTCCTCCTGATGGACCTCGCAGAACTGAGCACGTTGGAGAACTGGGAGAAGTGAGAGCGAGTCTTTACTATCTTGGGATCTTTATTGGCAAGCTGAAAACATGCATATTCAGTAATTACATACGTCACAAGGTGGATGGTAGCTATATCAAAGGTGCCTGAGCTCACGGTGAGGAAACCTAACACCTGTCTTGGAAGGGGGTGGTTGGTGTCAACGTGGGACGAGAGAACAAAAGGACAATGTCGGCGTCTGTAAGGAGATGGAATCAACCACGTGTTCACTTTAAGGTGGGATAGCTGTTAAGGGGAGAATCTGTGGGAATGATTTTTAAAGCAGGATAATGTCCTTGGACTTTACTTCTAACTCACTAAAGTGGAGGCGTTTCCACCGTGGAATACCAGCTTTCCATATTCCTGCTGTAATAGTTAGGATATATAGTCCTCGCCATATTGCCCTCAGTGTTAATTTCCCACAAAGATACAAAATGCTAAGGTTTGTAGTTAAAAATTTTTTTTAGTTTATAAGTCTATCTTCATAAAATGCCAAGAAATGACCAAAGATACAGGAAAATTTCACATTAAAAGCATTGCAAGAGATTACTTTGTTCCACTCTATGCAAATTCATTGGCGACATCCCAGAAAAGCCAGACAGTCTGCATAGGTTAATTCCTGTAGAAGAAACAGCTAAGAACTGTACTTCCCTCTACCGTCATGCACAAAACATCCTGCCAAATGATGTCCCGGGGGGATTTCCCCGGGACTGTAAGGAATAGATGAGTGGGTGCTATGATCCTCTCTGAGAGAGAAGGAAACCTTCCAAGTTCTGTTTATAAAATAACCACACGGATATCAAAACCTAACAGAAACAGACACACACGCTCTCACCACAGAAATTCTTCCTTGAAATAGCAACTAAAAACCCTACGTAAAATAATATTAACACAATTATGAGAAGAAGAGCATGGTATTTCCAGGATGGAAGGATGACTCAGTATTAGAAATACAGGGAGTCTTCAGCTTACTAATGAGGCGCGTTCCTACGTGTGTTTCTAACTTGGATTTGTGGTGACGTCTGAAAGACTCAAATCGTATTTCCTTTTCAATATTCTTTGAGGTTGAGGAACAACCAAAAGTCTGAAGGGGAAAAAAATCAAGGCTATAGGATGGACGGGCTATGGCTTCCCCAATTCCAAGAGGACAGTCCTTGACACCCTCAAAGAATGAGGTGTATTGTTGGGATGGGGGAAAACGGCCTTGACACAACTTTTCTGGACGTTTCCTCATAATGCAGTTTCCAATTAAAAAAAATTCTTCCTGATAAGTCCCCTGTGATGGTCCTGTGTTCTTCAAGAAAATCTATTAGGATTACCCCTTAGGAATCTCCAAAAACCAGTTATCATAGGCTTTTGGGCTGGCCTCTCTGCTTTGAATGTATGTGGCCCAGCACATCCCCTTGGAAGCCATTGTTTGACCTTTTTTGAAGGGGCCTCAGTGAGACTAAGTGAGGTTGTTCGTTCATCGAACCACATGGACCTACCCTGATGCAGCCCTGGGTGCTAGAGCACCCGTGTGGAGTCCCCTGCCAGCACTGAGATGCTTACACGTTCACTGATTTGGTTTTCCTCCTGCAGTCGGCATCATGGTGTGTGTTTTGTGAGATGGAGAAGGACTTTGTGGATTGGTGTTGGACATATGGATTAATGGGTTAATGTTGGACTTGTGGGCTTGGGCAGCGCTGGGTTGGGATGTTTTCTTGATGGGCACTTAACCTTTATATAAAACTCTCTCTTACACATGAGTTTCTGTGAATTTGTTTCTCTAAATTACCCAGATTAATACACTAAGAAAAGCAAATTACTGAGAGGACCAGTCTTCAGCCACCCACTGATCACAGAGATTGGTTGAAGCGTGTATTAGGAATAATCCCTTGCATGTATAGACTGGAACCCTAGTGGCAATCCTTTTTGATTCGCCCTCATAACTGATCAATAACACAATGGATTAATAGATTAATTTGAGAGGGGGGCAGGTTATACTTGCTTATTCTTCTGATTTTGCCATATAAATGAGCAATGTGATTTAGCAGAAATTTCCAAGGAGCCAAGAAGTAGACCATAAATGTTGTGGGCTGTTAAGTCAATTCTGATGCAGAGAGGAGAATTCTGATGTAAGAAAGAGGAGAACCATCCCATAGGACTTTCTGGGCTGTAAGAGTTACAATCACCAGGTCTTTTCTCCCAGGAAGCTTCCGGTAGCTTGAACCACTGGCTTTTTGTTTAACAGTCAAGTACACAACGACTTTAGATCACCCTTAAACTCAAAAACACACTGAGTTGAATCCTACTCATAGCTACAGTACAGGGCAGAATAGAACCGCCCCTTCGGGCTCCCAGAACCATAAATAATTTCCAGGAGCAGACGTCTCATTTTTCTCCCAAGGAGAGGCCCGTGGGCTTGAACTGCTGATTTTGTGATTAGCAGCCCAGCATGTAACTGCAACCCACTATACCACCAGGGCTCCTTTAGGCCCTGATTCAGAGGGAGCAAAGGTGACAGGGAAGGAATGAAGGTAAGGAGCAGCAGGGAGAGGATGAAGGATATGAGTATTCACAAAGTGATGGAGACAATGACCAATTTCTTGGAGGAAAAGGTGATGTGGGCCGTTGAACATCACGCAGCCAGTTTTTCTTTGTTATAGTTATAGAACTTCTGGAAAAGGGGTGGACATAGCAATTCCACTGAGAGACACCTTCCTCACAGTCCAGGTGAGAAGCAAGGAAAGCCCTGGGAACACAAGGCTCAGGTAAGGAAGCAGAATTGGTTTCTGAGGACCCACACTGCTTGCTACATCCTGCTGTTGGCTCCATGCAATTTATCTCCATGGAAACCTTGGAAGATTGTGACTATGCAGAGAATGTGGGAAAGACGAGCCTCAGCTGTGGAACCTCGCTCAGTGTGATTTATTTCCTTCCCCCCTTCTCTTCTTTCCTCATTCCTATTCATTAGCTCTTTCAATTCCTCTTCCTCTCCCCCATTCCTTCTCTTCCTCTTTTTCTTGATTCTCACCCCTAAGGGCCCTTCCCAGTCTGGAATGGTCCTCTCCCCCTTACCTACCAGTTTCTTAGCAACATGACCAACATGCAACCCAACAAAACAAACACACATGCCCCTCACAATGGGCTCTGACTACTAATACCAGAAAACCGTTCATAATTTGGCTCCTGGCACATACCTGTGAGCCCCGAAAGACCAGCCAGCGCTATAGAAATACAATCCCAAACTGTCTCACTCCCTTGGGCCCTTAATCCGTTTCTAAAATGTTTACAAAAGGTTTCTATGAAAATGGATTATTTTGTCGCTTCAGGCATAGTGCAAATCGCCCAGGCCTCACATTAGGGAGGGAGTGCTCCACAAATCTCAGGTCACAGGTGGGCTAACAGCCTCGCATAAGCACAAAGCATTCGCAATGCTCACAAACCTCTGGACTGAGATAGGAGTAGAAATTGGATCCAGGGTGCTTGGGCTGGTCTATTTATATGTAGAGGTAGAAAGGGATAGCTGAGTCCTCCCTGGCTCAGAAGATGGGGTGGTCCCGCCTAGCTGTTGGCTAGATATTCATTGTCTTCTGTTTGCAGACTACACTGGAGGCAACCTGGCCAGCTCCCCATTTGCTCAGTTTGCCTGGTGGAGATCCACCAAACAGTCTTTTGTTGCCAGTATGGAGCTCCTCTGAGATGACCCAGCTGGGACCTGGGGATGCAGGGGCTGGGGACGACGACAGGGCGGGGGGTGGGTGGGGGGGAGGGGGTGCTGAGTTGGGGAAATAGCATGGGGGATGGGCCAATCCTTTCTGGAAAAGAGTATGGGCTCACCTTACAGGTGTCAGATAGAGCCGTGGCGCACGCCAAGAAGCTGGAAAAGGAAAGGGCGCACACAGAGGTCTTGGGTGCGCGGTGCGTGGCCGGCCCGCGCTTCGGATGATCCCAGTATAAGGGTGTGGCCGGTGGAGGCTGCAAGGGCCTGAGACCACCCCAAATGCCAGCGGCACGCTGGCCGGCACCGTGCCAACCACCGCGGCCTGGAGTCAGGGAGCGGGAGCGGCCAACAGGGCCTCAGACCCCCAAACGGTTTCCTTTCCCCGCGGGCCCGAGGACACACCCAGAGGGGTCGTCGGAGCGCCCAGGGGCCGCGGGAAGGAAGGAGCGCAGCTTCCACGTTCCCGGGAGCCAGGCACCGCCCCTGGGTGGGGTCCGGAGGGCGCCCAAGCCGGGGAGGCGACGTGGGCGCGCGCCGGTTGGGGCCGCGCTCGGGGCCGCGCCCGCGGAGCATCCGCGCCCGCACGTCCCGGGAGGCGGTGCCCGAGCCGACGGCCCCGCCCCCGCCACGCCCCGGCCACGCCCCGGCCACGCCCCTCCGCGTCCCCGGGCGGAGGAAGCCCGCGGGCTCCCGGCTCCGTGCGCCGCTGGGCTCCGCGGACGCGCGTCCCGCCGAACTGCGTTTCCCAGCGCTCTCCAGGCCAGTCCTTCCGCCGGGGAAGCCGCCCAGCCCGGGCTTTAAAGTAACCCCCCGCGGGGCGTGGTGGCGGCCGCGCTCCGTGCAGCCCGAGAGGCTCGCGCTCCGCTGCGAGTGACCCTCGGCGGGGTGGCCGCGGAGCCGAGGAAGGTGCACGGCCCACAGCCCCGGGGAGCAGGTGCCGTGACGCGGTCGCCCCTCGCTGCAGTCCAGACAGTTTCGCCTGCGCGTCCTTTCCTCAGCCGGAGTGCGTCTCCGTATGGGAAAGGTGATTTTGGGGCGAAGAAGAAATGGGCCCCCAGGAGCTCTTGCGGCGACTGGCCACAGTGATCACCCACGTCGGTAAACGAACCTTTCGGCTTATTTATCTGTTTCCCTTTGCGTTGTCTGAATTGGGAGTGGAGGGAGGAGGCTGGGGGGGCCGCGTTTCCTCTCGCCCCCACCTGCAGCCGGCAGGCGCGACCCCCGCGGCTGGCCAGCCCACACCTGGGGCAGTAACAGGCCCCTCCGCCCTTGGGGCAGGTGACTTCCCCAGGCAGGTGTCAAGTCTGCCGGGTGTTTAAAACCCGGTGTGACTTCTGGCCACGCCCGGTGGGGAGGTGTGCGGTGGTTTGGAGGGGAGAATGGGGAACCATGCTGGTTTTTTCCAGGCGAAGCTACTGCCGGCTCACGGAAGGCTAGTTCAGAAGAACGTGGGAGATGCGGGTTATAGAGATCCGGGGTTGCTTTGCATCCCGGCTACGGCTCGGACGTAGCGGGAGGTGTTTGCAAATCCCTCCGCGAGGTCAAGAAGATGCAACAATTTAAATCCCCTGCCATGAGTTAAAAAGGGGAGCAAGCACAACACAACACCCATGCATTTCCTGCCCGACACACGGTCTGATGGGTAAAGACTGGCTTTACACATGAAAGGAAAGAGGGTATCACGCAGTTACCAATGAAATCCTTAGCGTTTCCTCTGTTCTTGCGTCCTTGGCCTCCCCCCACTGAAGACACACATTCAACTTCAGACCCCTGAGACGTGGTCACTGGGATGATTGGGTCATCTCTTGCTCACAGCATTTCCAGATCTTCCACGAAAACAGACCGGTTTTGCTTAAAGTGGTATTTTTTTTATCCCCCATACATTTGTTGAAACTGCCCTCTTGGTGTCTTTGGTGAGGAGGCCCGGTCGTGTAGTGGGTTATACATTGGGCTCCTCACCCCAAGTGCAGCAGTTCAAAACCAGCCGCCCCTCTGCGGAAGAAAGAGGAAGCTTTAGTCTATTCCTGTAAAGACTTTCAGACTCAGAAATCACAGGGCCAGTTCCCCTCCGGGTTGCTTGAGTGAGCCTCCTTGGCACTTGTGTGCCGACTCCTAGCTCCACGGATGAGACCAGGGAGCCTCAGCTGTCCACAGTGTTTGATACAGTTCTGATGCACATCCGGATACTTATTTATATGGGAAGGCCTAGTTTTGATGAATTAGGTGTTTAAAAAACATGTTGCTGCTGTTCAATGTGGCCAGTGAAACTGCCTTTGATTTAAGGTAAAAGTAGAATCCTACTAAAGGGGACAGAGTGTGCTACACAGCAGGGTGACATAAGAGAACTCTGTGTGACGTAGAATGTGCTGAATACAGCAATGGGTGCGCTGATACCTACCTGTCCAAGAAATTGTGGTAGACCAGGGGTGTGACACTTGGAGTGCTGGTGGGGGAGTGGCTACCAGTCGGCCTGCTAACCACAAGCTCAGAGAAGGATGCAGTTTTCTACCCCTCTAAAGAGTTGCAGTCTGGGAATCCCCAGGGGCAGTTCTACCCTATCCTGTAAGTCGGAATCAACTCAGAGTCGGTGAGTTTTGGGGGTGGGAGTGGAGGAGTAAGGGACTATGATCATCTGCATTTGAATCCTTCCTTGCTCCAATTGTTTCACTTTAGGGTGTGCATCTCCTCCAGTTGAAAAGGGGGAACTTTCATGAATCCTTCTCTTCCAGCTCCAAGGCTGGGTGATCATGAGCAGCACAGAAGGATAAAGTCACTGACTAGCTGTGACGAGCAATACAGGTGCTGCAGCTGTTGGTCGTCACCCTGGCTCTTCAGCCACCACAGATATGGGACAGATCCCTGGGCCTCTCTCAGGGTGACACCTGGTGGAAGAGCGTGGCCTGGCTGATTACTCAGGTGGTGCAGTGGTAAAGTTCTCGGCCGCTAACCCAGCCTTGGTTTCCAGTCCACTGGCTCAGGAGGAATGTGTGGCAGTGTGCTTCTGGAAGGACGTGCAGCCTTGGAGATTCTCTGGGGCTGCTTTGCTCTGTCCTGTAGGGAGGCAGAGTCAGAATAGACTTGACAGTAATGGATTATTGTCTCTGGGTGTGGGCAGTATTCATTGATTAACAGCAGGCTGCCCACAGGCCCTAGGCTCCAACATTTTCTTGACTACTTTGTTCCCTCCTTCCTGGCCAGAGGCAGCCCAGGCAGGAGACAGACCTAAGCTGGTTGTCATTTCTGCTTTCCCAAGGCACCACGTTTGTGCATCTGCAGCCTTGCTGTCTCCTCCTGTGTCATCTCCGGGGTTGTGACATAAGTGGGCTGTATATCTTTATTGCCGTTGTCCAAGGCAGAAACTGAAAGTCACAGAAACTCAAAGGCCAGAGGTCATGAGCCAGACCTGGGCTCACAGACCGCTCTTTAGAGGCCCTGCTGATTTTTGTTGGGGGTCTCAAACCCCGCAATAATCCCTGACTTCACAGAAGCCTGTGTGGCCAGAGGATCTGTTGTTGGAGGTGGATTGTCTTTGGGCTTGTTTGTAGGCATTTTTACCCCCAGGGGTGTGATCAAGAGTTGGGGAAGAATTGGGAAGTGATTGGAACAGGGCTGTGGCTTAGAACCCTCCCTGGGGTCCTATCTGAGCTCCGAGTCTGGTGGCACCCTGTGTTCCTATTCACTCTCCCACATATTGGTTCCGCTGCCGCCAGCTCCTTCCGGGGCCAGCGTTCTGCCCTTCCTGTTGTCCTCTGTCGAGCTTGTGAACTGCCTCTGATGCCCTCAATTCATGGCAACCCCACGCACAAGGAATGAAAGAAACCCTACCGGGTCCTGCCACATCCTCCTGATCAGTTGTGGATCAGGCCACCTGGTCCACAGAGGTTTCATTGGCTGACTTTTGGCAGTAGGCTGCCAGCCCTTTCTTTCAAATCCTTAACCCCAAAGCTTTGCAGAAAGCAAATCTGTATCATAACAGCGTACCAACCTCACTTGAGAGATGGGTAGTGACTACACGTGAGTGCCAGGAATTCAACCCAGGTCCCCTGCATGGAAGGCGAGAATTGAAACCTTATACTTCATCAAGTGACAGTCCCCTTGGCCTCCCCGTAAGGAGTCCTTGTGGCATCATGGTTACGCTTACGCGTTAGGCTGCTAACAGCAGGTGTTCAGTGAGAGTCGCAAGGACAGTGAGACCCTGATCTACAGCATTGCTATGAGTCGGAACGTGCTCGATGGTAGGGAGAGTCCTCCCCAGGCTACATTCCCGTGAGCATGAGTCCTTTTCATTTGGTTCCAAAAGTGGTTTACAGCCCTCTTACTTCACGTCTGTTCCCACTGACGGCTGCCTTCACCCACTGTGATGCTTTATTTTCTCCTCGCTGATGACTGTGACTCTCGGGCTGGCCTCTAACCCATACCGGGAATTAACAAACCAATCCCAATAGCCAAACAAAGCAGAAGGACATTCTTCACAATACTCTTGAAGTAGTCATTCTCTGAGGTTAGAAGAGATGTCCTTTATCGGGCATTATTTTACTTTCTTGGTACTGCTAGAACGAGCAGAAAGGCCACAAAGGGGTAGCTTTCATGAACATACACTTATTTTATCACAGCCAGGAAGTCCAGGCTCAGGGCACTGGCTGAGGGGCTAGGTTTCCAACAGTGATTTCCTTGGGGATACAAGTCAGCCTATAATAGGCGCCCCTATAGTTCCACCCTCTAATATTTGACATTTCTGCATCAGTAGTTGTTCAGCTTGAACTATTCCATCCTCCAGCTGTGTTCCAGTCTAAACAGCTGCTTCTTTCTCCTTCCACTTGGCCTGTCCTTCTTCATATATATATTTTTTTCCCACAGAAAAGTCACTTCCTCCTCCGTTGTGTCCTTTCTGATCTTGACAGTGGGACATAATGACGCCTGCCTCTGAATTCCAAAGTAGGTTCTGTTCTGCTCGTATAACATCTCTCATACTCCCTCTTTGGCACTGTGGCTATTCCGCTGTGTGCTGGTCTTATCTCTGCCCCAGGTCTCTTCCTTTCTTACCCCTGTGCCCTACACAGCCGCCCAAAATAGGCCTTCACTCTAAGGTGGATGCAGAATAAATGTTTGCCAAACAAATGAATAATCCATTGTGCCTCGGAATGGACTTGGAGTAATGAATGCCAAGCAATCTTCCTACTTTTAAGACTAACTCTCAAGTATTGTTACCCCAAATATTTGGTCCGGGCCCAGGAGCAATGAGCCCGATCTAGGCAAGAGGATCTTTGCTTTCAGATAGGAATGTATCCAATGAAGGTGACTGGGTTTGCTGCCTTGTCTGACAAACTCCAATGGTGTCTTTCTGCCCAAAGTGAATTAACCTCATCTGAGCCTTACTTCTCCATTAGGCTTTATAGATACATGTGCCTACGGCTTAAGGCCTCTTTAAGGGTCTATTAACAATAATCTTGCCACTAGAAATACAAAATGAAGAGTACAGAGTAAACATTAAGAAGCATTTATATTTGCTGTTAGATGCCATCCAGTCAGCGCAATTCATGGCGGCCTCGTGCACAATGGAAGGAAACGCTGCTCGGCCCCAATCCCTACAGTTGGCTGCAGGTGAACCATTGGGGAGCACAGCGTTTTCATTAACTAATATTTCAGAAGGAGATCACCAGGCTTTGGTGGGAGATAGGGACCTAATATAAGACACAGAAAATGATCTAAAACTGACTGTGGTGATGATTGTACAGCTCTTCTTCATGTGATTGAACGATTGGATTGTATGGTATGTAAATTATATGCCCATAAAATGACTAAAAAAAAAGAAATGCTTAAATATCTACAAAAGCACTCTTCCCCACAATAAAACAACATTCCGTTACATTTTTTAAAACAATGTATAGCTAGACTTCCATGTTAGGCTGGGTTGACTAGAGAAACAAGTTCAGTGACACTCATCTATATATAAGAATGAGCTTTCTATCAAGAAGAAATTGTATGTCAGGAAAACACTCCAGCCTAGTCCAACGCAAGTCCCTAAGTCTGAAACTAGTCCATAAGTCCCTCTTCAGACTCATGCAGCCACATGCAATGATGCAGATTTCAGGAAGATCCCAGGCTGATGGGTGAAAACTCTGGTAGATCCACTGGTGGTGGAAGCATCACAGGGCAGGAGCAGGTTTCAGTGTGGCTCATCATCAGGAAGATGACGGCAGAGAGAGAGAGAAGAGTGGCCCAAGTCATTTATCTTGGTGGCACCTCCAAATGAGGTCATCAAGCTGTGACCTCAATGACAGGCTAAACTCCACCCATATCTTCTTATAGGTGCCCATGAAAGTTTGTAAGCGAGACACGTCATGCCTTTTTAACCCCCATTTTTGGTATCAAATTTCTGTACTGCCCATAATATCAGCCCAGTGCTCTGAAGAGACAAGCACATTCTTTGAGGTGGAGAACCTTTATTCCAGTTGGAATCTTGGGAGTCTGAATCCATAAGCAAAATCAAATCAGGAGAGGCTGTTCATTAAGTCAGCAACTGTATGCACCAATTCACAGGCTCAAAAAATCTTATCTTCATGTGGTTGGGTTCTGGGCAACTCAATGTGGGCTGCCTCCCTTAACCTCACCAGGGCGCCCATTGGCTGCCTCACCTTTTGGCCATGGTCCCTTCACAAATTCTCAACAACTCTAGTCCCCGGGGGTAGGTCATACCAGAGGCTCAGGTTCTGCACAAGTCTATATACTTCAGATTAGCCGATCTGCTCTCTTCTCTCCTCGAGTCCCTATGAGCCAGGTCCATGGTGTCAGTGGCCAGAGTCAACTCATCTCTCTATTTCTGCATTGCTTCCACTTCCACTCAACAGGTGGATCCAGGTGGTCACCTAGTGAACTTGTCAGACTGCTCTCTAACTTTTAGACCCAGAGAGGAGAGCTTCTCCAAGGTTCCAAAATGTTTCTAGCCTCAGGTGCAAATCACTAGTTCAAAATTCAAAAAGCCAAAGGGGTCCCTTTTTCTTTCTTCAGTCTGTTAACAGGTCTCTTCAAATGCCATTATCTAGAGCGCTCAAGGCACTGGATGGGGCCTCTCTTTTCGAAGCCTTCTTTGCAGGTGTGTCCTCTACCCATTTAAAGATCCAATTTAATAACGAAGACAGTGGCCTACAAACTATTTTCATACTTCCCAATCGTCATTTCTATCACACGTTTATCAATAATAGGCAGAATAAGCCAGTATAAACTTAGTAGAGTCAGGTCCTAAACACATTCTTAAAACAGCCAAATTCCATCTTTTCTTATCTAAGCTATCCCATTCACATGCAATACGGCCTTAGGCTTTTGGCTGCATCATGCCAGGGTGGAGCCTTCTGTCAGCCGGTTTCACTATGCAGTATGGTCTCAGAGAAGTTCAAAGGGCAATTTCATTCCCTGAGCTCAAAATTTATATTGATCACATTCATTTGCACCATTTCAGACAAGCATAACCAAAGAAAACTTCAAGGGCTCAAAATCTTCACTTCCCATGTCCTTTCCAGAAGACGACGGAGTAAACAGTGTGGCCTTATCTGACCTCCAGCTAGCCAAGGAAAAAGTACCATAAGGCAGAAGTCAAACAAGCATCCACTCCCCATCTTCCTGATTTGTTTCTCTAGTACCCCACTCCTGGGACCATAATGTGTTAGGCTGGGTTGACTAGAGAAACAAATTCAGTGACACTCATATACGTGTAAGCAAGAGCTTTATATCAAGAAGTAATTGCATATCAGGAAAACATAGCAGCCCAGTCAAGTTCAAGTCCATAAGTCCGAAACTAGCCCATCAGTTCCTCTTCAAACTCTCGCAGCCCCGTGCAATGATGTAGAATGCAGGATCCAGTGGTGGTGCAAACATCACGGGGCTGGCGCATGTCTTGGCATGCCTCATGAACAGGAAGGCGAAGGCCGAGTGAGAGAACCATTTATCTCAACACCGCCAAATGAGGTCATCAAGCTGCGAGGCTAACCTCCACCCATATCTTCCTATAGGTGCCATGTTGGCACAAAAAACCTATTAAAACCCCCATTTCTGGAATCCTGACATGAGGAGCCTTGTGGATCCACTCCCTCAGGAAACAGCAGTATCTGGTAAAAATTATTTTAAAACAGCCATATGAGTCACTGGAAATTATCCTAAGCACATATAACAAATTAAGAAAAAATCATTCAGTCAAGAAGCTACTTAATTTTGGTAATAACAGTGGTATTCTATAGCACTTGAGTCATGTCTTCTTCCTCCCCATTTCTCCTAGCACCAAGTGCAGTAAGCTCAACTTTGGGGAGGTATAGTGATGGAGAAGGGGCTCCCTTGCCTCTCAACTCCAGGCAAGGATGCAGCATATCTCTGGGCAGGGCAGGCGGCCAGCATATCTCTTTTTTTTTTTCTCTCCATCTCTCTGTTGGAGGAGATTAAATTCCTATATAGCTGAGAGGTTGGTAGCTCCTTTCTTCCATCCAACCCCCAAACCAAACTCCCTCCCTTCTATTCGATGCTAACTCATCATGACCCTCTTGGACAGGGTAGAAGTGCTCCTGTGGGTTTCCAAGACTGTAACTCTCTAGGGGTGGAGAAAGCCCCATCCTCCTGAGGAGCGACTGGTGCTTTTGAACTGCTAACCTTGCTGATTGCAGCCCACACAGGGCTCCTCTTATAGGCTGGAAGTTCCACCCTCTTCAACAGGCTAAGAATAGTGGATTCTGGTTGAAGCTTTCCCCAAGTTCCCTGTAGGGTAGAGGTTCCACATTGGCAGAAGCACACCAGGAACATATAATATAGATTACTGTCCGTGGATCAGAGATTCTGCCCAGGGGAGAGAGAATCCCAAGGCAGGGATTTTATTTCCAACTGCAGCTGAGAGAACTGGCCAGTTTAATTTAAAACAGAATGCAGGAGCTTCAAGTTAAAAAGTGCTCTCAAAATTCACGCAGGTTTCAATGATAAGTTAGAAGAGACTGGCAACTTGGTGTGTAGTAAGTTAACCCATAAACCAGCTGTTTGTAACCAAACAAAACCAGAGAAAGCACCATAGAAAGTGCTCCTAGAGTCAGAACACACTCACAGGGTACTCTCCAAAGATCCCCCTCCCTCAATTCAATTGGGTCAGACGATGTTGCAGCATAGGGTTGCACACAATTAACAATCATTGTAATTAGTGGAGCCTAACAACTGGGCATGTGACCAGTGAGGCAGACAACAGAGCCACCAGGGACAGAGACGGTGACAGAAAGCCCAGAGAAAATCACTCATCCCAGTTAAGCCTGCGCTCTCTGAGCAGCAGTAACAAGGCTTCATACTGGGAGGGAAATGAAGCTTACTAAAATTGCCTAACCAAGTCACTAAGTAAACAAGCAAATAAAGAGCAAAACTCAGATTTGGAGAGAGGCGAGGGGAATCCGTGTCCCGAGTTGCTGCATGTAAGAAACCGAAAGCTAAACTCACTGCCATGGAGTCTATCCTGACTCATGGGCACCCTAGGGGGCAGAGCAGAACTGCCCTGTTGGCTTCTGAGATATGACTCTTGAAAGAGAGTAGGAAAACCCATCTCTCACCTGCTGAGCAGCTGGTGGCTTTGAACTGCCGACCTTGAGGTTAGCAGCCCAACACGACTAGCAGAATTGGTAAAGTGTGGTATCCCGCTGAAAAATTATGAAGGCCGCTATGAATGCAGAGCACTCTCCTTGGTCCTGACAGTAATTCAGGCTCCTCCCAAGAGCCCCTTCCTCCACTTCTGAGTCTTTCATGGCAGGGCTTTGTCTTTTAATTTTTCACATGCCACTTCTGCTGGTGCACACCCACATTATACAATGTTGGGCCCATTTAATTTTGCTTGCTCAGCCATTACTGAATCAGTGTGAAGTGGCTTGAAGCCCTGCTGGAGAGCGAGTTTTACTGTCACACACTGCCTTCTACTTCCAGAAGTCAGGGCCACCATCTGATTCTTCTTTTTCACCCAGGCTCCACGCTAGTCCCTGGCATGATTCGCGACAACTCCCTCTCCCCTTTGTTCTATTTGAATGGGTGGGAAGGACCCTTCGGTTACCTGTTGGAATCGTCCACGTGTATCTCAAGCCTTCCCTCCCTAGGAGACCTTAGACCTCATCTGGCCAGGCGCTAGCCTCCCTTCGTTTTCTGAACACCTATAGTAATTCATGTCAACCTCATAGGCTTCTCTTCAGCATTTGGTTGCAGTCTGGGTTTTTTATAGCATTTGGCTGCACCGGGATTTGTCCTAAACATCAGTGTTTTTGGTTGGTTGCACACATAAACAACATGTCCACGACTTACTGAAGGGGAAAAGTCACAGCTTTGTGGCCTTAGAATCTATGGCTTAGAATCTATGGCTTTGTGGCCTTAGAATCTCCTTAGACCCTGAATTTTCTCATTTCTAAAGTAGGAGATGATACTTAGGTCTTATGTCAACTTGGGTGGGCCAGGACTCTCTGTCTTGAGTATCTTATGACAGTTCCAAAGAGAGAGCTTAGGACTCAGGGGGCTCATGCCCTGAGGCAGCGACCTAGCAGTCTCTACGCTGTTTTCCCTAGTAGGAGTTTAGGAATCAGTTGGTTATGTCCCGGGGCAGCGGCCTCTCAGTGTCTAAGCTTTGCACAGTGACAAGACCAGCTTCTTTCAGGAGCATAACACACTACGAGCCAGACAGTCTTCAGCCAATTTATTCCAATGGGCATTCACACTTACCAATAGCAAGTTACGAAAAAACAAACAAACAAACAAACAAACATGTAAGACTTAACCAGTGAGAGAGTGAGGGAGAGAGGGAGAGTTCTGTTCTGCTGCAGTGGTAAAGAAAACTGCCCCTCAGGGTGCTTAGTCAGATATTTACAGCATTGTTTCTTTGGGGGGGCGGTGTGACCATAGGTGTGGTCTTGGGTGTTCAGTCCCACAAGGGGTGCAAGCTCAAGTGTGAAGTACGATAGCCTTGGATTCTGGCCTGTTTTTACAGCCATTTTGTTGTTTACTTCTTTATTGTTGGCCTTCTTGTCAGCCATTTTATGGTCCACGGTTGCTCCATTTTGTATGCTCTATTCACCATATCATCTGGCAGAGTGCGGTCCACTCCTGGCTGGGACCTTCTGTGATGCCACCAAGCAGGTGTGGGAAGAATAAGGTACAACACCACCTCCGGAATCTGGTCACGGCCTTGACATAATCGGGGCTTCACCCATGTGTGCCCACTCTTAGTATAGTTAGATGCAATGGAGAAGCGAGCTTCTTATGCTGTTGGAGCTGAATCATCTGCTTCATTGACCACCCGCCATCCTGCATGCCAACCTCAGGGGCCATCACCGCACTGGCTCGATCTTGGATTTGTTCTGACAATCGTGGATTCCTTTGGCTCTGCATCCACCAGCCGTGGTCTTCCTGCTCCACAGCGCCTGTCGCTACCTAGTCCCAGCTTGCCTGTCTGACCCATGGACTTGAACTGGACAGGACTTAGCCATTTCTACAATGGTGTGAGCTGTTTCTCAATGCCAAACTCTATATACATGTATACACACACACACATCTAAGGGTCACTAGTTTGTCTTCATCTCTAGAGAACCCACTCTAACACATAAGGCAATAGTTATGCTGGTCTCTCTGCTGGAGTGATACTATCAAGTTCAAAGTGGTTAAAAACAAGTCCTTTGACTACCAACGTAAAAAGAACTCTGAATAGAATGAATGGCTTGAACTGTGTGGTGTGTGGCCTAGCAGGAGAAGCAACCTACTTAAAAGGATTCCTCTGTCAGTGTTCCTCCCGCCCGGACTAGAACCTGCAGCCTGAGCAGGATGGGTCTGCGCTTGTGGGGTGCAGCAGCTGGAGCTTGGATGGCTCCGTGTCTGCAAGAGGAAGGAATGGGGCTCACGTGGGTTACGCAAATGAAGCAGGGGCTTGTCGGGGATCTGAAGGTTCCTTGACCCTGGCCTCAGCAATGGCGCATGGGCTGCTTGGCAGTTGTGGGAGGCTGTCCTAAAAAGCCAAGATCTCGCCGTGAGGACTAACATGCCCTTGACTCGAGCCAGGGTATTTTCGATCTCCATAGATGCGTTTGAAAGCTGGACAGTGAATAAGGAGCACTGGAGAGTTGATGTCTTCTGTGAGGATCATGGAAAGTACCACGGACTGCCTGAAGAACCAGCAAACCCAGGTTGGAAGCAGTACATGCCGAATGCTCCTTAGAAGTGCTTCATTCACGTGCTTTGGACAGGATCTCGGGAGCGTCCAGTCCCTGGGGAAAGGACATCGTGCTTGGTGAAGTAGAGGGGCAGCGATAAAGAGGACGACTCCCGACAAGATGGTCGCAGCTGTCGCAGTGGGCTCAGACATGACCCTTGTGTGGACGGTGTGGGGTTTGGTCGGGCCGTTCTGTTGTATGTCGAGGTGGTGTTAGTCAAGACAGACTCAGGCGCACGCAGCAACAATCAGCCTCAAGAGGCGTGGAGCAGTCTGGTCCGCTGCTAAGAAGCAGCCCTTCGCTCCACTTCTTCCCTGGAATCAGACAGGGCTGAGCCCCGGTGATACTGTGGGATTTGCAGTGGGCACGGGGAGGCGGTGTGCGCATGCTGCTCATCACAAGGTCAGCAGTTCGAACCCACCAGCTGCTCTGCTGGAGACAGAGGCTGCTGTCCCTGTGAAAATTTGCAGTCACGACAGCCCTAGATAGGGTTGTACATGAGGTCCCTGGGATATGAAACCCACTTGGAGGCACCTAAGGACAACGCCAGCTTAAACCTGTTCACCGGGGGTGACCCTGCTGCCATTTGAAACATTGGTGACATAGCTTGCAGTGTCACCGCAACACACGAGCCGCCACAGCAGGGCAACCTGCCAAACAGAGGATGGATTCTGACTCACAGTGACCCTGCGTGATAGGGTAGAACTGTCCTCTCGGGTCTCCCGGGCTGTTAGCGCTACAGGAGCAGATAGCCAGTGCTTTCTGCCACGAAGCCTCTGGTGGGTGTGAACAGCCCACCTTGCCATCTTCAGTGCACGGCCAGAGCTGCTGCTTTTCCTCTCCGTAGCCCTTCGTGGATGACCATCTTGGTCTCTCTAGAGCCCTCTCCCCAGTGTAAGGTTATGCACACTTAGTGAGGGCCTCTGGGTGCTGGATTCATCCTTAACAGTCCCCCCCGCCCCGTACCCCCACCCACTCAGTTGTAAGGAAGCTCTGGAGGCTTCACGGGCTCCTGCATCCATCTCCATTTCATAACGTTTCATTATGATCGCAGTATGTGCGTCTCTAGCACCAAAAAGCTTTGCTGGCGAATGCGAGGCAATCCCTCAGGCACTGAAATGGGCTGCAGACCTTGACTCCAGGTGCAGAGCTGGGAGGAAAAGTCCGCTCTTCACGTCTGGCTCGCCCTTCCGGTGTGGGATGAACATTTTCTCCCTTGGTGTCTTGGGAAAGCTAGCCCAGATTTGAAAGAGAAGGATCACGTTTCTTGTTCATTTTCTGTGACCCAGAGGCATAATCGAACAAAGAACCAGAAGGAAGGGGGAGCGACATGAGCAGTGCGTGGTATTTCATAATGGTCTTAGAAGCTGCTTCTAAAAACAATCCAAGGCACAAACTGTTTGTGGAATTTCATAAGGGCTTTAAAAAGTCTTTATCAAAACAGTACATGCTGTGTGTTAGGAAGACTCAAACTTCATATGTCAGTTCTCCCCATAATTATCTGTAAACGAAGCACACCTCAAATCCAAAGTATATAAAGTTACTTTTAAAAAATCAACCAATTAGTGTTTGGAATCAGCTAAGAGGCAAAAGAACTGCAATAGCCCGCCTCAAAAAGAGAGAGTAAGAGCACAATAAAGTTGGAGGGCTCACTTCCTAATTTCAAGAATTGCTATCAAGCTATGTGACAATCAAGACAGGACAGCACTGGGGAAAGGATAAACCAGTAAAACAGAATAGACTTTCCAGACATAGTCCAACACGAAGATTGCCAGTTGGTTTTTGACAAAATTGCAAAGAAAACCCAATGGAGCAAAGTGCTAAGGCAAGTTTAATGAAAGATGCTAGCACATTTAGACACCGACATGCAAAAAAAAAAAATAACCGTGACCTATACCTCATACAATATCAATGAAAAACTCAAAATAGATCATAGAGTAAATGTAAAACCTAATCATAAACTTGTTAGAAAACATAGGAGAATATGTTCGTGACCTCGATTGGACACAGACTTGTTGAATCGACATCAAAATGAAAATTCCTAAAGGAAAATTTGATCGATTGAACTTTTCTAGAATTAAAAATGTTTGCTTGGCCCACAAGCCACCTCTTTTATATGTATATCTTACAATCCGCTTCAATAAGGGAAGTTTTTTTTAGATGAGGGAAGAGGGAGAAGACTGTTCATTTGCTGCCATCAACATTGTATTAAGCTCACCCCAATCCAGCAGATACTCCTCCCAGAATGATGATTGAACCTGGTGGGAAATTTAAGTCAAGATGGGGGAAATGGACTATGTATGGTTTGGAGAAGGCAATTACATTTCTGTTGGTGGGTAAACAAAACACACACACACACACACACACACACACACACACACTACGCCTTGTACAGGGTTCCTAATTGGATCCTTGAACCTCGTTTCCAACCAGCTCTTGGTGACCCAGGCCATATGCTGTGGACTGCTGTCCCTTTAGTGTCTCCTTTCGAGGCACAACATCCTTCATAAGGCATAACAGAACACTTAGTTATGGAAACCCCTTTAAGTGAACTAGGTTTTACCTCAAACTCACCTGTAGTCTCTTGGCCCCAAATCTGAAGCATCCTAGTAAGAGAAGAAGCCCATGACTGCCATCCCAAGGTTATGGAATTGGCTGTCATTGGACTTGGCTTTGAGGATGCCCAATAAATGGTGGCCCTAGACTACCTTCTATTTACTGTTTTAATGCCCACCTTGCTTTCTTATGACATGGATTAGTCTAGTAGACTTGGCTCTGCCTTTGTGAATGAGTGTTGTTGAAACTTTTGCCCCATCACCAATCCCCATTGTTTGTATCAGCAGTGGCCAGTCATTTAAGAGTGTAATCTGTACAGGTCAGCAACGATTTATGCTTCCCGGTTTGTAGCAGCCTATACTTGTATAAGTTCCTTACTCAACAGTGTTTTAAATTCTGTTCCATTGGTGGCTAAATTAATGGCATTATCAATAGTCTCGGGGATGATTGATAATGTACTCTTATCATAAAATGATAGTGATGAATCCAAAACGAACCAAGCACATATATGAGCCATAGCTATAGGAATGGATTTGGGGCTTGCACTTAGCCTCAATCTTTGAACAATTAGCCCTTATGACATGGCCCTGCTCAATGGTCACGCTCATGAAAAGATCACTACCAATGTGGGTGCTATAGTAAAGTGTGGTGTGAATAAACTAGATGGTGCCCGGACTTGTCTTCAAATAAGCAGCTATCTAAGTGAGGCATTAAGTAAGTCCACATGGAACAAACACACCAGTCTATGTGGCCCCAAAACAAAAACACCCCAATTCACTGCCATTGAGTCGCTGCCAACTCACAGTGACGCTATAGGGCAAAGTATGACTTCCCCTGTGAATTATATTTGAGTTATATCTGGGACTATAAAAGTCCCATCTTGCTCCCCTGGAGGGGTTGGTGGTTTTGAACTGCTGGCTTTTCAGATTGCAGTCCAGTGCATAAACTCTGTGCCACCAGGGGTCCCTGTGTGACCCAAGGATTGTTAATCGTATAATCCAAAGGCAAAAGAGGAAATGGTATCAGAGCTTAAAGTGCGAGCACCTGGTTTGCAGAAGGTTCTGGATGGCAGCGAAAGCCCCAAATCCATTTGCAGGGTCCCCACAGATTAATTCTCTGCTGAATTCCCTCTGACCATAGTCAAGTGATGTGCATACCCTGGCTGTCTGTCAGAGGGCACTGGAAAGTCGATTAGGGCAGACGGAGTTAGGTAAAAATGTACTCTTATCATGATCTCCCTTTTGTCCCAGAATTTTACAGTTGTTTGAGTTAAAAAAAAGAAAGAAAGAAAGAAAAGTGAAGGGGAAATCCACATGCATCAAACCGCTGGGGAATCTCCTCTGACCATCAGCCAGGGATGGGACTCTCTTAGCTGTCATGCAGAATGCATTGGAAAGTGGATTGTTGCAGATGCGGGTTTTGGTTAAAATTTCGGTGCTTGTCCTTTGATCTCCCGCATGATCTATTTTAAATTTGTTCGTTTTTAGTATTTTCTGTTTTGTTTTTTATTAATGTTTTTATCTGTTTTGCTTTGTTATTGTTACTTTGTTATTTTTCAGTTTTTAATTTTTTTGTATGTGAAATCCAAGATAGGTAAATTTATAGAGATAGTAACTGGATTAAAGTTTCCTTGGGGGTGTGGCGGAGAGGCTGGGGGGAAGTGGGGAGCTAATAACAACGAGCACAAGAATTAAGACATTGTCCTAAAACTGAGTGTGGTGATGATTGCACAACTCTCCCTGATATGATCAAACTACTGAATTGGAGGATATGTAAATCATATGCAAAAAAACTGTTGAAGGGGAAAAAAAGAAAGAATAGTTCTCGGGGTCTTAAAGGTTTATCTTCAAAAAAAGCAGCCATCCAAGTGAGGCATCAACTATGTCCACGTGGAAGAAGGACACCAACCTGTGTGATCCAAGTATTGTAAAAATAAAATCCAAGTCTAAAGGAGGGAATGCTACCAGAGCTTAAGTTGTGAACCCTTAGTTCGCAGAGATGCTCTATGAGTGGAATTCCAGAATCCGTTTGCGGGTCCCCCCCACGGATTAAGCCTCTGGTGCATCCCCTGTGATCACAGGTGAGGGTTGTCAGTAGCCTTGCCATCAGACAGCGAGCGTTGCAGAGTCTACTGTGCAGACTTAGGTAGGTTTAAATGTAACACCGTATCATTTGATCTCCCTTTTGATGCACTCTAAACTTGTTCCAGTTTTTCATGTGTTCTGCTTTCTTTTTGATTGGGGCTGTTCTCTGTTTTGTCTCGTTATCGTTGTTTTAGTGTTTGCTTCCTGTATGTGTTGTAGGATTTTCTGTAGATGAAATCCAGGGCAGGTGGCGCTATAGAGACAGGTACTGCATTGCCAATTGCCTGGAGGCATGGCAGGGGGAGATGGGCAGAAATGGGGAGCTAACGAGTATGATGAGAAGATGTTGTGAAATCAACTGGTGACGGGGGCACAAATCTTCTTTATATGTGATTGCATAATTAAATGGTAAGATATGTGAAGTATATGCCAATAATATTTTTTTTCTAAAAGCAAAATAAAATGTTTTCTTTGTCAAATATATTGGTAAGGGAATAAAAAGAGGGTCCAGGGACTGGACAAAAATTAGGAATCATTCATCTGCCAAGGAATTTATATTCAGAATATAAAAAATCTCAAACTCAATAATATGAAAACAAGTGATCTATATAATAACGAGCAAAGAAAACATAAATGTCAATAAACACTTAAAAATGCCCACAACATCAGACATCACTGGGGAAATGAACATTAAAACCACTCTGAAGTCCCATACTGGACACTTATTCGAGGTAGCTAAAAAAATATCAGTACCAACTATGGACAAGGCACAGTGGGACTGGGTCCCGCTCACTTCTGAATTGTAGAAAGAACAGTCTGACACAAGCATACGCAGAGGTCAGACAGACCCAGTGTGATGACAACGGAGGCAGATGACTACACGCCCAAGAACTCCAAGATTGCAGCTACTTGGGGGCAGAATAAGGTAAAGAGGGACCTCCTTCTACAACACCCTCTGGGTTAAAACGTCTAGCGTCCTGAACTGGGAGAACACAAAATTGTTCTTTCAAGGCATCCTGCGGCATTTCTGTGGCAGCACGATTAGGTAAATAAGACACACTCGTAGGTCTGTGTTCAGTACAGAACTCTCTGTGTGGATGTTTTCAGTAGCTTTATTCGTCATCACTGTCACATCGATGTTCTACTCATGACAGCCTAAAGTGACAGAGTGGAACTGCCCTCTGGGGTTTTCTGGAAAGCCTGGTGGCATCTGGGTTACGCGCCGGGCTAATCACCGTAAGGCAAGCAGTTCGTCACAGCTGCTGCTCCAAGGTTGAAAGATGAGGTTCTTGATTCCCTTAAAAGTCAGTCTCAGAAACCCATCAGAGAAGTTCCACCTGTCCTAGCGGGTCCCTGTGCGTTGACATGGATTCCATGACAGTGTGGTTCGTTTTCATTTTCACAAGGTTTTCTGGCCTGAATTATTCCAAGGAGCAGATAGATCTCCATCTTCCCCCCCGTGGAGCTGCGAGGTGGGTTTGAACAGCCATCCACCTTTTGGGTTAGCACAGTGGTTCTCAGCCTTCCTAATGCCACGACCCTTTCATACAGTGCTTCCTGTGGTGGGGACTCCTAACCATCAAATGATTTTCGTTGCCACTTCATCACTGTCATTTTGCTACTGTGATGAATCGTCATGTAAATGTCTGATAGGCAGGATGTATTTTCATTGTGACAAATTGAACATCATGAAAGCATAGTGATTCATCACAAAACCAACATGTCGTTATGTATTGTGAAATATTTATTTCTAAGGACAAATAAATGAACATTTGTCTTGAAGCATGGTATAGCACGGGTCGCAGTCTTCACGCCGGGTACTCATAGGCGGGCGTATCTGCATGTGGGGGACCCGCCTGGAGACAGATAGAGGAGCCGTTTCTCAGTTCCTAAGACCATCAGAAATATGTGTTTGCTAATGATCTTAGGTGACCTCTGTGAAAGGGTTGTTCGACCCCCAAAGGGGTCGTGGTCCACAGCTTGAGAACCGCTGGGTTAGTACTTGGACACTGGTGTACCACCAAGAGTCCCTTTCAATCACTAAGAAATGCAAGGAACACAAATGCCCCTCAACTTCGGAATGGATAAACACACTGGTTTACCTGTTGGCCTTCTAGCCTATTAGCTTATCGCCCCTCCCCCACCCTCCCCACCTTGGTAACCTCCAAAGTCTGTTCCCTTCTGTATAAAAGTCTCGGCCTTGGATATTTCCTTTTACAATATTGATTCCATATGAGAACAACAACAACAATAATATATAATTGATCAAGGATACCTGAAGGGTGGGGGTGGGGGAGGGGAGGGAGGGGATAACAGAGAAGCTGATAGCAAGGGTTCAAGTAGCAAGCAAATGTTTTGAAAATGATGATGATGACAACATATGGACAAATGTGCTCGATGCAATTGACTTATGGATGGTTCCGCGGGCATGGTGGCACTCTCCACAACAGCAAGAAGATGGAAATGCCCATCCGAAGAAGAGTAGATCGCGGAACTTTGGAACACACACACACGGGGGTTGCTGGCTCGATGGAATTCTGTTTCCAGTTGTTTGAGGTTGTACCACACCACTTTCCACTGTGGTTGTGCATAGAGACAACCCCACTGAGCGTTCCAATCTCTCCGCACCCTCTCTAGCATTTGCCGTGTTCTGGTGTTTTGAATTTGGCTGTCATGGTGGCTATAAGGTGGTATCTCATTGTTACTTTGATTTGCCAACCCCGGAGCATTTCTTCATGTTTGTGGGCCAGTAGGAAGCCATCTTTGCCCATTTTTTAATTGGGTTATTGGTCTTTTTCTTATTAAGATGTTGCGGTTTTCTGTAGATTTTAGTGATTTTTCATTTTTCCCTTGTGTCGTTGCCAATTTAGTTTTTCTTACTCCATGGTCTCTCTTTTTACTCTGTTGATGAAGCCTTTTGATGCACACAGTGACTTATTTTTAGTCGGTCCCAGCCATCTTTGTTTTCTCTGTGCGTTTTCTTTGTTGTGTTTGTTAGATGCACACTTTTTGTTGTTGTTGTTAAAATAACTGAATCTAGAAGCGGTAAGCTGCTTTGTTTGTTCATTTATTTAGATCACTACAATGGGGAGAGGAAAGCATTTCTCTCCCATTGCAGTCACTACTAAAGCTCCCAGCTCTATCCCATGAAGGGCTACCCAGTACTTGGTATGGCTCAACACAAAGGAGGCACATTCTTCTCTTTGTTATCCAGGACCCTGGGTGGTGAAAGTGGTTTGTGTCCGAGACTGCTAACTGAAGGTTGGTTATTTGAATCTATCCAGTGGCTTCCTGGAAGAAAGACCTAGTGATCGGCTGCCAGACAAATCCGTTTTCCAAAAGCACTTGATAAGATATTGCCAAATTTCCCTCCCAGACGCACATATCAGTTTTCACTCCCCATAACAATCCATTTGAGGAGTTCTTTTTTCTTACTGAGCAGATCTCTGCTGGTGCTATGAGTAGGCTGAGGAGATGGTGAATGGTGGCTGACTGGACAGACAGCACCTCACAACAACTGCACTGGGGATTTGATTTGGGTCCAGCCATGAAAGTCAGTGCTTGCAAGATGAGATTGATCAGAGCTGTTTGTTCAGTATGCTCATGTATTAGAGAGACCAGTCGAAGAAAGCAGGGCTCCACGATGTCGCCATCTGCCGCTCCCTCAAACACGTGCACGGCCATGTTGGCGCCGACTCAGAGCAACCCGACAGGAGAGTTGAACTGCCCCGTGGGTTTCTGATACCGTACTTCTTTATGAGAGCAGACAGCCTCGTCTTTCTCCCAGGGAGCAGCTGGTGGTTTCAAACTGCTGACCTTTCCTTTAGCAGCCCAGTGCGTAACCCGTGCCACCACTGGGGCTCCCTCCTGTCTCTCCCTAGAGTTCTGTAAACTGTGAAGAGACGTGCTTGTGGTCACTGCTGGGGGTGTGCCATTGCACACACAAGACTGCTTTTTATGTAGTTAGAAAAGTTAATTTCTGTGTTCAAGGATGCTGCAACGCCGGCCAATCCTTCCTGCCTGCTTGCGTCTGTGGGAAATGGTAAAGGAAGTTCATGTTTACTATGAAAGAAACCCCCTGCCATCAAGTCAGCTCTGACTCCCAGTGGCCCTAAGTCGCGTTTCTGAGACTGTCAGTCTTCATGGAAGCAGACAGCTTCATCTTTCTCCTCAGGAGCACCTGGTGGTTTAGAACCACCGACCTGGCTGTCAGCAGCCCAATGCCTAACTCACAGCACTAGCAGTGCTCCTATTAGGAATGAAAACTGGCACATCCATTTGGGAGGGGAATTTGGCAATACCTTATTAGCTGGTTTTGGAAAACAGATTTGTTTGCGGCCCTGTATTGGAAGACTAAGGAGCCATGGTGGCAGAATGTTCATGGCCAGTCTGAAGGTTGTTGGTTCAAATCCACCAGCTGCTCCCTGGGGGGAAGAGGCATCGGTTCAGCCTGCTTCCCTAAGGATTGCAGCCTTGGAAACCTTGCGGGTTTCCCCACTGCCCTGTAGAGTCAGAAGTAACACCTCTGTCAATGGGACTTCCGGACTGTGTGTTTAGTTCCCCCATTGCCTTTGCGTGGACTCAAAGTCATGGTGACTCTATAGGGCAGAGGACAAGTGCCCCACAGTGCTCCCGGGGCTGTGCCCTTTACAGAGACAGGCTGCCACATCTTTCCTCAAAGCGGCTGGTGGGTTTGAACCTGCCACTTTCACTTACGTCAGAGGCTACCAGGAGTTGGAGCCTTGACAGCAACCCACGACCACACCAGCAGCAACAGATTATCTGGAGGTGTGTAGTTTTCAGAAGTCATTGGAATGAATGGTTCAGATCATTTTGTATATTCATATATGTAAAGTATGCCCCTTTGCAAAAATGAGGTAATATTTTAGAATGAGGAAAAACGTTCTGGTTTCTCATTAGCCAAACTGCAGGCCTTATGTGGAAATTTTAACTTGCATGATACAGATACATATTAGAGGTTTCCATAGAAAGCTTACAGGAGCCCTGGTGGAATAGTGGTTACACGTTGGACTATGATCTGCATAGTGGGCAGTTTGAAACCACCAGCAGCTCCGAGGGAGAAAGACTGAGCTTTCTACTCCAGTAAACAGTCTCCAAAATCCAAAGGGGGTCGCTATGAGTCTGCCTTGAATCGATCGTAGTGAGTTTAGTTTGGTTAATGTAAAGTTTGGAGCCCTGGTGGTGCAGTGGTTAAAGTGCTCAGCAGCAGACTGGAAGGTGGGCTGTTTGAGCCCACTGGTCACACCTTCGGAAAATGCTGAGGCTCTCTGCTGCCATTACAGACGGAGAGTCTCAGAAACCGTTGAGAATAGCTCTCCTCTGGGAGCGCACAGTAGAAAGAAGGTGGCCTTAACAGGAAAGAAAGGCAGCTGCACATAGACAAAGTAGCCTCTCTCGGAGTAATGCATAAGGTGAACTCATATGGTCCCCACGGGGCCGTCGGTGGCATCTTGGTCAGACGGTGACAGGCCAAGCGTCTGTTCATTTTACAAATCGTGATAGCGCACTTGTTCTTGGTCTTTAGAAGTCAATCTGGATGATGCTTTGTGACCCGTCTTCGGATGGGGACCGCTCCTGTTGACTGTGCCACCGCAGAGTCGCCCCCGAGGCGGTGGTTGTCCGGTGCTGACACGCAGCGACCTCTGGACAGCAGAACAGAACCGCTTGGTCCTGAGCCCTCCTCGCGATTGTTCCTGTGCCTGAACCTGTTGTTGCATCTTGGACGTCAGTCCACCTCGTTGAGCACCTTCCGTCCTCTCTTTCGCCGTCCCTCTACGTTACCAAGCAGGATGTCCTTCTCCAGGGACTGGTCTCTCCTGACAGCACGTCCAACGTACGTGAGATGAAGTCTCGCCTTCCTTCCCTCTCAGGGGCACTCTGGCAGGACTTCTTCCAAGACAGACTTGTTTGTCCTTTTGACAGTCCCTGGTGCTAACAGTAGTCTTTCACCAGCACCGCAATTCAGCCGCATCAAGGCGTACCTGCTAAGGTAGTGGCTTCGATTGGCTGCCGTTGTTAGCCTCAGGTTTTACTCTCTGGCCACCTGGCGGGGTGGAAGAGGAGGATCCATCTCCCTAAGAGTATCCCTTCAACGAACGTGTGTGCGCCTCTAATTTTAGTGTAAACCTCCACTCAACTGATACACGCCTCAGCATGTGATTGTCATCGACTGGACGATCCATGTCTCCACTCCAACACCCTAATCCCCCGGCTCCCCCCTTTGTTTCCAAATGAGGAAACCTGGTAATCTGCTGGAGCCGACTGAAATCCTCTGAGCGCTCACGAGCTGGCGTGGAGCGCAGGGCTTAGCCGGAGGTGGAGCACACTCAGTCACCAAGCTCGCTTCCTGTGGACGCCGTGAGCCACGCTAGCGTTTCGTGGATCCCGATGGACACTGTGTGCCAGAAGTGTGGGCAGCCAGAGCCTCGGTACCCACAGTATAGCCAGGGCCGGATAGCAGAGGCCGAGATGAGGGCGTACTACCATCTCCTCAGGAGCTGCATCCGGCTCGAATGCATGGCTCATCAAGGTACTGCAGATGCATTTCTCTTATGGACAGTTTATCATTTGTCCACTTTGTGAGCAGGACAATGATTCAATTTTGCATTTGATTTTGTTAACTTTTCGATACTGCCTAAGTTTTCTTGTTAAGGAGTTTAGAAAGGCTTATCATTTTTAAAAGGAAAACATTATTCAGCTATTAACAACATTGTCCGTGGTCATTAAGTTGAAATAAAGGGAGGTGCCTTAAACTAAAGAGACACCAGCATGGGATGTGTGAGTTGGGGCACAGTTTGAAAGTGTATCTGTGTACACACACACACGCAGACGTATCTACAGACAGACAGGTGTGCTCATACATACACAGACATAGGTGCATATGGGGGGGGAGCTCAACAAGTTTGTGGGAAAATGAAATGAAAAGATAGTGGCATTTTCCCACAAATTTTTTCACCCCACCCCCTCATACAGACACCCATCGTAAGTGTATAGGGATGAGATCTCCATAGTCTGACTGTATCCCGTAGGTGATTTTCTCCCAGTCGAGATCAGCTCGATGCCGGTTACGTCGACAAAGACTGTTTGCTAACCAGAGCTTCCTTTCGGTGTTGAGAACACCTGCTTTCTCGTCTGCTTCAGCTCACAGGCTGGCACCGGGCTTGGATTCAGGTATGGATACCTGCCCTCGTGTCACTATGGTGACATCAGCACGATGTGGCCCAATTCTACCGAGAGTGAAGTGAGAGAGTAAGGAGAAAGAAGAAAAATAATGTCCACATCCTGAGTTCCTAGCATTGCACGTGTGACTGGCATCATTTTATTCCCACTAAAGAATGTTTTGAAATATTTGCCGACAGGCTTTGGGCTCACAGTTGTTTGCGTCTCTCTACAATTGAGAGACTCTATTGAATCGACAATGAAAGGTTGAGTATTTTAATGCAAGTTGTTACAGTGTTTAAATGACCTTCCTGACACGGCTGCTGTCTTCCCCTCGTAGTCCCAATCTCGGCCTATGGCCCCATGCTCAGATCCATGTGCAGGACAGGCTGCCCGTAACTCACATGGTGGGAGCAGAAACCTCCCGGCAAGGGCTCTGTGTGGGTTCCCTGAGGATTAGGAGAAAGGAATGGGAGAGGGGCCACTGGTAGAAATAAAAGTGAAATAAGACATTTGATGAACTGTTGGGAACCGGGGTCAGCCAGCAGTTGATGGATTTTCCACCAACGGTACCTGTTGTTGTTTTTCAAAAGGCAAAACATGTATCTAAGAGATTGCAAAACGAATGTGGTTCTTCATAAATGCCCGAATTTCAGTGGGTGTATACATTTCCCGTCAGTGTGTTAGGGACCCTGGCTGCTGCTTTCTCGTGGGCCTGCCACCCCCCAGGAGACCAGAGTCCTCTTGCAGCCTAAGGGAGGGAAAGGAGACCCCGGTGAAGACACACCTGTTCTTGAAAACCTTAGCTGGGAAGTAATATGTAACGTTAGCTCACCTCCTGTTGCCATTCCCTAGTCACATGGCCATACCTAGAGGTCATTTGTGCACCCAGCCAACCCCCCCCACCTCCACACACACCTCTCTCTCCCCAACACTCAAAGATATGCTGATGCTTTAACTTCCAGTGCTTGTGGATTCTACCTTGCTTGGAGATAGGGTCTTCGAAGAGAAAGAAAAGACCCTCGACTGTGGTATGAGGTGGGGGGAAGCCAGCCCCCACCACTAATCAGTGGGTTCATTAAGCACAATTGTACAGTTGAGATATATAAATATTATATTAAAGTCATCGAGAGCATGAGAGAGAAAAGGGATATTGTAATAATGGGGTCAGACACATTTTATGGTAGCATGCTCTCCTCAGCCCAGCTTGGTGGTCCACGTGGAAAAAGGGGGAAGGGAAAGAGGAAAAGGGGAAAGAGAAAAGGGGAGGTGAGGGAGCCAAAGAGAGGACAACGGAGGAGCCGAGAGAGCGAGCCCCTCTCTATTGCTAACGCAGGCCTGTATCCATTTGGGGACGTGCAAGCCCACTAATTACAGGTAAAGATTTATGTCATAGGAAGGGATTGCACTATACAGCCATGAGGGGGTGGTCTAGGGGACATACAGGCAATAGGAAGAGGAGGGGTTGGGTATGCATGTGACACAGGCGGATCCTAGATATAGGATGGCACTTTAACTTTGGGTGTTACCAAGGGGGTTTGACCTGTTCCCTGGATGTCCATAGGATCCATTATCAGTAGGGTGTGAACTCCACCTACAGGAACCCAATCAATGACTGCAGGCCTGCCCATTGTCCCTAACAGCAGGGAGCGGGGCCCACTGCAGTCTGGGGACTGATTGCCTTCTGGGAGGTTGTCTGTAAGCATCTGACCTCCCCCAACACTTGATGTTCAGCATGATTGGAAATGACCCCTTGCTATGTAAAGGTCTGTGCAGTACCAGAGGAAAGATCTGACAAGTTGATGAATTTGCCTTTTCTCTTACCAAAGCACTTCCCTTGTTCAAGTCCTCCCTGCCCTCCAGGGCCCTTTCGGCGGCACCAGATGTCAGCACAACTCACCAGGAGCCCCTGCAGCGTGTGGATGCTGTCGCCACTTGGTTTGAAGACATAGACCAAAAATGTGAAGGGTCTCCATGCGACCTGCACAGCGTTAGGAAAGTAGATGCGTAGGGCTTACTGGTCGGTGCCCTGTTAACAACACCGAGCTCTGGTCCCTCTGAGCCCCCAACCCACAGGCTTTTTCTTGTGCTCCGCAATCAAATCTGACCTTACTGCTGGTGGGCGGAGGTCCTCTTTGGGTCGTGAGGGACAGAAGTACCTATGTGTTCTTTATGACATTTGTTTGGGCGAGGGTGTGTGAGCTTTCGGGGAGAATGAAAATGTCCCATGCCTGGATCGGCTTGATGGTCACATCGGTGTATGAATTTGTCAACCCTCATTGAACTGTACACTTAAGAGCTTTGTATTGTATGGTGTGTAAATCGTACTCCAATAAAATACCGTTAGCATTAAACAATGAAGGCGATGACAGCGTATTTATTCAACAATAAAGCATGCTTTTCAGTAGGCAAAGCGTGGGTACCTGCAGTTCCCCTTTCCTGTACTCTCTTTCCATAAGCCTGCCTCCTGCCTGTGTGTCCACAGACACAGCTCCTGGCTCCCCAGCCCCACCCCGCACTCCCTCATGCCACAGTTGAACCATATGTATGACTTGTGTCCCTGACATCTTAGCGCTTTCCTTATGGACATGTCTACAAAATGATTGCTTCCTTTTGTCACGCTTTTCTGAATAATATCACAGTCAACTTGTGACATGTAAAGCTGTCAGTTAGCTTCTTGGAGTATGTTTTCAAACAGAGGGTGAGTGGGTGAAAGAAATATTTTAAAGACTCTCTATTGATGTTCTGTTTTGTAATGGTTTAAGAACTTCAGGTGAGCCAGGCTGAGACTTTGAAGCAACTGTTTCCCAATCGAGTAATGCTTCCCATTACTGCCCTCCGATACTTTCGAGGATGAAATCAGGACGTACGTAAAGTGTGGCACAGAATCTGCCATCTAAGGGCTCAATAACCACTGGATAAAATATTGTGACATCATTTTCTAAGAGGATGCTGCTAGCATTGTCCCCCTAGGCTGTGCAGAAGTGATAGAGATCTAACACCCCTTCAGCAGTGGGCCTCAGAAGCCAATTTTTTGGATGAAATAAGACATTTTTTTGGATGAAATAAGACATTCTTTAGGGAGCCCTGGTGGTTCGCTGGTTAAGTGTTTCCATGCTAACCGAAAGGTTGGCGGTTCAAACCCGCTTACTGTGGTAGGCAGCTCCTGTAAAGACTTACAGTGTTGGAAACCCTGTGGGACGGTTCTGCTCTGTTCTGTAGGATCGATGTGAGTTGAAATCTGCTCGACAGCGATGGATTTGGTGTGAGTTAGTACTGCTGCTTGAGTGGCATTGCTTGACTCTAGAGAGCTGGACTTTTTTCAGTGAGTTTTATTTTTTTGTTTCATGACTTCTTTTTTTAAAACATTTTGTTTTATCTCCCAAACTATTTTATTAGGAGCGAATGCGATAACCCTATCATTCCATAGTTCCATCACATCAAGCCGTATTGGACAATTACTACCGCAATCACGTGCACAACATTCTCTTCCTTCTAAAACTCCTTTTACCATGCCCCCCCCACTGAATCCCCTAGAAACCCCCGTTCTACTTTCTGTCTATAGGTTGAGCAATCCTGGGTTTCGTATACTGAAAAACAGAAACAAAAAAATTAAGAGGGTCACCCCCAATGACAAAATACATCATAGAGAAATGGCACTCTGAACAAGCAAAAACCAAAACAACCCCCCCAGAAAATGTTGAAAACCAGATCAGGCCCAGGGTACATGAGAGAGGGGGTCAACTGGCCACATTTTTGGTTTTCCAAGTCAGGTCTATCATTTTGGTCTTCTGTAGTCATCTCTCCAGTGCACTCATCTTTTACCAGTCTGTTTGGGAACTGCTTTCTCCCCAAGAGGGAAATCACCCGGAGGCATAGTTCCTATGGGGAGCCCACTCATGTACGCCGGCGCCCACTGCCCTCCATAGCCTTCTGCAAACCAGATTCTTGCCACGGAAGCTCTGCTATTATTCCCTCATTTGAATTCAGATGATATGATTTACAATCCTTTGGTTACTGACGATGGTCACTGATGATGATATGCTCCATGTGGACATAGTTGACATCTCACTTAGATGGCTGCTTGTTTGGAAACAAGCCTTTAAGACCCCAGATGCTCTTTTACCTTAGTCAGGCTCCATCTAATTTTTTCACCACATTTTGCTATCGCACCTTTATCTTCTGTGGTCCCTTCCTGAAGGCGAGTATCGAGCAGAACAGTGATATAAGAACTAATTGTTCTTAAAATGGACTTAGTGCAATCCCCAGACCCATTCCTGGATCTGTGTTTGTTTGTTTGTTTAATCTTTGGCTCCCTTTAGAGACTTCCTTGTTACTTTATACTAAAGAGTCTTATCGATCATCTCCCTGAGGCTAACGATCTTTTGTTAATATTGTTATTGATTAGCCCTGGTACTATTTTTTTTTAATCATTTTATTGGGGGCTCTCACAGCTCTTATAACATTTCATACATCAATTGTATCAAGCATATTTGTACATATGTTGCCATCATCATTTCCAAACCATTTTCTACTTGAGCCCTTGGTATAAGCTCCTCTTTTTTTTCCCCCTTCCTCCCTCACCTTCGTGAATCCTTGATCAATTATATATTGTTATGATTATTTTGCATCTTACACAGTCCATTGTTTCCCTTCACCCACATTTCTGTTATTCGTCCCCTTTGGGGGCGGGGCTATATATTCAATCTTGTGATTGTGATGGGTTCCCCCTTTCTCACCCTTCCCCCTCCCTACCCATCCCCTGGCCCTCATGATATTGCTACTTCCCTTACTATTCCTGAAGGGTTTATCTGTCCTGAATTCTTGTGTCGAGAGCTCTTCTCTGTACCAATGTGTGTCCTCTGTTCTAGCCAAATTTATAAATTAGAAGTGGGTCATGGTAGTGGGGCGGGGGCAGGGGGATATTCAGGAACTAGGGGAATGACGTGTGGTTTGTTGGTGCTACACTGCACCTTGGTTGAATCATCCCTCCTTTATACCACTTCTGTGGGGGGATATACAATTATCTACAGATGGGCTTTGGATCTCTACTTCAACACCCCTCTTTTGCATTAGTATAGTTGTTTTGGATCTTCTGATGCCTGACACCTGATCCCATCGACACCTCATGATCACACAGGCTGGTGTGCTTCTTCCATGTGGGCTTATTTACTTCCCTGCTAGATGGCTGCTTGTTTGACTTCAAGTCTTTAAGACACCAGATGCTATATCTTTTGATAGCCGGGCACCATCGGCTCTCTTCACCACATTTGCTTATGCACCCATTCGTCTTCAGCGATCATGTCAGGAAGGTGTGGCACTCTTTTAAAACACTGTTGAGAGAGGGATGTTGGGCCAAATGTAGGCCAGTTCCGTCTAGCAATGTCTGAATTATTCACTGGCACAGAATCCATTCTTTCATGACGACACTACATACACAGACGATGGGCGTTGGTTGTCAGGGAAAATGTACCATCATAGTCACTGAGAATGTTGGCCACAGGTTTTCCAGAATACTATATATCAATATAGCAGATAGGGCATTGGTAAAGTAAGTTAATGATTGTCCACCTACTACTAACAGTTCAAAAATCTTGGTTGATTTTTTTTAATATTGCTCTTAAAAACTCTTCCTTCTCGTTTTCAAATTCCTTCTGTTCATGAGTTTAGGAACAAGACTGCAATACTGCACTCATTGTTATAGAACATGACCCGGTAAAAACCGGGAAAATGGGTTATTTTTGGCCTGGCCGATAAGGAAGAGAAATGAAACACCGAATGATCCCATGGGCCACCTTTTGTCGTAGGTCATCCCAGGTTTCCCTGAGCCCCTGATAACCCACAGGCATTTTCTTCAGCTCAGCAGGCGACTCTGGTCTTAGCACAGGACCTGTCCCTGTCTAACTAATCAACAAGGTAGTCTGCCTGAGCCACTTTATAGTGCCTGGTTCCTGATGGCGGGTCCAGTAATCGAGAGGCAAACTATCCAGTGAGAGTGGAGATTTGTGCCATGGGTTGCGAGCTGTCGGTTCTTCCAGCTTTTCTGTCCACTCCATTCTCTGGGCGAAGCACTAATGGCACAGGTCTGCCAAACTTGGGCCCACCTTCCTGCTCTGGCTGAGACAGTCCTTATTCGGAGGTGGGGATGTAATTGGGTCCCTCTCCCTTCAGACCTCACTTTGAATCCTTTCTATCTCAGTGTTGCAGATCTTTCAGCACATCAATGGCAGGAAGCTAGGGGGTTTATGCACCTGTGTTTTCTTACCAACTGCACACCCAAGCAGTAGCTGGATGTTATGGGCAGTGTGTCCTCCCCTCTGGCGGCAGGAGGACAGCATCACTCTCTCAGAGAGCAGCATCACGGAGTCAGCTCCAGTAACAGGCGCAGAGGCTTATAAATGGCTAGGGATGGTCTGGACTGAGAAGATACTCTTTTTTTCTCCTCTCTGTTAACTTTTTCTTCTAATTTAAAATTTTATTTTTTAATTCAGATAACATACATGCCACAGTAACCCGCTGTCAGCCCCTGTTCAGTGACAGGAATGTCACTCACCATGCTGTACACTCATCACCATGATGTCCCAGTGTGTTGGTGAGTCACATCAGACAGAAGCCCTGAGACAATAGCTGCTGTTTCCCTCCCATCCTCCCCTTGGCAATCACCAATACACTGTTATCTCTGTGCATCATTTGCTCTGGGTGTTAGATGCATGCTGTACACTCATCACCATGATGTCCCAGTGTGTTGGTGAGTCACATCAGACAGAAGCCCTGAGACAATAGCTGCTGTTTCCCTCCCATCCTCCCCTTGGCAATCACCAATACACTGTTATCTCTGTGCATCATTTGCTCTGGGTGTTAGATGCATGCGGGCTCTGAAACCACACCAAATTTATGGCCATGAGTCAATACGACCCTCTAGGACAGGGTGGAACTGCCGCTGTGAATTTCTGAGATGATAACACTTTATGGGAGTAGAGCAGCTGGTGGTTTTGAACTGCTGATCTTGCAGATCGCAGCCCAAAGCTTGTGCCACATATGGGATGATAGAGTATTTATTCTTTTGAGCCTGACTTCCTTCACTGGAATGCTTTTTTTTTTTTAACATTTTATTAGGGGCTCATACACATTTTATTAGGGGCTCTTATCACAATCCATACATATGCATACATCAATTGTATAAAGCATATCTGTACATTCTTTGCCCTAATCATTTTCTTTTTTTACATTTTATTAGGGGCTCATACAACTCTTACCACCATCCATGCTTTTTCAGAGTTAATCTAGTAGAACTCCTTTTCTCTTGGTGGCTGAATAAGATTCCATTGTGTGTGTGCACCACGCTTTGGTCATCCCATTCATCAGGGTGGATATTTGGATATGTCAACACTAAGGTATTATAAATAATGTTGCAGTGAATATTGCTATACTATATCTGCTTGAACTCCTGGTTTCAGTGATGCTGTGGGCGATGCCTTGGACTGCCAACTGCAAGAGTTGGTGGTTCAAACCCACCCACTACTCTGTGGGAAAGAGCTGGAGTTGCCTGTTCCCTTAAAGATTCACAGTCACAGAAAGTCTATACAGGGCTGCCAGCAGTGTGAGTCGTCCGGTGGTAGTGGTTTGGGTTTGGTTTTCATCCAGGCGTGGAATTGCTAAGTCACATGGTTGTTTTATGTGAGACGTGTTGAAGACGAGCCTGTCTTTCACAGTCGTTTCTCCATTTTCCATCCCCACCATCAGGGACCAATTTCTCCAAATCCTCACAAACACTCATTATGTCATCTTCTACCGATGAGACCTGGTGGTGTAGTGGTTACGAGTTGGGCTGCTAACTACAAGGTCAGCAGTTCGAAACCATCAGCCGTTCCTCGGGAGAACGATGGGGCTTTCTACTCCGGTAATCAGTTACCGTCTCAGAAACTCACAGGGGCAGCTGTACCCTGTTCTGTAGGGCTGCTATGAGTCGGCAGTGAGTCTGGCCGTTTTGTGAGCTGCCCCAGCGGGATGGAAGTGGTGTGCCCTGTCGTGTTGGTTTGCAATTCCTCACGACTGATGCCGTGGAGCATAGCTTCACGTGCTGTTGGCCATCCTTGTATCCTCGTTGGAATCACGGCTCCCTGGGTCCTTCGCCCATTTTTACATCGCCTTGTCCTTTTGTTACTGAGTGACAGGAGTTCTTTATGTCTTCTGGATAAAAATGCACATCAGACGTATGGCTCCTAAACGGTTTCTCTCGTCCTCACGTCGTTTTATCGAGGAGCTCATTGGGTGCCCGAAAGTTCTCAATTTTCATAAAGTCCATGTTCCATACCGAGCTCGTCCTTTGTCGCTCATGCTTTTGGTGCCATGTCTTAGGATTTCTTGTCAAAAACTAAGTTCTGAAATATTGCTTCTATATTTCATTGTGATTTTTTTTCCCATTCACCCTCCAAGAACATTTTATATCCTCACAAAAGCACATACAAAGGTTTGTGCAGCAGCTCTGAGCTGACCTCGTCCCACCACGCTTCACGGGCCTGTGCATATCACACTGAGCATTGCTTGTCTCGCACTGTGATCCCCACCACAACCCCTCTCCACCACAGCCATGTTACAGATGGGGAAACCGAGGCACACCTGAACACACATGAAGCGGTCAGAGCCAGCGCTGGAGCCTGAATGCAGAGTGACCCCCGCCTCTCACCACAGACTAGTCAGTGGCTGGCTGGCCACTTCCCTTCCACCATGGGTTGGTTGGCAGGGGTGGGAGCATACGGAATTCAAACTTCTTTTGGCTGAAAGCCCCTGCAGACTAGTTCTCATTCTTGTCTGTCTGTGGGGCCCCCAGCTGGGGAGCAAGGCTCAGGCAGGAGCAAGCCAAGGGGCCTCAGAATGGCCTCTCGCCACGAGTGGGCAGATTCTGCCCCAGCAAAGGACCCTTGGATGTGGGCCTCTGTGACCCACTGACATTTCCTGCAGGAATGTGGCTGATGCAGCCTAAACACACGGTCCCGCATAACACACACAGTGGAGTCGGCTTTAATGGAATTCCTTCAATAGACTTATTGTAAAAGAAACAACAAGGCATCTCTTCCCGGGCAGCCACACCCAGCAGCATCCACTTCAGGCCGCCCAGGGCCGCCTGCGCTGCCCAGACCCCAAGACTTGGGCACCGCTTTGAGGAAGCTGCAGTCCAAGGGTCCAGAGTGGCCCAAGGGCCCCAGAGAATGGAAAGGATGCAGCCTGGATCGGCATCTGAGCTGGCAGCAATGACTCAAGCTGGCTCACATGTCAGGGTCTGAGAACGGTGGCTCCAGCCAGGACAAGGCGAGGATCAGAGTGCCCTTGTGGTTCCTGGCGATCATCTGGCTGTACAGCTTCTGCTGTTTCTCTTTCAAAGGGTCCCTCCCCTTCTCCCGCTTCAGACCACGTCCACAGCAGGGCCACGCATCCTCCTTGCCTGGCAATGCCAGGTGTCACCCTGTTAGCCAAGTGGACAGCATCTTCATCTGCCTCCCTGGGCCCAACACTGCAGGTCGTCCTTCTCAGCAGGTACATCGCCATCCCATTCCTGCTGCTCTTCCAGGAGACATCGCCGAACTGAGGGTCAGACTGGACAGCAACAAGTAAATGGCAGCTCTGATTTCAAAACTTCCCTTTTGACCATCCTCACTGATGTACGGTTTAATTAGCAGGTTCCTTGTGGGAACACGAGGCTAGGCGGCTTGCTTTTCTCCTGCACCTGCTTGGTCGGCATCTTAGCCACCAGGTGGCGCTCTTTAACCTCAGAGCGCCCTAACCAGCCTCTTGGCTCTGTGCACTTGACCCACCATGGCATAGTATCCATCACTGGCCATAGGATCAGCTGCACAGGAGAGGTAGGACTGGCTACACGGAGGCCACCATTCCTAGGCCTGTCTTTCCTGTCATGGTGGTCAGCGCTCGCAGGCTGATCTGGTAACACATCAGGTAGACATATTTACTCAAGAACTCCTTCAAGCTTCCCCTTGGCAAGTATCCCTCCATGGTTGCAGCCACCACCATGAAAGCCAGAGCTGTGCTGAGTGGCAGCAGGAAGCACTACCGAATCAGCACTCCTGGCCCCCGGAAGACAGTGAGTCACCTCAGGCTGATGTGCCGCAAGTGATCACTGGTTCTGCCCAGAAGGTTCCAGGACTCCAGCTCCTCTGCTGAGAATCTCTTCATCATCGCGTCGTCACCGCCTCATCCATCACGGACTCTGCTCCTTTCCGGCAAAAGTGGGAAATGTTGGCGAGCTCAAACTCTGGAGTGCTTTCCAGAGCCACTTTGGCGGATTTCTTTGATCTCTTCTTCTAGCGAAGTGGGATCTTTTCGACCGGTCTGTGGGTGTAGGGCTGGTGGACTTGGTGGTTCTTCTTCTTGGTGCCTCTCTCCATCCTCAAGGCGGCCCAAGCACAGGTTTTGAGCACGGTTTTCTCCTAGCGCTTTCTGAGACCGAAGGAGACTCCCCAGATGGCTGGGCCTGTGGTGGAATCGAGGAGGCGGGATGAAGAAGACAGTCAGGTAGATGCCCAGCAGGTTGACAGTCAGGCCATCCAAAGGCAGCACCAAGAACACGGTGGAGGATCCAAGCGCAGCCCCGTGCCCACCTCTCCGAAAACCAATCTCCGCCTCCAAATGGTCCTCTGCAGCGCCAGCCTGGGAAAGGAAGTCAGTCCCCGAAGCATAACAAACTCCCTTCACTTCATGTGACCGTCCGAAGAGACAGGCTGGGAGTAGCGTGGGAGTAGAAAAGGACCGCAGGAGGCAGCCCTTCCCCCCCCCCCCCCCCCCGCTCCCGTACTGCAATGCCAGGCTGCCCCAGGGTAGGTGGCTTTGGAGATGAAGATGGCAGGATAGATCTTTAGGAAAAGCATCCGAGTCCAGGCTGAGGTTCTGAAAGAGCGGGCAGCAAGGGAGGATTCCCAGCGCTGCTGGCCTTACACGGCTTCCAGAGGCATAACTCTTCCCCTGCTCAAGAACATTCCACAGGGAACTCTGTCCTGCAGCTCTGTCGTTGCCCGAAGTACCAGGAAAAGTTCAACTCGGTGCCAGGAAGCTCCTGATCGCTCCTGTCAAGGGACGTGACTGCTGGCACTTCACACGAAGGCGACTGAACTTGACTAGGTAGAAATTCAATGATTGCTTTAGTTAACATTTCTTCATAAGGTGAAAATTGTGTTCACTGTAGAGAGTTCACATCCGCCCCCATTCGTCCTCTGGGGAGGCCCTTGGACCTTTCTGCTTCCAGGACTCTCCTGCCCAGAGAGCTTTGTCGATGCCTGTTAGACACAGAGGCTGCCTGCCCGCGAGGAGTGTAATTCCAGACGCGTCCGCCATGGGTTCTCCCTGAGGCCCCTTCACAGCGGTGACCTGGACTCTTGGTGAGAAGATGTTCACATGGTGCCAAAGCGACCCAGAGGTAGCAGGGCTCCGAATCCCTCCCTGGACTGTTCCTCTCGCCCCAGTCGGCTGCCTGGGCAGAGGCGTGCCTTCGCTGGTAGTTCCTGTATTTAGATCTATGATCTGTTTTGAGTTACATTTCATACACAGGGTTTTTTAAAAGTTCCTGGAAAGATTCAACTATAATTTATTTCCATTTTCCACCAACTTCTTGAGGCAAGCTATGGCTCCAGCTTCATTCCTTTGCAGTTGCAGATCCAGTTGCTGCTGCACCATTGTTGAAGAAAACAATTGTTTTCACATTGAATGGTACCTTTTAAAAAAAAACAACAACAATTGACCACATATGTTTGGGCTTATCTCTGGATTTTAAATTCTATTCCTTGGCCTTTATGTCTATTCTTATGCTAGCATCACACTGTTTTGATTACTGCATTTTTATAGCACATTTTAAAATCAGACAGTATGAGTCTTTCTTTTTCTTTTTAATATTATTTTCATTTTACGGGCCCCTTGTAATGAATATGAATCTGAAGATTGGCTTTTCCATTTCTGCAAAGAATGTTGTTGGAATTTTGACAAGGATTCCATTGAATCTTGTTTTTTGTTACTATTTTAAAAAAAATTTTTATTGGCCTATTGTACAATTCAATCTATAGGTTGCTTTGGATAGTATTGAGTCGATTCTGACTTATAGTGACCCTACAGGACAGGGTAGAAGTGGCCCTGTGAGTTTCTGAGACTGTGACTCTTTATAGGAGTAGAAAGCCCTGCCTTTCTCCCACAGAGACGCTGGTGCTTTTGAACTGATGACCTTGGGAATTGTAGCCCAGCAAGTAATCACTACACCACCAGTTATGGCATATATGCTAATGAGGCAGGATCAAGGTAGGACAATTTTAGCCCTAATCTTTTTATCTTCCTAGACTGCTTTAGTCTGGAAGCTCGGCTGAAACCTTTCCACCAGGGGTGACCCTGCTGGCATCTGACATACCAGTGGCATGGTTTCCCGTATCACGGCAAACTGACAGGGGCGTAGTGATGAAAGAACCAAGGAAGGAGGGGGCGACTTGAGCCTCAAGAAAGAAGAGCTGGAGTAGGGCCCAGCTTTTGGACTTGGAACGTCTGCACTGAGAACCTCATAGATCCAGCGGGAGATGGATATCCAGACACTTGGAGATTGCCAAGGAATGCATGCAGGGCCGATGTATGCTGAAAGGAGACAAGGCTCTTCCGTCAGAACCACAGAGACAAAGCCTTTTCCTAGAGCTGCTGCCCTGGATTCAGACCTCGAGCCTCTGGACCTGTGAGGGAATCAGATTGCTTCCTGTTCAGTCACCCACTTGTGATGTTTCTGTTACAGGAACCCTGTATCGATGCTTCCGTGAGCCCTGGGGTTGGGCTGCTAACCCCAAGATCAGCAGTTCGAAGCCACCAGCTGCTCCACAGGAGAAAGATGAGGATTTTTACTCCCATGAAGAGTTTCAGGCTTGGAAACCCACGGGGTATTTCACTACTGTCCCTTCGGGCCGCTGAAAGTTGGAATAGACTTGATGACAATGAGGTTTGAGTCTCGGTGCTTTAAAGACATCAGAAACTGGTCGTCAATGTGAGTTCATTTTTGTTGTCAGTGTCAGTGCTGCCTTAAGCATCTCCCGAAGTGAGTTTTGTTGAAGGTATGGCTCAGAGAGCATGTTGAGAATAGACAGGGATGAAGGGAGTGCCTGGTCTCTATGTACAGCAGGCCTTGTCTTTTGGGGTCGTGAGATTTGTGAGAGAGCTCTAAAAACACTCTATAGCCAGCGTGATGAGGCTATTATCTCAGGCGGCAAGGGCAAGGGTTCCTGTTTCCTTGCTTTGAAGTAAAATCATGATCCATTTAAAGGGGAGAAGACATGAGCTTTGGTGGCAGAGTTCTCAGCTACTAACTGAAAGGCTGACAGTTTAGACACCCCGGTGGCTGCTTGGAAGAAGAGACCGGCAATCAAACCTCTAACGATTGTGCTTGTTCGATGCTGTGCAGTCAGCTCAGACTCAGAGCAACCCTCTGAAGAACAGAAGAAACACTGCCTGGTCCTGAACCATCCTCTCTGTCTGTGCTGTGTTTGAGCCTGTGTTAGTCCGGGTAGACTAGAGCAACAAATCCAGGGAGACTCATGTGTATAAGCAAGAGCTTTCTATAAAAGAGCAATAGAATATTGAGAAAACATCCCAGCCCAGATCAAGTCCATAAGTATGATATTAGTCTGATATGTCTGATAGCAATCTATAAATTCCTCCTCAGACTCACGAAGCACATGCAATGATGCCGAATGCAGGAAGGTAACCGGCCAGAGGGTGGAAAGTCTGGTGGATCCAGTGGCGTTATAAGCATCTCAGTGCTGGCAGGGGTCCCCACATGGCTCCTCCAGCTCCAGGGCTCTGGCTGCATCAGTGTAGCTCCATCAGGCTCATCATCAGTAATGTCTCTCAGGGAGTGAGTGTGAGTCCCGCCCATAGGGAGCTATTTATCTCCTTAGAGCTCCCAAAAGAGGTCATCAAGGTGCAACCCGATTGGCAGGTTAAACGCCACCCCTTCACTCACAATAGTCTCAAATTAACAACAAATTGTGTAACTACCACAGAGCCCATTGTTACCGTCATCGTGTCGATACATCTCATTGAGGGGCTTCTCTTTTGGAACTCCTCTACCAAGTCTGATGACCTTCTGAGGGCCTGGTCTCTCGGTAACATGTCTAAAGACGAAGGCTCGTATCCTTGCTTCTAGAGAGCATTCTGGTATACTTCCTGCAAGGCAGATCTGTTTGTTCTGGAAGTCCATGGTACTTTCCACCTTCATTCAGCAACGCCATGACTCAAATGCATCCGTTTTTCTCTGGGATTAACCACTCACTAGCCAGCTTTCACATGTATATGAGACAGCTGAAGTACCCTGCCCTGGGTCACGCACACTTTAATTCTTAAAGTCCTATCTTTGCTCTGTAACATGTTAGAGAAGTTTTGTGCCACAAACTTTTCCAAGGTAATAGATCATTTGATTTCTTGACTGATGGCTTCTGGATTCAAGTAAAATGAAATCCTCGACAACTCCAATCTTTTCTTCATTTATCACGATGTCTGTTAGTCCAGTTGTGAGGGTCCTTGGTTTCTTTACACTGAGTTGTAATTTATACTGAAAGCTGCAGTCTTTGATCTTCAGCAGTGAGCGCTTCAGGTCCTCTTCACTGTTTGTGTCGTTAACAAAGGTTGTTAATGAGTCTTCCTCCAATCCTCATGCATGTTCTTCACAAAGTCTGGTTTCCCAGGTTATTTTCTCATCTTACAGATCGAATAAGCCTGGTGAAAGAATACAACCTTGACACACACTTTTCCTAATTTTACATGAAGCCTAATCTCTTTGTTCTGTTCACATGGCTGCCTCTGGGTTCATGTAGTTTCCATAAAAGCACAATGAAGTGTTCTGGGGTTCCCATTTGTGGTGGTTGTATAATCTATTGTCAATTTGAGAGGATTAAGAGTGAAGGGGTGGAGTTTAGCCTGGCAGTCAGGTCGCAGCTTGATGACTTCATTTGGAGGCACTAACGAGATAAATAGCTCACTGGAGGCAGGCTCACTCCCTGGGATGCATTGCAGCTGATGAGATACATGGAGCTATGCTAATTCCCTGAGCTGGAGGACCATGTGGAGACCCCCGCCAGCACCAAGATGCTTACAACACCACTCGATCCACAAGACTTCCCACCCACTGGCCTGTGATCTTCCTGCATTCGGTGTCATTGCATGTATTGATGAGTCTGAAGAGGACTTTATAGATTGGAATCAGGCATATGGACTAACATCAGACTTATGAACTTGATCTGGACTGGGCTGGGATGTTTTCTCAATATTCAATTGCTCTTGTATATAAAGCTCTTTCTTATACACGTATGAGTGTCTATGAATTTGTTTCTTCAATCTACCCGGACTAACACACCACTCTTCTCAATGGTTCTCAGTGGCCAGGAGTTATCAATGCATCTTGATGGCATGTTTGATCAATTTCAGACTGGAGACCTTTGTAGAACTCTTTAATTTTTTTCATCATTGCCTTTAGTAGTTGTGTTACAAATGTGAGCAGTAGTTATATTAACTAATGTTTCTGGTAGGTGTATAGATACTGTTCTGGAAAATATGGACGTGGTGACAAAAATGAAGGTGGAAATCGCATGAGGGTGTTTTGCCAAACCACCTTGTTCACAACAAATAGCTTTTTCAACAGCACAATAGGCAACTAGACACATGGATTTCCCCAGAGAGAATACACAGAAATCAAACTGACTACGTCTGTGGGAACACATGATGGAGAAGCTCAATATCAGCAGCTAAAACCAGACCAGGGCCCAACGATGGAACCGTTGTTCATGTAAGTTCGGCATACACCTGAAGGAAATTAAAAAGTCCACAAGAGTCAACATACGGCCTTGAGTCTGTCCTGCCAGGATTTTGAGAACATCTAAAGAACAGACTTGATTCATTGACCACTGATACCAGACAACCTGATGAGCTGTGGGAGGACACCAGTACCATCGTTCATGAAGAGAAACAGAGACAGGAAAGAAAGAAAAGGTCCAAGTGGATGTTCGAAGAGACGCTGAAACTTGTTCTTAATCTGTTCTTAATCGTACAGAAATTAAAGGAAATGGAAGAAAGAATGAAGTCATGGAGCTGACCAGAAAATTTCAAAGGGCAGCTCAAGAAGATAAAGGCAAATATTATAACGAAGTGTTCAAGGGCCTAGAATTAGAAAACCAAAAGGGAAGAACACGCTCAGCACACCTGAAAATGAAATGCTCAAGAACATATCCACGCCTCGAGCGGCAATTTTGAAAGATTCTATAGGCAAAACATTGAATGATGCGGGAAGCATTAAAAAAAAAAGACAGGAAGTGTGTTAGGCAGGGTTCTCTAGAGAAACAAAACCAGGACACTTACGATTATATACATCTAAAAGGGTAGGTTTATAGAGTGGAAAAGACCGCAAATTAGTCCACATAGTAGTACAGAGAGCTCAGTTCAGCTTACTTTTGTGGAACAGTTAATATGCTAACTCACGCGGCCATGGGCTCAGGGCCACGGAAGCAGAGAGTGGTGGGAAGCTGAAGTGGCGAGGTGTAGCAGAGGCCGGAGTAGAGTGTGGCAAAGCAGGTCTCGGTAGAGCCTCACGATGTAGTGATGCAAAATGATGGACTGGAAGTGTGGCATTAGCCCACAGGTAACAGACATGGCAAGGTGGGACGGTACCTCAGCATGGAGCAGCACAGCATAGCAAACAGGTTGCCATGGCCAGGTGGAACAGAGCACGACACAGCCCAGGTAGAGCAGAGCATGACACAGCCCAGGTAGAGCAGAGCACTACACAGCCCAGGTGGAGCAGAGCACTGCACAGCCCAGGTAGAGCAGAGCACTACACAGCCCAGGTGGAGCAGAGCACTGCAGGTGGCATAGCACATGGTTGAAGCAGAGCAGCTACCTCAGGCAGTGCACTGGTCTGATCACCAGGGAGAGAGAGAGGATGTTCTCAGAATCCTCATGAGAAGGCCACACCCATAAGGAGGCATCATCAGGCCATGACCAGATTGACAGGCTGGACTCCACCCCTACAATTTCATGTTATCAAGTGAACAATGAATTATGTAACTACCACACTTGACACCTTTTACAGCTCTGTAGCCATATATAATTTTTAAAAGGAGGACAATAGTAAAATCACACTTGTGCCCAACAGGATAAAACTAAGATGCCTACAACTCAAAATGTTCCAGTCTCCTTTAAACATAATACTCTATAGGCGACAAAACAAAAATAGTCTATGCTTAACAATTGCAATTACGCAACCCCCTACACCATAATCTTAAAATCTATAAACAGATTCCCAAACCCATGAATGTTTGTAAGCCAGCCACTTCATGCCTTCATCATCCCCATTTTGGGTATCTAATTTCTATATTGTCCACTTGTACCAACCCAGTGCTCTAAGGTGACATGCTCTTTGATATGGAGAATCTTCGTTCCAGTTGGAATCCTGTAAGTCTGCATTGATAAACAAAGTCACATCAGGACAGGTTGTTCATAAAGCCTGCAGCAATTCACAGGCTCCAAAATGCTTACTTGGTAGGGTTCTGGTCACTTCAATGTGGGTCACATCACTTTGCTTCACCAGGGTGCCCATGGCCCGCCTTGCCTATTGACCATGTGTCTCTTCACAAATTCTGAACAACTCTAGGCCCCTTGAGCTAGGTCATTAACGAGATCATAAATTCGTCTTTTCCTCTAGTCCTGTGAACCAGGTCCACGGGTGTCAGTGACCAGACTCAACCCATCTCTTTATTGTTGCATTTTGCCCACTTCTACTCAACAAGTGGATCCAGGTGGTCACCTAGCAAGCATTTCAGGCTGCCTGTATACTGCCTTTAATGTTCAGTCCTAGAGAGGAGAGTTTCTTCATGGCTCCAAATTCTTCGATTTCAAGCACAATTCAAAAAGATCAAATTAATTTTTTTCCCTTCAGCCCGCCAACAGCAAGTCTTGCTAGTCAGCAAGTCTTTTCAAATGCAAATGTCATGAGCACTCAGAACCCTGGATGAGGCTTATCATTCAGAGCCTTCTTGTAGGCATGTCGTAACCCATGCAAAGATTCAAATTAATGGCTGAAGACTGTGAACTTAAAAACTCTATTTTCTACGTGGGTTGGCCCCACTCCCTACAGAAGAATTCACCTCAGAGGACAGCACTGAAGCTCCAGCTCAAGGAGAGGGACATGTCTCATCAGAGCACAGGGGAACAAATGAAGGGAGAGAAAGGAAGAGTGGAGCATATCTTCGACCACCAAGCCCTGAGGACAATATTCCTGCTCAGAAAAGCCAAAGTACAGAGGACCATAGGGCCGGCCCCACTATGAGACATGATATCATGTCCCTAGCTGACCCATAGTGCTATGGGGACAACACTAGAGACAGTGCGGGAATTGCATCCGATCTGACCCCACCACACTGAGATGAAACACCAGGGGTGTGCAACAGAACACCAAGGGGAACAGAGCAATGAAGTCCTGAGGGAGTACCGAAAAATAGACTGTGGGGCCAGGGTGTGGCATCATATCTGTGACTCAACTAAAAACCACTCCTAAAGATCAACAAATGAACCTTGAACTATTTACAGGTTTTCTTTTTTGTTGTTAGTTTTTTGTGTTGTTGTTTGTTTTGCTCTGTTTTTTTGTGTGTGCATATTATTATCTCTGTAGGTCTATCTAGATAAGAGAGGTGGGATAAACAAGCTGGAGGAGAAAACAGTGGGTCCGACAGTTCCTGGGGGACATGGAAGAGAGGGGGGTGGGGAAAGGAAGTGGTGTTAACAAACCCAGGGACAAGGGAACAACAAGTGATCCAAAATCGATGGTGAGGAGAGTGTAGGAGGCCTGGCAGGGCTTGATCAAAAGGCAATCTAACTGAGAGCAGGGAAGGAGGGGAAAAAATGAGGAGCTTATACCAAGGGTTCAAGTAGAAAGAAAATGTTTTGAGAATGATGATGGCAACAAATGTACAAATGTACTTGACACAATGGATTTATGTATGGATTGTAATAAGCGTTGTACGAGCCCCCAATAAAATAATTTTAAAAATTCTCTATTTTCATACTTACTAACAATCATTTCTATCAATCAGTATACCAATATTAATAGGCAAAAGAAAACAATACAGTCAGGTCCTAAACTCAATTCTTAAAGGTCAAATTCAATCTTTTCTTATCAAACTAATCCTATTCATAAGCAATACGGCCTTAGGCCTCTGGCTGTATCAAGCCAGAGCAGGACCTTCTGTCAGCCATTTTGACTAAGAAGCATTGTCTCAGAGAAGTTCAAGGGTCCATTTTACCCCCTGAGCTCCAAATATAGATTTATTTTTGCCATGTTGGACAGGATTAACTAAAGACAACTTCTAGGAATCAAGACCTTCACGTCCCAGATCCTTTCCAGAAAAGAATTGAGTAAACAGTGTGACTTTATCTGATCTCCAGTTAGCCAAAGGAAAACTACCATAAGGCAGAGGTCAAAAAATGTGTTAGACTGGGTTCACCAGAGAAACAAATCCAGAGGCATTATATAGCTTTATATCAAAGAGTAATTGTACATTAAGGAAACATTCCAGCCCAGTCCAGGTCAAGTCCATAAGTACAATAATTAGCCCATAAATCCAATTCTAGCTCATAAATCCTTCTTCAGAGTCATGCAGTCACATGCAATGATGCAAAGTGCAAGAAGATCACAGGCCTGTGGGTACAAAGTCTTGTGGATCCAGTGGCAGTGGAAGCAAAACAGGACTGGCACAGGTCTTTGCGTGGCTTAATGTGTCTTGTCAACAGGAAGCTGAAGCAACCAGAGAGTGTGACCTGCCTTCCGGTAGAAATAGAGAATGTTCTGTTCCCAGAATCCTCCTGAGAAGGCCATGCCCACAGGAGGCATTATCAGGCTGCCACCAGATTGACAAGCTAGACTCCACCCCTTTACTCTTAATACCCTCAAGTTGACATGAGATTATGTAACTACCACAAATGGGCTCATGCATAGGAACCCTGGTCAGGATGGTGCAGGACCATTGCAGTATTTCTTTCTGCTGTGCATAGGGTCCCTGTGGGTCAGAGCCAGCCAATGGCACCTGACCACACAGCAGTGTCTTAATTTCTGATCGTTAGATAGTCCATTTCACTTTCGACCATTTTGAATTTTCCTTGATCCATATTTCATACATTCCATGTTCTGATTATTAATGACTATTTGTAGCAGTTTCTTCCTCTTTTTCATTTGCCTTGGTGTTAATTAACTATTGATTTTGCTCCCAGATTCTTCAATCTTCAAACGAGTGTTCTTACCAAAAGGCTAATGGTCTTAAACACTTTTACCTTTTCTAGGCACATGTCTTCCGCTGCTCTAATCAAGCACCATTGAATAAACACCACTGGTAAATGACTCTCTTTCCCCCCCCCAATCATTTTACTGGGGGCTCTTATAGCTCTTATAGCAATCCATACATCAACTGTGTCCAGCACATTTGTACATATGTTGCCATCATCCTTTTCACAACATTTTCTTTCTACTTGAGCCCTTGATGTTAACTCAGTTTTTCCCTCCCTCCCCCACGCTTCCACCCTGATGAACCCTTGATAAATTATAGATCATTATTATTTTCATGTATTACACCGTCTTCTGTCTCCCGTTGCCCATGTTTTTGTTGTTCATCACCTTGGGTGGGTGGGGCTATCCTGTCATCATTGCAATCGGTTCCCCCTTTCCGACCTCCCCACTACCTTTTCCTAAGTAGTATTTTCAGTGCCTTCCAACCCGAGAGGACTCATCTTCCAATATACCGTGTCAGATAGTGTTCGTACGGTTTGCAGTGGCTGATGTTTCAGACGTGGACTGCCTCTTCCTTCCTTCTGGCCTGTTCTTAGTTTGGACACTGTGCTGCAATCTTCCCACCATGGACGACCCTGGTGGTATTTGAAGTACGGGCGTCATAGCTTCCAGCATCACAGCAGTATGCAAGCCACCACGGTGACAACCCGGGCACTAGTGGTAACTGAACCGTAAAGCTGAGACATCCTATGGAGTCAGTCCTGCTCTGTTCCGTAAGGTCTTCATGGATTGTAACCGACTTCTGGGCACACAATAAAAATAAGAGTAGAAAACAATTTTATCCTGGTTGTACATGAATACATGGATGTACTTTTCCTCCTGAGATTATTTTCACCGAGATGTGGAAGGTAGTGTTTTCGGGGCCCAAATCTTTTCTCAGGAAGAAGCACATCTTGCACCTATGCAGCTGAATGGAGACTCCGATGTGAGTCTGACTCAACATGCTTGCTCTCCACGTGAGTTTTCTCAGAGAGTATCGGGAACAACCTTCCTCTTCTTATCTTTTGGATATTTTACGAAATCCAGGATATGTGAAGGCAGTAGGCTTTAAGAATAGAACTCATCATTGGAACCTATGAACGGAGGAAATGGTCTGAGACCAGAGTCCATCCAGTCATGAGTGTGTCTACAAAAGATCTGCAGTGCTGAATGAGCAAGGAAGATCACCAGTAAGATCAAGTTCAAATTCATGTCCAGGACCTCTAGGACTGGGGACTTGTTCTTTTTCCCTCTCAAAGTCATGTCATCTTAAAATTCTGCTGTTTTCTGTTGCTGCTCAGTTCTAATCCTCCTTAAAGTCAGCTGCCTTAGGAAACCAGACACACGTTAATCTTAAAGGTTCTACACTTAAACCCTGGTATGACCACAGACAAGCTCAAAATCTCTCTAGGTTTCAGTTTCATTATAAACAAACGAGAAGGGCTGGTGTGATGGTTGGCTTAGTTAACGTTTTTCCTCCCTTTTCGGGCTTTATATCTTTACTTTAAAAACCCACCTCAAGTGTTGAGGTACAAAAACAACACACTGCACCTTCTGATGTGTACATTGTTTTTCGTTTTGTTTTGTTTGTTTGACTGGGTTCGCCATCTTTTAAATACACTTTCTAATCATGACTCAGTAATAGCCAAGTCCCGTTTTTCCATCTCATGCCACTTTCCCAGATCACTGTAAGAATATGTTTGAAAACACTCAAGTACATAACACGTTTTCCACTGAAATCCACTATGTTGCCCATTTTTGGTTTAAATTTTACTCCTATTGTGGAAACTTTGCAAAATAACGTTTTAATGAACCGTCACATACCCATCTACCAACTTCAGTAAGTATCTGTATTTTGTCAATCTTCTTTTATCACCTCTTCATGGACACTCGGGAGAGAATTTATAGACAAACTCTTACTGATGAACTTCATGTAACATTAAATACCTCATTTTGTGTATCTCACTGAGAAGGTCTTCCTTTTTTGTAAAATGTAAAAACGACTCCAACCAGCTGCCATCTGGTCTGCCCTTCCACCTGGTCCATGGCGCCATGTATTAAGGAGATAACTAAGTTCTATAATGTTTCTAATGACTGATTTTCCTCCTTTTCCCTTCCTTCCTTCCCACCTTCCTCTTTCTTTCTTGAGACCTTTTGGCACAGTAGTTAAGTCCTCAGTTGCTCAACAAAAGGTTGATGATTCGAACCCACTAGCTGTTCCTTAGGAGAAATGTAGGGCATCTGCTTCCATAAAGATTACAGTTTTCAAAACCTTTGGGGGCTGTTCTACTCTGTCCAACAAGCTATGACGATGAGTCAGAATTGACTCAACAGCAACGATTGTTGTTTTCTAAAAATAATTTTTAGAAATAGTTTACCTTCTTGTGACTTCTTGGGACTTGAACCTCCAGCCTTATTGGATAGCTGCTGATCTGTTAACCATTCACACCACCCAAGGACCTCAAACTGGAACTACACTTTCATTAATAAATTATCTAATATCCACGTTTAGTCAATTAAGAGTGAAACATGTATTTTGATAAGAAAGTGCTGGATGGGGTTGACCCCCTTCGGTCCAGGATGGATGGTAGCATTCCCTGAGTAGTGTCATGGGTTTCAGCTGACTGTTTGAGGCTGAGTTCTCAAAACCAGTGAAACATATATGTATACATAGGGAGAAGTTTAAATTAAGAAAATGACTCAGGATTGTAGAAGTGAACAAGTCCAAGTCTGGAACTTTCCAGGGCTGTCGGTCAGATGTTAGACTGGAGACTCCTCCTGACTCATTTAGCTGCAAGGGTTGATGAACTCAAGACCACAGGCTGGTGGCTGCAGAGGTGAATGAATCCAATATTGGCAGATAAGATGGCAGGTTGCTGTCAGCTCCTAGGGAGACAGGCTAACATATGGCAGGTCACTGATTAAGTCCAAAGAAGTAGAGGTCAGTGAGCCAGATGCAGGATCCAGACCCAACAAAAAGGAAGAAAACTTTTCCACACCATCTGCTTATATTAGGAAGCAGGGAACATTCCCAAGAAAACATCTTTTCAATTGATTACATCAGGGCTGTGATCGGAGTTAGGGTGTTGTATCCCACTCAAACTTGCTTGCAACTGATTGCCTGCTCAGAGCAAATCCCATTATAGAGGAGATTGCAGTGCGTTAGGTCACAATTATGAGGGGTCTCTCTCTCTCTCTCTCTCTCTCTCTCTCTCATCCCTTTTCTCCAAGGAGATGAAATACAAAGTAACTTGTTAGGATAAGAGCGTATTCTTAGGGGCAGAGCAAGGCTGTGCTGGGCAGGTTGTTTTCTTTTCCATTGAAATGTTATAACCTATTTTTTTTATGGAGCATATTGAAGTAGAAAAATGGAGACATGTCTCCTTAAACATGCTTGGTACACACTCCCTGAATTGAGAGAGAAAGAGAGAGAGAGAGAGGAAGAAGAAGGAAGAGGAGGAGGAGGAAGGAGAGAGGGAGGGAAGGAGAGAGGAAGAGAGATTAAGAGGGCAGTAAAACAAGAATGCTTATAATCCACAGGGAATTTTATGATCCAGCTTTTGAGACAAGATCCAATAATTTTTGTAGGTTGTGGTTAAAATGTCCTTCCACAGAGCCAATGGAGGAGGTGAATATCTTCTGCCTTGGTAATGAAACCGTTTCTGCAGAGGGGATGCACTTGGACTCCAGTGAAGCTTAAACGTTAGGGCCCCTGGTTTGCACTGGTCCTTCTGGGAACCTAGGAGAGCCTCTGCAATCTTGTTTCCATGTGTAAGCTTTGAGTGACTCAGAACCTGGATCTGTGCCTTGCATCTCAGAAACGGAGTTCTCAAGAGAATAATGTGATGTCCAAGTTTCTCTAGTGGAATTTTCCTTTTGCTTTCGTTGCTCAGTTTGTCAGGATTTAACCTATTTTGCATTTTCATTTGTGCAGATGAAATTATGCAGCAGGAAATCAGGCCCTTGGTGGCAGTGGATATAATAGAACAACTTCACAGACAATTTGTCATTCTGTCCGGTAAGGAGCACATTTATTTGTGTGTCTGGGTTTTTTGTGTGTGTGTAGTCTTGCTGGGAGGGCCACGATGCACTTTATACTCAAGTGTCAGTCGTCCCTACGCCTCGCTCAGGGCAAGAGGGAATGGAGGGCTACCTAGGTGGAGGCAGGTGGGATGTCATACCCTGTGCTGTGAGGTGCATCCTGGCTCATTCCCATGAGGGTGCATTTCTTTGAGGTTGTAAGGAGCAGGGCTAAGATGATGTTGAGAACGGAAAAAGAAACAGGGCACCAGCTTCCACCCCGTTTAGAATATTCTAGTAAGGAGTTATTCTCCCTAAGGGTTATCAGTCATCCAGAGCAAGCAGACACCACTGTTTATCCCACAACAAGTAGGACCCACTCCCTTCTGATAAGGATAGTAGTTGACTGTTTCCCTGAAGGAGAGCCCAGGGAGGTCAAGCCCACTCAAGGGTGACCAAGGTTAGGCCACCATCTTGACTCTTGGTCCACCCTTCTTGTCACATGTATACCCCTAGTCTCTCCCCTTCCTATCATGTGTACACCCCTAGCTCATGCCCTTCCTGTTATGCCAATGCCCATTGTATATCATCCTCCTATTGCTTGTATTGCCTATTGTACAGCCCCTTCCTGTGACGTGTGTGATTACCTGTGATCACGCCCCCTAAGGAGTGATAAGCCTTGGTTAACAATAAAGTAGCTCTCCAGCCAGCTCTCCGCCCCACTTCACCTCCGACCCTCTCCTCCTACGCTGTGCGCAGACCTGGCTGGGTGCGCAGACCTGGCTGGTAAGATCATGGCCATCCAGGAAGTAAGCATGCTACCATGAAATGTGTCTGACTTATTTATTTTACTCTCTCTCCTATCTCATGCTCTATGGCTTTACTATAATCTTTATGTATCTTAACCGAACAATTGCACTTACTGAACCCGTGATTAGCTGTGGGGGGGCTGGCCTTTCCCCCCACAGATTTCTATCAAACTTTTTGATCAGGAAGGGAAAAAAAGGCTGGTACCAATGGCCCTCCATTTCCTTGGATTCTGCATCTGAGGATTCACCAGCCACAGATAGAAAATATTCAGGGTTGGGGAGCAATTTGGTGGTCAAAGAAAACCCTCAAAGGTTAAGGAGCATCAGAAAGGGGTACTTACAAAGCATTTACATTGTATCAGGTGTCATAAATACTTTAGAGATAATTTAAAGTTTACAGGAAGATGTGCATCCGTTACACACAAATCCCAGGCCATTTTTGTTTGTTTGTTTTAAACGTTTTATTAGGGGCTCATACAACTCTTATCACAGTCCATACATATACATACATCAATTGTATAAAGCACATCTGTACATTCTTTGCCCTAATCATTTTCTTTTCTTTCTTTCTTTTTTTACATTTTATTTGGGACTCATACAACTCTTATCACAATCCATACATATACATACATCAATTGTATAAAGCACATCCATACATTCCCCGCCCCAATCATTCTCAAAACATTTGCTCTCCACTTAAGCCCTTTGCATAAGTCCTCTTTTTTTTCCCCTCCCTCCCCGCTCCCCCTTCCCTCATGCGCCCTTTGTAATTTATACAACGTTATTTTGTCATATCTTGCTCTATCCGGAGTCTCCCTTCCCCCCCTTCTCTGCTGTCCCTCTCCCAGGGAGGCGGTCACATGTGGATCCCTGTGATCAGTTCCCCCTTTCCAACCCACTCACCCTCCACTCTCCCAGCATCGCCCCTCACACCCTTGGTCCTGAAGGTATCATCCACCCTGGATTCCCTGTGCCTCCAGCCCTCATATGTACCAGTGTACAACCTCTGCCCTATCCAGCCCTGCAAGGTAGAATTCGGATCATGGTAGTTGGGGGGAGGAAGCATCCAGGATCTGGGGGAAAGCTGTGCTCTTCGTTGGTACTACCTTGCACCCTGACTGACCCATCTCCTCTCCTAAACCCCTCTATGAGGGGATCTCCAGTGGCCGACACTTAGGCCTTGGGTCTCCACTCTGCACTTCCCCCTTCATTCAATGTGGTATACACACACACACACACACACACACACACATATTCTTTTTTTTTTTTTTTGCATGATGCCTTATACCTGGTCCCTTTGGCACCTTATGATCGCACTGGCTGGTGTGCTTCTTCCATGTGGGCTTTTTTGCTTCTGAGCTAGATGGCCGCTTGTTTATCTTCAAGCCTTTAAGACCCCAGACACTATCTCTTTTGATAGCCGGGCACCATCAGCTTTCTTCGCCATATTTGCTTATGCACCCATTTGTTTTCAGCGATCCTATCATGGAGGTGTGCAGCCAATGATATGATGATTTTTTGTTCTTCGATGCCTGATAACTGATTCCTTTGGGATCACTCGCTCACTCAGGCTGGTGTGTTCTTCCATGTGGGCTTTGTTGCTTCTGAGCTAGATGGCCGCTTGTTTATCTTCAAGCCTTTAAGACCCCAGTCACTATCTCTTTTGATAGCCGGGCACCATCAGCTTTCTTCACCACATTTACTTGTTCACCCACTTTGGCTTCAGCAGTTGTGTCGGGAGGGTAAGCATCGTAGAGTGCCAATTTAATAGAAGAAAGTATTCATGCATTGAGGGAGTGCTTGAGTAGAGGCCCAAGGTCCTTCCGCCACCTTAATATTAAACCTATAAATGTAGACACTTAGATCTATTTCCCCATCCTCATATATATGTTTGCATGTACACGTCTTTGTCTAGACCTCCATAAATGCCCCTTGACTCCCAGCTCCTTCCTCCCTCTCCCTTGACTTTCCTCCTGCCCCACCACCATGCTCCATCCCCACCTGGGCTACAGCTATACCTCTTCTCTACGCAACCTTACCCTTGATCGTTCCCCATCAGGCCCAGGACCTTTTATATAAGGAACTTGAGCATGCATGGATTTTGATATCCACAGGGATCCTAGAATTAATCTCCTGTGGATACCAAGGGATGCCTATATATATTTTTAAAAGGTTAGAATTTTGCCAAGTATAAGTACAACACTGGAAAGCTGTCAACACTAGGATACTCATGCCTTTAGGCACGAGTGACAGGACTTTACTGTCAATTGAACTGGAGATAAACCCCAGACTCTTTAAGTTATGGTTGTACACACTGGAAACTGCGTAAAGTGAGGTTAGATATCCTGAGTGTGTATCACATCACAGAGCTGTAAAGTAGCAAGTCACTCTCCTCAGATTTTATATTTGTTCTGAAGCAAAAAGAAAAAGCCAGCATATTTCTGTCACAGAAAGAATATACCAAACTCAAGACAACAGAACCGTAAGGCTTTCTCTCCAGTTCTAATTACAGCAACCCTTTAGGGCCTGTGGATCTGTCCCTGTGGGTTTCTCATGTTGTAAATCTTCCTGGAATCAGGAAGCCTCATCTTTCTCCTGCAGAATGGTTGGTGGTTTTGACCTGCCGACCTTGGAACTAGCAACCCAGTTAATAACCCACTATACCACCACTCCTACTACAGACCATGATTAGGAGAATATATAATGGGTATAATTTTATTCCACAAGATAGGATGTTAGGGGAGGGAGGGGAAAAAAAAGAGGACCTGATCCAAAGGGCTTAAGTGGAGAGCAAATGCTTTGAGAATGATTGGGGCAGGGAATGTATGGATGTGATTTATACAATTGATGTATGTATATGTTTGGATTGTGATAAGAGTTGTATGAGTCCCTAATAAAATGTAAAAAAAAAAAAGAGAAGAGGATAAAAAAAGAAAATGATTAGGGCAAAGAATGTACAGATGTGCTTTATACAATTGATATATGTGTATGTATGGACTGTGATAAGAGCTGTATGAGCCCCTAATAAATTGTTTTAAAAAAAAGATGGGATGTTAGAAAAGTCATAATTATTTTCTTTAAAACATCGGTTTCCATATTTATTTGGATTGCTGCCCCTGTCTCAGAAAAAATAATGTCTCATTGCCCTACTGGCTATTCAAAAATGTTTGTACTACAACCCATAATCAAGGATAACTAGTCAGAACCTACCTTTGTAGCCCCCCTGGTCTGTACCAGCACCCACTTTGGGGAACATTTATATTTAACCTGCTCCAGATGCCTCATCTCACTGAGCAAGACAAAATGTAACCTGAGTTCTTACCTGACTTAAAATACTGGCTCGGTGTATTTTACATAGTTCAGAAACAGAGGGAAAGCACACGGGAGAAGCACACTGCTCCTAAAAGCCTCAGCTCAGTGATGACATACCTCTCATCTCCATGGACTTGAACGTGTCTTAGTCTTGTGGCTACACATAACAGCAAGGAGAGTTGGTGTGTTAGTCTGGGTCAACTAGTGAAACATATCCACAGAAACTCATATGTATAAGAGAGAGTTTTATATAAAGGATAAGTGTGCATTAAGAAAGCATCCCAGTACTGTCCAATCCCATAAGTCCAACATTAACCCATATGTCCAACACCAATCTACAAAGTCCTCCTCCACCTCAGAAAACAGATGCCATGATGCCGACTGCAGGAGGAAGCTGAGTCAGTGAATGTGTAAGCATCTCAGCGCTGGCAGGGGTATCCACATGGCTGCTCCAGTACCCAGGGCTGCATCGGGGTAGGTCCATGTGGCTTCTCCTCAGGGATGTCTTACAGGAAGTGAGCCTTGCCAGCTGAAGCAGGGAACTGGCTAAGGCAGCTGCATCCTGATCTGACCATCAGAAAGCAAGAGACCCTTGAAACAGAAAGGCGAAGACCTCTGAGACATTTATCTCTCCACCCTTTCTTGACTCTCACACGTGTTTATCAGCCAGATTGGCACGGTAAACTGTCACTATCTCAGTTGGGAAATGTAGTTTAGTTGTCTGCTTGGGACCAAGAGAACATTTCCTTAGTGAACTTAAAAGTATGGCAAGCACTTAAAAAAATAGATAAGATCCTAACTGTAATGTAAAAGAGAAATAAGTATAACTTATAATAAAATAGCATGCATGTTAATAGCATGTGCTATTAGTTATTTAAATATGTAGTCAAGAAGGAATTAGTCAGGTGAAGTGGCAAATGCAACCTTATCCAGGAGTTTGGTCAGATGGTCTCATTACAGCAATTTCCTGAAATAGTAAACACAGTTCAGTAAAGGTCTGAGCAAAATAAAGTCATATCTTCCTTTGATTTATATGCTGGTTGCATTCTTAGAAAATTCAGTATATATTAAGATTGTGTTTTAAAAATCGTTGTAACGATATGGAAAACAGAATTAGCCTGCAGGCGCCATCCTTATATCATGATTTTCCGCTAACACTGTGTGTCTGGTAAGACAGTCAGACGCATCACAGGACATGGAGAGCTTCTGTCATGTGGGGCTGGCTGGTGCTGATGCACATCATTCAGCATCCCTGGGGATTTCCAGTGTCTCTTAGTGGGTGGTGGCTGCTGTGCCCTGCTGGTGCCGTGTCCCTGGAGAACTTCTGGTACAGAGCCACCTTGCTGATGTGGAGCAAGGGCAGAGGAGAGAGTCATCAGTGCAGTGGAGACTGGCACAGTGACCAAGCTGGCCTCCGGGCAGGTAATGCACCCAGGGCCCAGTGCTGTGTACTGACTGGAACCCAGATTTGAATGACTTCGAAGGACCGACTCTTTCTACTCCTTCATTCTACCTTATTTAAATTTTACTGGACTCCAGAGCAACCGTCCATGGCTTAAAGAGAGTGATTTAGACGAACTAAGGTCTTTGACTTTCCTTGAAGTTCTAAGGTGTAACCTTTCTAAGCTTATAAAGTCTGCAGTCATAACTATACCTCGTTACATAGTTTAATGAAATTTCACATATGTCTATTCCCTTGTATAATCATATGGTAAAAGGTCCTGTGAAAAGACAGGAAAGAAAGAAAGAAAGAAAGGACCAATTTGGATGTCAGAAGACTTTAAACCTTGCTAAAAACAAATGGAAGAAATGATGGAGTAAAAGGGCTGAACAGAAAATCTTAAAAAGCCACTCAAGAAGGTAAGTAAAGCTTTATAACACAATGGCAAGAACCTGCCGTCAGAAACCGCCGAAGTGAGAGTAGGCCCAGCGGTTCCTCTGGACACACATCCCTCAAGCCGAAGAAAGGAAGAAGAAAAAACCAAGTCAAGCTCCAAGTACCCCTATTGAAGGATTCTATGCCCCAAATAGTGAATGATTCCTACAATCAAAAGAAGATGTACCAGAAACAGCTGACCAATGTCCAGCCATTTCAAGAGGCAGCATGCGATCAAGGACTGGTGCGATTGAAGGAAGAAGTTCGAGTTGCTTTGAAGGCATCAGCCAAAAATAAGGCTTGAAGCAATGGATGGAACCCTCGTTGAAAGCACCACACACTGATGCTGCACTGGAAGCACTTACTCACCGACGCCGAGAAATGTGGGAGAGAGCCACCTGGCCGCTGAAAGGACGGTATCCATGTGTGTGCCCGTCAGGAAGGTTGGTGGCCCAATAGAATGTGTAAGCTAGCAAACAAGCTCATTAATGTCACATGCAAGTAAACTTTTGCTGAAGATAATCAAAAATGGTTGCAACAGCACACCTGTGGAGAACTGTCAGAAACTCAAGCTGGATTCGAAAAAGGAAGCAGAATAAGGGGTGTCATTGCTTATTTCAGATAAATCTTGGTTGAAAACAAAGATACCGGAAGAAGGCTTCCTGTGTTTTGTTGACAATGCAAAGACCTGGACTGTGGATCATGACAAAGTCTAGATAGTATTGCGAAGAATGGGAATCCCAGAACGCTTCATGGTGCTCATTCAGAACCCGTACATAGAACGAGAGGCAGTTGTTCAGACAGGACAAGGGCACACTGCATGGCTTACAGTCAACAAAGGTGTATGCCAGGGTCGTATCCGTTCACTGTAAGTATTCAGTTGGTATGCTGAGCAAATAATCCAAGAAGCTGGACTATATGAAGGAGAACGTGCACCGGGAATGGAGGAAGGCTCATTAACAACGTGCAACATGCAGATGAGACGATCTTGCTTGCAAAAATGGAAGACAATTGAAAGCACTTGCTGCTGAAGATCAAAGTTACATGGATCATGGCTCAAGGTAAAGAAAACCAAACTGGACCAGGAGGTTGTTTGATGATAAAGGGGAGAAAAGGCTGTCAAAGATTTCCTTTTACTTGGATCCACGAGCAGTGCTCATGGAAGTAGCAATGAAGACAACAAACAACATTTTGCACTGGGACAAATCGGCTGCACGAGACCTCTTTAAGATGTTATAGAGCAAAGATGTCACTTTGGGGACAAGGTTCACCTGACCCAAGCCATGGTATTTTCTATCTCTTTATATCCATGTGGTGCAGAGGGGGCTATGGGCTGCTTCCGGAAAGACTTACAGCCTTGGAAACCCACAAGGGCGGTTCCACTCTGTCACACAGGGCTGGCAGGAGTCAGAATTGACTCCGGGAAGTGAGTTTTGGTTTTCAAAGGCGTGTGAAAGCTGGAGCATGGGTAAGGCAGACCTAAACCGCATTGGTGCATTTGAATCACAGCCTTGGCTGAGACCACTGAAAGTACCAGGGACCGTCAGAAGAATGAACACAGTGTCTTGGAAGAAGTGCATTCAGGCTGCTCCTTGGAAGAGAGGCTGGCAAGACTTCATCTCACGCACTTGGGACATGTGATAATGGAGAGTAATCAAAAAAGAGGAAGGCCCTCCAAGAGGTGGAAGGACACAGTGAGTTCAACAAGGGGCTCAGACGTAACGATCATGGGGGCGGAGCAGGCCTAGGCAGTGTTTCGTTGAGTCGCACACAGGGTTTCTGAGTTGGAATCTATTTCACGGCACAGGACAGCAACAAACCTTGTGACCACCTCCTGGATCTAGGTACATATGCCCCTAGGATCCCAGAAACCTTCCCGTACTCCTTAAAGGCACTGAATCTAAAGTTAAAACGGGTGGTTTGCCGAAGAGTTCCTTCTGCGTTGTAATTATCCTTCAGAAGTTTTGGGATGAGCCCTGGAAGATCGTGGTAACACTACTAATGGACGTTTCTTGAGCACTTACTCTTTGTTACGTCCTTTACACGTAGGAGGAGGCTGCAAAACGTTTGTGGGGAAAACAGAGCTAAAAGATCGCGGAGTTTATCTGGGAACGCGTTGAAGCCCTCTCGTGTTGCCTGCAGTCCTCCCACCATCATCCCATGCAGTTGTAATAGCATTACGCCCTGTCTGTTGTTTGTCGTCACTTCTTCCCATGGGATTTTCCAGTGCCCAGAGTTCTCTGTTTGTCGGAAGCCTTCCTGCCGGTCAGAACTCGGGCCCTTTGAAAGTTACTATACTCCAAGTATTAGTGTTTTCTACCCTTTTAATTAAGACAGCGTCCTTACAACTAAAAGGTAAAAATCACCTGAGGGGGAGTGATTGTTTTTATTTGAATTATAAGCTGTGTCATTGCACATCATTTGACTTTGTTTACCTTTCCTTCTGCCTTCTGCCTCTTGCACGACCACACTTTCCCACAAGGTGGCGGGAGCACGCTCTGTTGTGGGTTGGCAGGGCAGTGGGCCAGCGTTGTTTCCTGGGTGCTTCTGTCTTCACAGTTGTGTCCATAGCTAACCTCAGGGCTTTTCTGGTGATCGGGATGGGTATCAACCAAAATACAAGAAGACTTCACCATTTACATGCGAATAGCTTTATAATGAATGGTAAAAGGTAAAATTACTAAATGGTGTAATCCCATCAAATGAATGTAAGGCTATTTTCATTCCTTGAAATACTAATCCTTTGGCAAATGTTACAATTTAAGACCGCATTATAATTACCTCTAAATGTAGCCTAACTAGAGAAAAGAATTTTCATAATTCACTTTTCTTTTAAATAATAGTTGTCAGTGTGCCAACAGGTAGAATATTAGGTGAAATCGGAAAATTTCCTGCTCTGAATTGTTTTCAGTCACCATAATGAAGGTGACTCAATCCCCTTCTCAAAGGTAGACAAACATCTAGTTTGCAGGTATCATTTGAAATTTAGACAGAGCCCTGGTGGCAGCACTGGGGAAGGATTGGGCTGCGAGCCGGAAGGTCAGCAAGATCAAACCCACAAAAGATCAGGCTGTCTGCTTCCGTAAAAAGTTATAGCTTCTGACATGTTACAGAGGGCGCTGTGAGTCGGAATTGACTCAATGGCAGCAAGTTTGTCTTTTTTAAGTTAAATGAATCACAAATTCACTGCCATCAAGTCAATTGACATATAATCAATGCACTATACTATTCAATTATCTAAATACATTAAAAGGAGTTGTACAATCCACCAAAATCAAGTGCAGGATATTTTATTCATTTTGTATCCATTATTATTACCTTTCCTCTTCCCCCCTCACTCAACTCACTCACTGACTTACTCACTCACTCACTCACTCACTCACTGTCATCAAGTCGATTCCCATGCGGAACAACTCTGTAGGTCAGTCAGACCGGTGCCTGTGAGTTTCCGTAAGAAACTATGAATCTAGTGACTGTCTGTATAGATTTATCTGTCCTGAACTTCATATAAAGAAAAGCATACACGAAAACCTTATCAGAAACAATAAAGTAAACCAGAGAGAAACTTCAGTCCGAAAGAAAGCAAGAAAATGATTTAAAAAAAACTAGAACAAAATGAATCAAAAGGAAAAACAACTGATGTTAATTTTAACTGAACTACCTGCAGTAAGGAAGAAAGATGGGGCTTTCTACTCCTATGAACAGTGGCAGTCTCAGAAGCCCATGGTGGGTGATGGTGTCACTGCGAGTTGGCATCCGCATGACTGAGTGAGAGCGACATCTGCAGAAATCCACGTTCCACTACATGTCTGAGGACAAGACTGAGTCCATCCAGGTCAATGGTCTGAGGTTGGTCAGTGGAGGCTTAATTGATGTGGGGGCTCTGCAAACGGTTTTGGGGTTCTCACTGTCATCCATAGACTTCTGCAAACCGGGTGCTCAGATTTTTTTTTTAATGTTTGTGTTACTCTGAGTACTTTAGAGAAACAAATCCACAGAAACTCATGTATAAACCTCGGAAGCAAACTACCAGGTAGCAGATCACACCAACTTCATTTCCTGTTCTCTGATGGTTTTCATGCTGTACTTTACCCCAAACCCACTGCCATCCAGTCGATGATGCCAACTCTTGGTGACCCTATCGGACAGGGTAGAACTGCCCTTGTGGGTTTCTGACACTGTTAACTCTTTACAAGAGTAGAAAGCCTCGTCTTTCTCCCAGGGAGCGGTGGGTGGTTTCGAACTGCCACCAGGGCTCCCTCTTCTTTGCTCCAGCTACCACCAAAACCCCAGCTTTGCACAGATATGATGCCATCAGAAAAGGCAGTGTGATTTCCAATTGAACGTGTAGCAGTGTGGTATACGGCAGATGTCAGGTATCACCTTGTTTTCATAAAAAATGTAGGGTGTCCCAGGAAGCTTCTGGAGTGTTCTCTGGGCACCTGGCACACAGTTTGGAAACTGGGGGGGAGGGGGGCAGAGCAGTGCTTTCCAGAGGGGTTGCTAATATCCCAGGGGTGGGGTGGGGATTCTGTAATGATTCGAGGCTGTAGAACAAAAGTTTTTCAAGCGGCAGTGAGTAATTTTTTAAGGGGCTTGTAGGCTAAATAAAATGGGAAGACTATGGGCTAGAGCTTAGTCACTGGCTACCCTAGCTGCAAGGAGACTGGCAAGTGTAGTCTCTTATTTGGGTGGCCTCTGAGCCGATGCGTTAGATATTAATGTTCTTATTTTCACAGGGACCTCTTGTACCCTCACATATGAATCAGTTCTTGAAGGGCAACTGATTGCTGCCTCGTTGTAATAATAATAATTATAATAATGTTCCTTTGTTGAGCACTTGATGTGCAATAAGCATTTGCTAAGGTGTCTTTCGTGTTTCCCTACAGTACCTTTTGAGGTAAGTACAAGTGTCATTCTAATTATCTATCTACATGTTCGTCTCTTTTTCTTTATTAACACTCCTGCTTGGATAAGCATCTTGCCCCCTAAACCATGCAACAGTTAACTGGCAAAGCAGAAGCCACCAGTCGGATTTTAGCTACGGCCTTCTTAAGCATCCTGCCGTATGGCCTTTACTGGTTACTGACTCCAGACACCCAGAGCAATAGTATGTATTGATGCTGGGAGTATTTACTTTTCAGCTAGGCTAAAAGAATTTATAGTCAGCATGACGTTTTTAATAAGGGAACTCGGTGGCATAGTGGTTATACATTAGGCTGCTAATGGCAAGGTCAGCAGTTAGAAGCCACCAGCCGCTCCTCTGGAGAAAGATGAGGCTTTCTACTCTTGTAAAGGGTTATAGGCTCAGGAGCCCATGGGGGAGGATCGCCGTGAGTCAGAACCAACTCGATGGCAGTAAGTTGAGTAGAGTATTACTTAAATATTTTCAAGGAAGTTAAGAATTAAGTAATTATAGCGCCATGAAACTAAGCAAGCGTGAGGGAGAGCAGAGCCTTGTTCAAGGCAGCTCCCGCATTCTAGTCAGAGGTGATGTAGATAAAAAGGGGGGCATCAGTGGTACATATCCCGACCGGATGTTAGTCAAAGCCCCATAGCAATAGGGACACGACGTGACAGCACTTGCTGGTGTCTTGACAACCTGTTTCCGTTTCAGGTGGCCAAGGGAGAGACGGCGCCCCCATCATCACTTTTCCAGAGTTTGCGGGGTTCAAGCACATTGCAGATGCGGACTTCCTGAATGTCATGACCTATCTGACTAGTATCCCCAGGTGAGCTCCAGCCCAGGTTTTCTCGGGCTTTCTCTCGCACGCATTCCCCACGTGGCTGAGCTTCAGGTTGAGGCCAGTCTTTCCCGAGCGGATCTCACACTGGGCTGTAACACGGAGAGCGTCTCTCTTCCATAAGCCATGCACATGGAACGTGAGGCGACACTGGGACGCCATGATAAACGGTGTCCGTTTTGCTGCTACTGAGTTGGCACGTGACCACCCCGAGAACAATGGAATGCAATGAAATGCTGCCTGATCCTGTGTTGTCCCCAGGATCCACGCAGACTGAACGGTTCTGATCCCTAGGGAAGATTTTTCAGAAACACAACAGCTCCTCAAAAGTTTGTGGGAAAGTTCCTTGATCATTTGATTCCATTTTCCACAGACTTTTAAAAGGCCACCAGGCCCTTCTTCCGAGTCCATCTTAGTAGCGTGGAAGCTCTGCTGAAACATAGTCCGTATCATAGCAACCTACACAAATCTCCATTGACAGCAAGGTGGTGGCTGTACACACATGAAGTGTACTACGCAGAGATTGAGCTTGGGTCTCCTGAGTGGGATGAGAGAATTCTGCCCCTGAAGCACAAGACTGCCTTGTTAGGAGCCAATATTTACTTCCAACTGCCAGTGACCCTGCAGACCACAGGGGACAACGCTGCTTGGTCCTGTAGAATGTGTCCCACTGCTACCCATTCGGTTTTCAGTGGCCACTTTTTAGAAGTGGTCCTTCTTCCGAGTCTGTCTTCGTCCGAAACTTCCACTGAAACCCATTCCTCCATGGGTCATCCTGCTGATAGTTGATGCCCTGTATCTGTAGCTCCTAGCTTCAGAGCAGCCTGCAAACCACAGCAGTATGACATACTTCAGATACGGGGTGGGGTGGTGCACGCAGAAGATCTTTAATAAAAGGTATTGAGGGAATGACAAATGGATTGATCAGCTGGGATTGTCTTTGTCCCTTCAGGTTCCTTTCTCTACAGTAAAGTTACCCAGGGATCTTGGGTCATGCGGTGTGAGACACATGGCTGTTCCTCAAGGCAATAAGGGTTTATTTAATGTAGCTCCTTAAAATATGAAAATTAGAGACAAGCTTATACCTCTTATTGTCTGACGGGAAACTAAGGCACAGAGCAAGAAAACTACAGGCCAGATGTTGAAACTGCTGGTGGCTGAAATGTTTTGTAGAATCTCTCCCTCCGGGAGATTAGGTCTTAGCTACACCTGCCTCCTGTGTCATTAAGTGTCCAGGTGTGTCAGTCTGAGTCAACCAAGGACACAAACCCACAGAAACTCATATGGATAAGAGAGAGTTTTATATAAAGGGTAAGTGCACATTAAGAAAGCATCCCAACCCAGTGCTGCCCAAGCCCACAAGACCAACATTAACCCATATGTCCAACACCAATCCACAAAGTCCTCCTCCATCTCACAAAACATACGCAATGATGCCGACTGCAGGAGGAAAGCCGAATCAGTGAGTGTGTAAACATGTCAGCGCTGACAGGGGTCTCTTCATGGGTGCTCCAGCGCCTAGGGCTTCATCGGGGTAGATCCATGGCTTCTCCTTGGAGATGTCTTGCAGGAAGTGAGCCTTGCCAGCTGAAGCAGGAAACTGGCTAAGGCAGCTGCACCCTGGTCCGACCATCAGAAGTCAAGAGATCCGAGAACTCAAAAGGCGAGGCTCACCGAGCCATTTATCCCTCCGCCCTTCAATTACTCCCACATATGTTTACCAGCCAGGTCGGCACAATAAACCTTAACTATCTCACGAGGTCTCGTGGGATGGAGCGTAAATAGCATTTGCCTTGGTCACAACTGTTTCTGGGTTCCCCTAAGGCAGGTGAAATGAACTGCTAACTGAAAAGCTGGTGATTCGAACTCCTAACCCAGCGGCTTTGGGGCAGCAGGACCCGCTGACCCACTCCTGCAAAGATTCCAAAACTCAATCCAAACTCACTGCCACCGGGTAGATGCCAACGCATGCACAGCGACTCTTTAGAACTGTCCCTGTGAGTTTCCTAGGCTGTAACGCATCACGGGCGTAGAAAGCCTCGGCGTGGTTCCAAGGCGCAGCTGGTTTGAAACTGCCGACACTGGATTGCAGCCCGACCTGTCCCTGCTGCGCTGCCTGGGCTCCTGGAGGCTCCATTGGAGCCCAGAAAGGCCCAGAGTGCAGTTCTCCTTCGTTCTTGGGGGCCTCATGAGTTGATCATTGCCGTGACTGCACCAAGCAGCAAGTGCCAACCACACAGCCAGCTCTGGGAGGTGGGTCCCAGTCCTGATCCTCATCCCTCTACAGAAACAGGCTGGTTCCGGAAGAGCCCCACCCCCCCCAGGCTCTGTGTTATTTATCCAATCACTTCTTCCTAAGGCTGATGTGTGGTTAAGAACGTACACAACAGCCAGGTGTGTGCTCGGCTGCTTGCTTCCCATCTGCCTCATCTGAATGAGAGGGAAACACCAGCCTTGTGATGGCAAAGGGTCACTGGTGTCAGATCTGAGGCACCTGAGGAAGCCGTGGTTTGTTTTAACCTTCTTCAGAGAAAACTATGTATTTGTGTTTTCACTCACTTCTTCAAAGTCCGGTCCTTAAATTATGCTTCCCCGATTCAGCTCCCCGGTGTGGCATACGTGATACAGACGTGTGAGCATCTGAGGCCTCGCTCGCTGTATGAGAGAGAGATGTGTTGTTCATGGTGTTCTCGCTTCCTGAACGGAGTTGGAGTGGTGCAAACGGTTAATGTCCTTGGCTGCTAACTGAAAGGTTGGCGGTTCAAGTGCACTCGAGGAACTTTAGAAAGAAGGTCTAGTGATCCACTTTTGAAAAACCAGCTGTGGGCATTCCTGCAGAGCTCACTTTTACTCTGACCGTGTGTGTGTGTGTGTGTGTGTGTGTGTGTGTGTGTGTGTGTGTGTGTGTGATGAGTCAGAATTGACTGGTTAATTCTTTCCACACCTGTCAGCCCTCGACTCTGACCTCATGGCTTGGAGGCCGGTTCTGTTCTAACAGACTGCCCTCTCTTACTTCCATGGAAACTGTACTTCCTCCTTTCATAACACTGAGGATTATGAAAATTATTTATGCCAAACCCATGAAACAGTTACCATGCAAAGAATCGGGGCCAATGCTTTATGATGCTGGACTCCCCAGCCCTAGCATATGAGGTTCTTGAGCAGTAATGTTGGTGGAATGCTCAGTTACATAATTCATTCTAAACAAAAGTTATTTGTTGTACAGTGGGAAGGGACACATGACTGGAGAGAGGGGAACCCTTGACCTCCCTGGGTTCTAGGGAGTTGAACTTGATCTTCCTCTTTGTTGCAACTGCAGTTCAGATGAGTAAATCCTCCTTATGGTGGGACCAGTAAGGGAGAGGGGGAGCAGGGGGATAGGCAATGGATAGAAGTGCCCCCCTGTCCATCGTTTTAAGCTCATTGGCACATTTAACTCAATGCCCCAGAATGCAGTCACATCCTACATTTATTCGTGATTCCCATCTTGTATTTGTACCCTTTTCTGGACACTCTGGGTAATCTACACTGAGTGCTGTCTGACGTCAGTATCGAAAATTCAAGGGTTACAACTATTTATAGATGTGGAAGAAAACACGGGAGCTACCGTTCTGCCCTAATTTCTTTTTTTATTTCCTTGCAAGTGAGGGAGTAATTTTCTTTCCTAGAATGCTGTTGTCCTTGAGAAGGAGTAGCAGTGTGGGCTTTGCTCAGCTCCTCTTCCTGGCTCTGGCTTGTACAGACTGTCTTCCCGCCTCTTGTTCCTTTTAACATAAAGCAGTGACAAAGGGCAAAGCTTGAAAGGTGAGCTTGATCTGAACCTTGATTTGCAGTTCCCCTTCCAGGTTCCAAAGAATAAAACACCCTTGTTTGCCTTCTGACGACAATTTATCACAATTAGCATCTTCCTGAAGATTACAGCGGTGACCAGGTGCCAGAGTCCTTCTCAGTGGGTAGCAGTTGCTAGAGGTCTCGTGACACTGAACAAGAAAGCACTGACCCAATGGAAGATGAAAGTAACAGGATACTAAGGGCAAAAAAAGGGATCTCTCTGTGCCTGAAATGAATAAGAATTGGTTTGGCTGAGAATGTATGTGTACATAAAGGCTTCCCAGGACAATCTATTTTCCATTCGATCCGTGCTGTGTGTACAGGGTATTGTTAGGTGGTGTTGGTAACTATTGAATTGGCTCTGACTCATAGCAACTTATGTACAAAAGAAAGAAAAACATTGCCTACTCCGGTGCCAGCTGCACATTATTCACATGTTTAAGCCCATTGTTGTAGCAACCGTATTAGTCCAACTCATAGTGGGTCTCCTTGGTTTTTGATGACCGTCCATTTTACCAAATACGATGCCTTTTCTCAAGAGTTCAGTGCTACAAAGGTCTAAAAAGGCCATAGGGAACGTATTGAGTCTTTGCAAATTCATCACATGACTGTTGTGAATGATTATTTTAGTGTGTGTGTGTGTGTGTGTGTGTGTGTGTGTGGTGTTAGTCCAGTAGACGAGAGAAACAAATCCAAGGACACTCTTTTGTAAGAGAGAGCTTTATATTAAAGAGTAATTATATATTAAGAAAACATCTCAGCCCTGTCCAAATCAAGTTCATAAGACTGATATTATACCATAAGTCCAATACTAGTACATAAGTTCCTCTTCAGTCTCATGTAGCCACTCGCAATGATGCTGAAAGCAGGAAAATCACAGGCTGGTGGGTGAAAAGTCTTGTGGATCCAATGGCAGTGGAAGCATCTCCAGGGATCTGGCTGCCATCAGCGTGGCTCCATGTGGCTTGTCAACAGGAATGTGAACCAGAGAGAGGATGCTCTCAGAATCCTTCTGAGAAGACCATGTCCGCAAGGAGGCATCATTAGGCTGTGACCCGATTGACAGGCTAGCCTCCACCCCTTCACTCTTAATATCCTCTAGTTGACACAGACTATGAAACTACCACAGTGTGTGTGTGTGTGTGTGTGTGTGTAAAATGTGTATGCAGAGGGCTATTGGAGCTCAGAAGGGAGACAGGTCACTTTAGATAGGAAGAACTGGGACGTTTCAGGAAGGAAGTGACCCTGAAGGAGAAATATAATTTGCACAGGTAGATATGAATCAGGATATTGTGGAGAGAGAAAAGGGTGCTGTTTACGAGCTTTGAACACAGCCCAAACCTGGATTGGAATCCATATTCCATTACTTGCTCACTGTGTGTTTGGTGTCAAATGACTTGGATTCCATCTCTGTCTCATGAGGGTTTGGTGTTTTAAACAGAGCCTGCTTGGGGGAGCGATGGTTCATTTAGGTTGCCTAGGATGGAGGGAGACTCCTTTTCAGACATTGTGAGAAATGAGAGAGCTAGAAAGATGGCTGATAACAGATTGTGCAAGACCTTTACCAACAAGCTAAGGAATTTAGGCACAGAAAGCAGGAAGAGGCCATTTGAGTTGTTCAGAGAGTGGCAACTAGATTAATTTGGTACTGGTCGTAGGTGGGATGGATCAGAGAGAGTGGGAGAAAGTGAGAGATGCTGGTCGGGTCATGAAGTAAAGTGGTAGTGAGCTAAGTTGATGGCAGGAGGGCTGGCTAGATGAGTAAGAAAGGCAGTGGTGATTGTGGAGTCGGGTTGGGGAGGGAGATGGAGAGACGAATGATGATGCTCAATTTTATGAATTTCATTCACAATAGATTCTTGTCGCTTTTACCTGGCTGGGTGTGTGGAATTCAGATCCCACTACATTTTTATTTGGGGTGGCTCATTTTGTTTTATTTTGCCACTTTTCTTGGCCCTCTGTTATCAAAAGCGTAGTGGGACAGTGGTTCTCAATCGTGGTTGTACATTTGAGTTGACTAGAGAGTTTTGTAAAATCCCAGTACCCAGACCATGATGAATACCAATTAGCTCAGAACTTCTCTGGGTGGAGGTGGAGTGAAGCCCAGGATTTTAAGCCCCTGTGCCTATTCTAGTGCAGGTAATATTGGCAATCACCATGCCAGGAGCCTCATCTCATCATTTTCAATCGTGTCATGTGAAGCTTGGACATTGAATAAGAAAAACGGAAGAAGAATCGATGCCTTTGAGTTGTGGTGTTGGCCAAGAATATTGAAAATACAATGGACTGCCAGAAGAACAAGTGAATCTTTCTTGGAAGAGGTACCTTCAGAATGCTCCTTAGAAACGAAGATGGAGACATTTGGTCCCACAAACTTTGGACATGTGATCAGGAGAGAGCAGTCTCTGGAAAAAGACATCATGATAGGTAAAGTTGAAGAATGTCAAAGAGCTGGATTGACACTGTAACTGCAACAATGGGCGTAAACATAGCAACCATAGTGAGGTGGCTCAGAGAGGACCCGGTCATGTTTCCTTCGGTTGTGTCTAGGGTCGCTTAGGGTCAACGCTGACTGGAGGGCACCCAAAACAACAGCAGTAACCGCCCCTATTTGGGGCAACGCAGAGACTGCTCTGCATAGATGTAGAGCCTCAGAAACCCTGGGGAGCAGTCGTCATCCGTCCTAGCGGGGCACCAGGAATGGAATTCACTCGACAGCCATGAGGTGGGGTTTTGACCAGCAGCGTGTGAGCGTTCCAATTTCTCCGCATCCTGAACATGGGCATTTATTCCTCTCGTCCTAATGTTCAGCATCCCTGTTTCATTCTCAGCTCTGGGTTCCTTATTAGAAAGGGGGTGGGAAGTCTTTGCATTAGATAGCACAAGATGCTTACTTCTTCTTAGAAAGCAACACAAAAACCAATCGTTATCGCCGAGGCCGTTCCAACTTGCGATGGCCTCATGAGCTTCAGAGTACAGCCTCTCGGTAGGGTTTTCTTGAGTGTAATCTTAGGGAGGCAGCTTACCCCGTTTTCTGCGTCCTGTGACAACAGGGGGAGTGTGAGACACCGATCTTTCAGGAACTACCCAAGATCCAACCATTTGTAGCGCCTTTTCAGCAATTCATTTTCTATTTTAAAGGTCTTTCGAGACTTATTTAAGTTAGAAGATGTGGTAGTTCTATAATTTCATGTCAACTTGAAGTGTAGGGGTGGAGTCTGGCCCTGTCAATCAGGTCACAGCCTGATAGTGCCGCCAGGTTGGCATGACCTCCTCATAAGAAGGGTTCTGGGAACCTCCCTCTCTCTCTCTGCCTTCACTTTCCTGTGAATGCCACTTGGAGACCTGCTAGAGCCCTGGAGTCCCATCTACCGCCATTGGATCCACAAGACTTTGCACTCACCAGCCGGTGATGTTCCTGCATTCTACATCATCGCACGTGGCTTTGTGAGTCTGAAGAAGGATTTTTAAAAAATCATTTTATTAGGGGCTCATACAACTCTTATCACAATCCATACATACATCAATTATGTAAAGCACATTTGTACATTCATTGCCCTCATCATTTTCAAAACATTTGTTCTCCACTTAAGCCCCTGGCATCAGCTCCTCATTTTTCCCCTCCCTCACCACTCCCCCGTCCTTCATGAACCCTTGATAATTTGTGAATTATTATTTTGTCATATCTTGCACTGTCTAACATCTCCCTTCACCCACTTCTCCACTGTCCATCCCCCAGGGAGGAGGTTGTATGTAGCTACTTGTAACCGGATCCCCCTCTCCACCCCACCCTCCCTCTGTGCCCCTTGCAGTTGGCAGCTCCACCAGAACCCACCACGTCACCGGGACAGGGAAAAATGTTAATAGGATAGGCTCCTGAGTTTTCCTGTGAGTACTGAGAATCTGAAAGGTCCTTACTGGTAGCAGGGCCTAGGGTATATGTAATGGGTTTATTGCTGTGTTCGTTTACTTAGCTGATTGATTTACAGGTGCTATATCCTGCGTTCATGTCAACTGTCTGGTTCAGATAGGAACCTGTTCTCCCTTTTCTGATATGTTAGGGTATTATAGGCTGTTTTACAAACCCAAAACACAACCTCTCACTTAAACCAGTGGGTATTAAATGCTAGAGAGAGCTGGGATTTGGTGGTTATTTTGTTGCTGTGTCAAATAAAAGGACCACATCTCATTATGAGTAGCCTCCTCTCTTACTATTTATTATGTGGTGTTGGTTGCTTTGCTTATGGGTATATGAGGAATTGTGAGGAAATTGGATAAGGTATTGGGTGGAGTATTTACTATAAAATTCGTGAATGTTGTCTTTTTAGAATTGAGCTTTGAAAGGGCAGCTATCAGCTCTCATCAGGGCTCCACCTATCATGTGGTCATTAAAGTTTGCAGATGCAGCAGTTCACTGAGAGCGGGAGCTGCCTGAAATTCCAGCTGGATTCAGAAGAGGGCATGGAATGAGGGCCACCTGGCTGATATCAGATGGATCTTAGCTGAATGTAGAGGATGGTCATAATTTCTTTGAGAAGAATTGAGTTGGAGGCTAAAGATATCCAACTCTTCCAAGATGTTCTCTGCTCCATCTCCTACTCTCCCTTGGTTCTATTCCCTCATGTCCTGGGTTCTGTGATCCAGGGAAACGTTCTATAGAAACTCACAGCACTGTTGAGAAAATGTCTCACATGGCGGTGGGTGTTGTGCAGTCCCTGATCCAGAAGTCAGGCAGAGACAAGCCAGATGCAGGGTCCAGAGCCAGCAACCAAAAAGGTCCAAAAGCCACAGCAGGTCTTTTTGGTTCTACCAAAGCTCAGTCAGGTGAGAGGATGTGTGTTAAAATTATATTGTGGTATCGGTGTATATACCCCATCCAAAGAAAACTAGGGATGGTGTCTAAAGTGCACTTTCTACTAAGGTAGAGTCTTAAAGATGCCTCTAAGGAAACAAAAGGACTGACTCAGTTCACATTTTTTGCTAAGAAAACTCACACCCCAGTCTTCACCAGAGTGATCTAACATGATCACTGTGGAACTAGAAGCCACTTCTACTCCCAAGCCTCTATCCACAGAAGAAGATAAAACAGAATCTCAGCAGGAGTTTGCTGTCCCAGAACACGATGTTAATCACCCACTACAGAGCAGATCAACACTCGAGTTTCTTTAAAAAGAAAATGGTGAAGGCAAAACTTAGCACACAAACCTTCGGCTCATCTCTAAGTCTGATACTGTGGAAAATTTGGGGGCTCTGTACAACCGTATCCAGTAATTTAATGACTGGCTGTGACTACTGACTTTTTAAGGATGGGATTGAGCCCATGTAGGAAGATGAGAAAAATAAATGAGGAGGACAGTGGCTAATTACATTGAACCCACAGCAGAGACTAAGTTACCTTGCTCGTGTTTTGGCTTGAGACACTGATGTTCCTTATTGGAGAATCGTTTGATGACTACACTGATGGTAGCTGCAGTTAATGATAAAGTTGAAGGTGATAAGATACCCAAATGGACTACTGAATGTGAAGCCAGAGATGCTGTTATACATATAGGGAGGGTCAGGGCTTCCTGCAAAGATGGTGATTGGTTAGCAGTTCCTTGTAGACACAGCCACTAAGAGCAGCTCCACCACTGAAAACAGGGTTGCTGTGTAAGGAGACACCTGCTGAGTAGGCTCACAGGCGATTGCACCAAGCAACTGAGGTTTGGGAACTGACCCAAAACCTCTTCAGAAGCAGAGTGGACAGCATTTCAATTTGATTTCCATCGAAATATTACAAAGATATAAGAGATGGCTCATTTACCTTTGTCTTTTACTTGTGTTCATTTTTTTTAATTGGCTAGAACATCCACTTTATCAATCAAAGTATTAGAGGACACATCCTCCCCAGAATCCATAAATGTATTCATGGGCTACTCTGTAATGGTCTGTAGAGCAATGGTTCTCAACCTATGGGTCGTGACCCCTTTGGGGGTCAACCAACCCTTTCACAGGGGTTGCCTGATTCATAACAGTAGCAAAATTAAAGTTATGAAGTAGCAACAAAAATAATTTTATGGTTGGGAGGTCACCACAACATGAGAAACTAGATCAAAAGGTCACTGCATTAGGAAGGTTGAGAACCACTGGTATAGAAGAATTGACATTACAAACCTTTACCCATTCACAACATCCCAAACAGAAATTGCACTTCTATACCTTACAGGAAAAACATGTCTGGACCGTTGGATGCAGAAGCATATTTTGTAGGTTTGAAAGAGTATGATGTGTACCGTTTTCTAGCAAATTTCTATTTTACAGTATTTTTTCTGTACTCTTGCTGATGGTTGCTAGAATTTAAGTAATTAATTTATAACTAATATTAGTGATTCTGATTCCAGTTTTTCTTTTCCTCATGTAACTTTGGTGAAAGATCCCGCAATGTTACACAAAGACAGAATAAGTATTAATTTTGTGCATTCTTTGGTAAATTTTGGGGGGGAAGGTATTTTGTAACTGCCAGGCTTGGCTCCAAATTTATGCATTTCATTCAAATCAGTGATCTCTGCTTGTGTGATTTTCTAAACACGATTGTGGCTTTTTAAAACTGTAACATCGTAATCACATTCCTAACGACCATTAGTCGGCCTGTTCTTGTATCTTTTTGCTGCATTTTAATACGTTGCATTACATTCTGTCATTTGCTGTGGTTAAAATAGCTCCAGCAGAAACGCAGTCCCATTCATACTAAGGACAGGGCACAAACCTGAAACTAACTGTGCACGATGAATTGTCTTTTAGACAACTAAATATGCCCTCTTATTTCTCCATCTCTGTAGAAGGAATTTGTACATCTTGTTGCAAGGCAGTCTCTGCTGTGTCTATTCAGATAGCGCCTTCCACGTGAGCAGCTGAAGTTTAGAACACGAGTTTGGTTAGCATGTATATTACATTTTAAGATAAGTTCAATAGGAGCATTATATGTATGGAATTAAATAGCTGTAGCTACTTTTGATTTTACAAACTAAGATACGAACATTCTGTCTTACACGAATAGTGTCATGTTCTGAATTTGTTAGACTAAGGATGGTTACTTGTGGGATCACATTTGATTGGCCAGAACGCTGGCTGTAAAGATATACACGTGTCAGGGGTAGCGGAGGAACAGAGAACCGGGTGTTGGGGCACAGTGTGCACAGGTTTGTTAGTTTTCTATCTAACAGAGTGGGATTAATGGGTATGCAGGCTTATATTTATAATGGTAAATTGGCGTGGTGTTATGAAAACTTGAATGCTTGATCTATTCTTCACAGACTATTTGAAAGCAAACTTGAAAAAATGATTGTCTATACAACATAATTGTAGAGGTCAGCCCCTGTGAAATGAAAAATGGCTAGCGTATACACAATCTGAACTTGAGGTGGTATTACTTGATTTCAAATGGTGATTTTGAATGGATCCATTTAAAACTGAGAAATTTAACAAAATGCTGCACAAAATAAAATATTTTTAAAACCTCCAAACGTACTGCCATTGAGCTGATTCCTACTCTAAGAAACCCTATAGTACAGAGTAGAACTGCCCCTGTGAGTTTCTGAGACAATCATTCTCTTGGGGAGTGGAAAGTCTCATCTTTTTCCCATGCAGCAGCTGGGGGTTTGAACCATTGACCTCATGGTGAGCAGACCAGTGTCACCAGGGTTCCTATTCTCTACTAAGGTAGAGTCTAAAGATGCCCCAAGGACAAGGGTGGGACTTGATTCACACCCTCTACTAAGATCTTAATCCCACCCTAATCCTATCCATTAGTATAGTAGACAATGCCTTCCAAAATGGGATTGTAGCTGCAGGCATATAGAGTCTAGAATTACCTCATGTAAGGAATGATGACTAGAAGGGCCATAAATTAATATCAATACTCATATGAATCAATTATTCTCACAGAACATACCAGAAAGATGTTCACTTGTGCTTTATTGAGTGCACAAAGGTAGTTGATCATAGCAAACTATGGAACACATTGTAAAGATTGGGAGTTCCATAACACTGAATTGTGCTCATGCAAAGTGTGTTGATAGACCAGTCGTTGGAGCAGAGCAAAGAGACACTGCACGGTTTAAAGTCAGGAAAGGTGTGCAGCAGGGTTTCAGCCTCTTACCATACTTGTTCAGCCTGTATGTTGAGCAAATAATCCAGGAAACTGAACTATATGAAGACAGGATGAAGAACACAGCGTTGGGATTGGAGGAAGGCTCATTAACAACCTCTACCACATGCAGATGACATAACCTTGCTTGCTGAAATCGAAGAAGAATTGAAGTACCTACTGATGAAAAGCAAAGACTTTAGTATGAGCTGCAAGCAGTGGACAGAAAACACCAATTCTTACAGCTGGGCCAAGAGAACATCATAATAGAGAAAAGATGGAGTTTGTCAAGGATTTCATTTTACTTGGAATCACAAACCTGGAGCAGCAGTCAAGAAATCAAAGGTCTTCTTGCATGCAGAAAATCTACAAATGTTCTGACTCCTGGATCAGGGCGCGTTCTACCCTATCTTGCAGCTTTCTGTACTGATGTGCTTCCATATGGAGGAACCTCAAACACACTATGATAAGTGAGATAAGCCAGCATAAAGGGCATGTGGTCTGTGATTCCGTTTGTATAAAATGCCCAGAACGGGTAAACCTATAGAGGCAGAGGGCGGGTTGGTGGTGGAGGGGGTGGGAGGCAGAGAAGTTGCTTCGTGGGTGTGCGGTTTACATTTGAGGAAATGAAAATGGCTTGAAAATAGACAGAGGTTGCACAACACCGCGAAGCCACTGAGCTCTTCACCTTAAAATAGCTCATACTACGTTACGCGACGTTTCCCTCAATTAAAAAAAATTACAGCCTTAGTTCAAATATTGCTTTTCAGAAACCTAACAAACCAAATTCCGTGCCTTTGAGTCAATTCTGACTCATAGTGAACCGACAGGACAAGGGAGAAGTTTCCCTACGGGTTTCCAAGACTGTGACTTTTTACGGGAGTAGAAAGCCTCATCTTTCTCTCACGGAGTGACTGGTGGTTTCGAACAGCTGACCTTGTGGTTAGCAGCCCAGCTCTTGAGCACTGTGCCACCAGGGTTAATGATTTAAAAAGTTTGCTACCTCTGTGGCTCAGAATACTTTAGTAATGCCCTTTAAAAACTTTTAAGTAGCTATGTTTATTATTACTCCCTCTCCCAGAAATCTGCCGAGAGGCAGAACTGGGGTATTGAATTGAGTGGGATGTGTGTAGGTGGCTTGGGGGAGAGTCCTTCTCTTGATGCAGGCCTGCGACTTGTCAAGGAGTGACTGGTTCCACCATGGGGCCATGTTTACAGCTTTGTCTCCAGTAATGGTTTGTTTGGATCCCACTGCGTCATGTCTCTCCTAGGAAAGGAGCTTAGTAACTTAAACTCATGGGAATCCTGGTGGCCTACTGGTTACACATTGGGCTGCGCCCACAAGGTCAGCAGTTCGAAACCACCAGCCACGTTGTGAAAGGAAGACAGTAACTTAAACTTGTCCCATGGAAATCCTTCCACTCCCGCACCTTCTAACATAATATTGAGACTGCTCACATTACTAAGGGGTTCGAGGGGGCGCGGTCTGCAGTGAGAAAACTTATAGATAAGGAAGAGGACTGCGTGGGAGTGGAGGGGATAAGATAGAGCTGATATCAAGGAGTTTAAGAAAAAAGAAAATGTCTGAAACTGATTGTGGTAGCATTTGTACTACACTGAAGTGATGGAACTATGGGATGGCACGATATCTGTCAGCACTCCCAATGAAAGGATTAAAAAATAACAATGAAATAAAAACCAAACAAAAAAAGCAAATACGTATTTTAAATAATGAAAAAAAGAAAAGAAATAGGATAGATGCAGACATAGCACCTATGACAGAATTATCGTGAAGGATATTTGAAAGGTTATTTAAAATATACTTATGTTTTAGGCCGAGCTCTCCAGAACCCAAGGTTAGCAGGTCATGTAGGAGGTTGCCCCTGCTTGTCTGTCAGTGTGCCATGTGGTGGTGGCTTGAGTGTTACTATGATGCGGGAGCTAGGTCACTGATACTTCAAATACTAACCGAGTCACCCAAAGTGGCCAGGTGTCCGCAGAGCTTCCAGACTAGAACAGGCTATGAAGAAAGAATAGACTGCCCACTTCTGAGGAATGAGCCACTGAAAATCTTAAGAATAACATCAAAACATTTTCACATACCGAAAACAATGAGCAGCAGCAGAACATTGTCAGAGATGGTGCCAGATGACGAGCCCCTGGTCAGAAAGCTCTCCAAAGAAGACGAGTCGACCATAATGATGCGGAGTAAAGCCTTGAGGACCTTCGTTTGCTGATGGGGCGTGACTCACCAGGAGAGGAAACTACACACGTGAACTTCTCTGGAGGGAATGAACAGCATTGGCTATATCTGTGCAAAGACACAATGGATGAGCTCTGTATCAGGAGTTAAAACCAGACCAGGGGCCAGCTGGGTTGCTCGTATGTAAGTTCAGGTTGATGCTGAAGTAATTAAAACAAGTCCACACAAGCCAAAATATGACCTGGGTTCGAAAGCATCTCAGGAACAGATTTGATGCACTGCGCACTAGTGACAGAGAGGACATCAGGGAGGACATCAGGAACACCGTACACGAAGAAAGCAAAAGCTCACTAGAAAGACAGGAAAGAAAGAAAACATCAAAGTGGATGTCAGAAGATTCTGAACCTTGCTCCTAATCAGAGTGGCTAAGGAAATGGAAGAAATAATTATGTCAGAGTGTAAAGCACATGTGTACATTCATTCCCCTCATTGTTCTCAAAACATCTGCTCTCCACCTAAGGCCCTGGCATAAACTCTTCATTTTCCCCCCTCCCGCCCCTCCCCCCTCCTTCATGAACCTTTGATAATTTATAAACTATTATTTTTTAATATCTTACACTGTCCGATGTCTCCTTTCACCCACTTTTCTGTTGTCTGTCCCTCAGGGAGGACGTTATATGTAGATCTTTATAATCGGTTCCCCCTCTCTACCCCACCCTCCCCCAATCCTTGCTGTATCCCCACTCTCACCACTGGTCCTGAAGGGATCATCCGTCCTGGATGCCCTGTGTTTGCAGTTCCTGTCTGTACTGGTGTACATCCCCTGCTCTAGCCAGATATGTAAGGTAGGATCGGGATCATGATAGTGGGTGGGCAGGAAGCATTTAAGAACTAGAGGAAAGTTGTATGTTTCATCATTGCTACAGTGCACCCTGACTGGCTCTTTTCCTTCCCACGACCCTTCCGTAAGGGGATGTCCAGTTGCCTACAGATGGGCTTTGGCTCCCCACTCCGCTCTCCCCCTCATTCACAATAATATGATTTTTTGTTCTTTGATGCCTGATACATCGTCCCTTTGACACCTCTTGATCACACAGGCTGGTGTGCTTCTTCCATGTGGGCTTTGTTGCTTCTGAGTTAGATGGCCACTTCAAGCCTTTAAGACCCAAGATGCTATATCTTTTGATAGCTGGGCACTATCAGCTTTCTTCACCACATTTGTTTATGCACCCATTTGTCTTCAGCGATCGTATCTAGGAGATGAGCACACAATGATATGATTTTATGTACTTTGATGCCTGATAACTGATCACTTCGGGACCTCTTAATTTCACAGGCTGGTGTGCTTCTTCCAGATGGGCTTTGTTGCTTCTGAGCTAGATGGTCACTTGTTTACCTTTAAATCTTTAAGACCCTAGATGCTATGTCTTTTGATAGCTGGGCGCCATCAGCTTTCTTCACCACATTTGCTTATGCACCAGCTTTGTCACAAGATCTCTTTTAATTGGTGAAAAGAAAGTGTGTCACTTTGAGACATAAGGTGCCCCTGACCTATGCCCCTAAGCCATAATATTTTCAGTTACTTTATATACGTGTGAAAGTTGGACATTGAATAAGGAAGACTGGAGAAGAATCTGCACTTGAATGATAGTGTTGGCAAAACAGTATTGAAGGTACCATGGAGGGATGGAAGGACAAACAAATCTGTTTTGGAAGAAGTACAGCCAAATGTTCCTTAGAATGCTAAGACTTCATCTCCCATACTTTGTGCATGTAATCAGGAGAGCAGTCCCTGGAAAAAGACATCCTGCTTGGTAACAAAGTGGGGCATAGAAAAAGAGGAGACCCTAGACAAGATGGATTGACACAGGGGCTGCAACAATGGGCTCAAACGCAACAATTGTGAGGATGGGGCAGGTGGGGCAGTGTTTGGTTTTATTGTGCATGGGGTGGCTATGGGTTGGAACCAGCTCCACGGCAGACAACAACAGCCAGAGGTCATTTTATCTTACACCTCTCTTCCCTCCTGGCTGGAGTTTATTCTGTCCCAGCCTAGCAAGTCTTTAGAGGACGTGTGAAAACATTCAGATTTTGCTCAACCACCTAGTGGTTCTCCTATAAGCTTTGTCTTTCAGAGCACTAATTTTGTCATCAGCAATTCCTGTTCTTTTACAAAAAAAACTCTTCTATGAATTTTTAATTTCCAGGAACTAGTTCTTGTTCTCTGACTGATCATGTCTCCTAACAGGTTCTAAAGGTTTTATGGTGACAGTATCTTTATCCTTTCATATCTTGGATTATTCATTAGAAAAAGAATTAAAAGGCTATTTTCTATTTCCAGGTTGATTGTTCTGTTTGCTCATCTCAGTGGTTTTCCTTGTTTCCTCGGCTGCATGCGTATCTGCAGACCGTTAGTTGACTGTTTGTTCTTCTGGATGGAAGGTTATGTTGTTAGCACAGTTATCTGACTTTGAGCTTCCTTTGCCCTTGGGCACATCTGCAGTCAAATGCTCTACCACTGAGCTATACCCCCAGCACTGGGCACATCTGCTTACCCAAGTCTTTTGCCCTGGAATGTAGGAGAATGAAACCAGCTAACGATGCAATAAGGGGCGGGTCCCATAAGCATGTGCTCCACTGGAGAGTAGGCAGGACTATTTGGGGCGGGAGGTGGAGTGGGGCGTGGTGGTGTCATAATACAGAGGCTTTGCTCAGGAGGCAGATTTTTTAGTTAATTTCACTTCTGGAAAGACCTACGTTTCATATTCGTCTTCTGTGACTTTTATGGGGTCTGGAGTTCCTTTGAGCTCCTCCCTTCCTTTCCCCTAGCTGCTAGACCCATATCCTAACCTCGCTCTAGGGAAATCTGCTTTTTTAAGGAAGATATTCTCTAAGCTACAGGTGGAGGGTGGGAGGGTAGGAACAAATGCCAGAACCAGCTGCTCTCTCTCTATACACAAGTGGGAAGTGACCGCGAGAAAGAAGGGAGACAAGAACCAGCTGCCCAAGATGTTTTGTTCAATTTTGTTAGTCAAAGTGTGGTCCACAGAGGGGAAGCTTTCAGCAATGCGGGATTTGGGGTCTTCCCCCTCACTTCTTGAATCGGAATCTGCATGTTAAGAAGATCCTCGGATGAGTGGTATGAAGATGAAAGTTGGAGAAGCATTCTTGTATATGACGCACTATGTACTAACTGTGTCCTTCCTGCTGTTGCACCCCATCGACTTCAGGAATGAACCTGGATCGATGTGCTATTGTCCTCAAGCATTTCCCACTCCATTGCCCAAGGCCAGCGTCAGTCGGTGCAAAGAGGAATCCCTTCCTAGCTACAGTGCCCCAAACACATGCTCTTTCATCTAGTGGCACAACCCATAGAATCACCCTTCACCATAAAATCCCCTCGGACAGTGTAAGACACAAAATAACAATGATGTGCTGATCAAGGATTCACGAGGGTGGAAGGGTGGGAGAGGGAGAGGGAGAGGGGAAAAAAAGAGGAGCTGAGACCAAGGGCTCAAGTAAAAAGTAACTGTTTTAGAACTGTTGATGGCAACATATGTACAAGTGTACACATGTTGGTTGTTTAATATTATAGAATTATGGGTGGTTATAAGATTTCTAAGAGCCCCCCCCTCAAAAAAATGATTGCTTAAAAACAAGAAATACCGCCTTTTATGTGCACGGGAATTTTCCCAGCGGATGTCACTTGGTTCACCCAGAGGCCCTGGTCTTCACACTTGATCTGTGTGGAGTGGAGGATTTTGTTGTGTGGCGCACTCGCTTGCCTCTTGGCTGGGGAAACCTGTGTGCTGGCTGTTCCTATCTCACACGTTAACAAAGAACCTGGGTTTACAAGTATGTTGTATGTGTGCAGTCTACCCGTCCCCACCTGGCTAAGAGCCCTGATCTCTCTCTCAGGACATCCTTCAACGCTCCTCTGAGCAGCGATGAGATTTTCTTGCAGGTTTTGCTTGGTTCTTCTGCCTCAATCCCAGAGAGACACTTTTCAGGGTAAAGATCATCTTTTATCCAGTATGGCAAACTTACTGCATGCTCAGTCAAGTACAGCCGCTACCCATTGGAGGCTTGCTGCAATGATGCTGACCATGGAAATTCCATACTGAGAAGGGCTAGGAAGAAATTCCTGACGATCTGCTTCAACAGTCAGCTGATGAAAAGCCTGTCCATCAGAGCGGTCTGACTGTGCCCTGCGCACGGTGGCCGAGGGTCGCTGTGAGTCAGGGTTAACGCAACAGCAGCTAACAGCAACGTTGAAGGTTTATGATGGGCATCTATTTTTCATGCTCTTGGTCTCATTTCATCTCCATGAGGCCCACATAGGAACTAGGAACGCTAATAGCCAGGACTTGGTTTTACAGTGTGGCGGGCATCGTTTGAAGCATATGCTGCATCCACTCATTTAATTCTCACATCAGCTGTATGTGAGCTGTATCTGTGGGAGAGAGACATTATTATTCCTACTGTACAAACGAGCAGTCTGAGACCCGATACAAGGCAAGTTACTGTCCTCCTAAGCACACTCTATAATTAGAATTCAGAATCCAACCCTAGGCAGTTCGGTTCCAGAATCTAGGCTGTTTACAACTTCACTATCGGTGGTGTTAGTCTCATTTTACAGAAAGGAGACGGAGTTACAGAGCGGAAGTAACCTCTTCCCTGTCTCAGTGCTAGTGAATGGCTGCTCTGGGGCTTGAACCGGACTCCCCCGTGCTTGCTCTTTCCTCGATTCCACACTTCCTCCCAGGGAGAGAGAGGAAGAATACTCCCACTTTTAGGACTTCAGTTTCCAGTTGTTCTGTGAGAATCTTGTGGGGATTAGAGAGACCCAAGTAGAGGGACCCTGTGTTCAGGAAGCCGACGTCCTCCCACACAGCTGGGTGCTGGCCTGTAAGAAGCCAGTCCCGGGGAGAGGGCTGTTTCCCCTGGACACGTCTCATTTCTCAACACCTCTAGGACAGACTCCTGGAGACTGATGTTGTTGTTGTGTGCCTTTGCATCGGCTCTAACCCATGGTGGCCCCGTGCACGACAGAAAGAAACAGGGCCTGGGCCTGCTCCTTCCGCGCCATTGTTCCTGTGCTTAATTAAGCCCATTGCCCTGTGGGTATGACTCATAGCGACCCTCTGTACAACACAGCACTGCCCAGTCCTGCCCCATCCTCATAACTGTTGTGCTTGAGCCCATTGTTGCAGCCACTGTGTCCATGCATCGCACTGCTGGCCTTCCTCCTTTTCAATGACCGAGCACGATCAGTCTCTCCAGCCTCACTTCTAAGGAGCATCCAAGATAGATGTTTTGGTTTTTCTGGAAGTCCATGGTATATTGAATAGTTTTCACCAAAACCATAATTTAAAGACCTAATTTTTCCAGTCTTCCTTATTCACGTCCAGCTTCCACATGCATATTCTGTGATCGAAAATTCCCCGGGCATGAGGCGGGCACACCTTAATCCGCAAAATGGTACCTTTTCTTTCGAAGACTTTACAGAGATCTTTTGCAACAGATCTGTCAATGCAGTGTCGTGTTTCTTCAGTGCTGCTCCCTAGGCATTGATCCCGTTGGCATTGTTGGTGTCCTGGTTTCAGCCGTGGGAGTAGCAAGATGGCAGAATTCAACTTTGAAGATGTCTGCCTACCTTAGGGGCGTGTAACGCCCGACACACGTGTTTACCTTCTCCCGTGTGTGTGCGCATGCTCACTTCCTCAGGCTCACGCTGGAGTCACTGGTTCCCTCTTGCTGGGCAGTGTTCGCGCAGTGACCCTGGAGTGGGGAGGAGTCTGGCACGGCTTCTGCCGTGAGAGCCTCACAGACCCTCTGGTCTTTCCTGATCTCTAACACTAACCTCTCTCCTTCACAGCGTGGAAGCAGCCAGCATCGGATTCGTCATCGTTATCGACAGACGGAGGGACAAGTGGAGCTCCATAAAGGCATCCTTGACACGAATCGCTGTAAATATTTGTTTTTGTGCTGTTTTCATAAATGAAATTCTTGCTGTCTCTTCAACTGTTTCATCTCAAATTCATGGGAAGGTACTGCACAGGCAATTATTTGATATTGAATTCTGGGAGGTTTTTCTAGAAGACTATCGTTTCCCACCTGAGAATCGCCTACAGACACTTTCTGAGCTTGCCAATTGACATCTCTGGTCACCGACAAGGGGCCAGCAGGGAGTGCCTCTGCGGCATTCCACAACCACAGAGTTATGGGTCTTGGTGGATAAGCCCCAACTTCTGCGTGCTTCACTGAGACAATCCTAAGTTATATTGCAACCGTATCTCAGAAGGTCTGACTCCCCTTTAAATGCATCGTCTGTGGCCCGAGACCAGAGAGCAGAGTGGATCGTGGCAGTGCTTGTGGCATTTCACTCTCCCCGGATGCTTTTCCTGTTCCTTCCAGGTGGCATTTCCAGGAAACCTGCAGCTCATATTTATCCTGCGTCCATCTCGCTTCATCCAGAGGACCTTCACTGACATTGGCATTAAATACTATCGTGATGAGTTTAAAATGAAAGTGCCGGTAAGCGTGCCCTTTCATCTTGCTGTCTTCGTTGGGTTAGGGTTCTGGCTCCGTCTTCTCCCTCTCCTTCCATCCCTGCCTTCTTGTTTTCAGGCAGCAAATGCTTATTGAATCTCTGTCATGCTCACAGCTGCATGCTAACCATGGTGGGTCACACCTGCAATTGCAATCTCAGAAACATATGCAAAGTAAACATGGGCCCCAAATACTCATACTCAGCTCCTGGCTTTAACAGGAAACTCAACGTCCACCTTATTTTATCCCCTTCTCCATTTCCATCTCTCAGGTCATATCGAACATCAAATCATTCTGATTGAAATAGTATTGGTACTTATTTATATTTTAATAATAAATAGCCCAAAGGAATGTTTTCTTAATTATTATTAACAATAGTTTATGTAGTTAATATTTCATTAATGATTTATTACTTGTTATTTCATTGTTATTTTCATAATTTATCATTAATTATGATATAAAATTTCATCAGATTCACATTTTAAATGTTATCCAACTGGTTAGTAACTTTTAACATTGTTTGAAGTAAATGTAAATAAGGTTCATACATTATAATTCATTGATGAGTTGCATAGATCTTTTTTCATTGATAGATTTTGTCTCTATTCTGTCTTCTTTTCGATTTATTTTTTGGTTGAAGAAACAGAATAGTTTGCCCGATCAAATTCTTGTAGATACGATGCTTTCTTTTTCTATAGTTCACGTAAATTAATTGCTAGCTCTAAAGGCTTTGTCCAGGATGTCATTTTGTTTGGATCTACAATTAACAAACTAATTTGGAGGCAGCAGTCAAGAAATCAAAGGAGGTATTGCATTCTACTTGCAAAAGACCTTTTTAAAGCATTAAAGAGCAAAGATGTCGCTTGGAAGACTGAGATGTGCTTGGCCCACGCCATATGTCGCCCCATATGCATGTCATGTCTGGACCGTGGTTAAGGAAGACCCCAGGGGGATCGATGCATTTGAAGTATGGTGTTGGCAAAGGATATTAAAGTACCATGGACTGCCAATATTAAACATTCAGTCATGCATCAAAAGAATATTTAAAGTACAGTGGGCTTGAAGTCTTTAGTGACAAAGAAATTCATCTAATTAAAAAAAAAAGTACTGTAGACTGCCAGAAGAACAAAGAAATCTGTCTTGGAAGACGTACAGCCAGAATGATCCTTAGAAGCGGGCACGAGAAGACTTAGTCTGATGTGCTCTGGACATGTTGTCAGAAAGGACCAGTCCCCTGCATAAGGACATCATGCTTTTTAAGCCAGAACCAAAGCAAAACAACAAAAAACTCTCAATGCCATAGGGCTGACTCACAGTGACTATATAAGATAGGGAAAAACTGCCCTTGTGAGTTTCCAAGACTAACTCTTTATGGGACTAGGAAGCCCCACCTTTCTCCTAAGGAGAGGCTGGTGGTTTGGAACTTCCGACCTTGTGGATCTCAGCCCAACATGTAACCACAAAGGCTAGTGAAAAATAAGACATTTAAGAAGGTGATTGGGCACAAAGGTGACAACGAGTTCAAACGTAACAGGATTCTGGTCTGTCATTGTGTGCAGAGTCACTATAGATTAGAACAATGCAATAGCACCTAAAAACCACCATACGAAGACCTAGTCAGGGCTATATTCCGTTTCTTGCCTACATTTCTTCATAAATGGCGATGTTCGCTTCCAACCTGAGGTCTATAGTGCTTGGTTTTCTTTCTTTATGTGATTTTAACAGTGACTGATAATCATTACCTATACTCATTAATTCACTAGGGCTTGTTCTAATTCTTAATTAGATTTGATAAAGAGATGCTCACCAGCCATTTGATTATCTTGAGGGACAATTCATTTGATAAAAATATGATCAATGTTTATTTTCTTCTCATTTACAAGTTTTTGCAATAATTAGTCGATTACTTAATATCCTTTAGTTGACTCATGTGGTTTTTGTTTCTTTAATTTTTCTAAAGCATTGCAGATTGTGGATTTAAATAATGTGAATGTTTTAGCCCATTGAAGTCATTATCTTTGATGTTCCAGTGTATTCCTTCTTTGCCCATTATATGCTTTATCGAGTTAACTCTTGAGACTTTTTGTCACTGTCTTGACTGGGTTTCTACAGAAGCAAAACCAGGGAAATTTACATGTGTATCTGTATATAGAGAGGTTTATATCAAGAAAATGGCTCACACAATTATAGACGTCCAGGGAAATTCCTAGTCAGGGAAAATCCAAAGTCCATGGGTTAGATGTTAGTCTGGAAGCTTCTTCTAATGAGTGTGGAAATTGTTGAACCCAAGATCATCAAGAAGACTGTGGCTTATGGCTGCAGAGGGGGATGAATCCAAAGTTGGCAGGTCAGATGGCTGGCCCCTGATAACTCCCAGGATTGATAAGCAATATTGTAAATCGTTGACTCAAGTCCAAAGAACTGGGCTTCAAGAAGTTCAATGCAGGTTTCAGATCCAACAAAAAGGCAAGCAAGCTTTTCCACATATGAGAGGTAGGCCACACCCCCACAGAAACTTACTTTCAATTGATTGGTTACTCACAGCAGATCTTATTACGGAGGTTATTACATTATGTTACATCTTATCATGGGGGGGGGGGGTCACTAGGTCTTTACTGCTAAACCACTGGTAATCTTGACCCAGCCAAGTTGATACAAAGTAATAAAGTATTAATCCAGGTAGACTAGAGAAACAAATCCAGGGAAACTCACAAGTGTGTAAGAGAACTTTATATCAAAGAGTATTTGTGGTAGTTACATAATCTGGTGTGAATTTGAGGATTCAGAGAGAAGGGGTGGAGTATAGCCTGTCAATCAGGTTGTAGCTTGATGACCTCATTTGGAGACACTAAGGAGATAAATGACTCACTGGAGGTGGGACATATGCTCACTCCCTATGAGACACCCCTTTGGAGAAGACACATAGAGAGAGGCTGATGGAGCCAGACCTCTGGAACCGGAGAAGCCACATGGATATTCCTGCCAACGCTGAGATGCTTGCAACACCACTGGATACACAAGACTTCCCACCTACTGGCCTGTGATCTTCCTGCATTCGGTGTCATTGCATGTGTCTTGTGAGTCTGAAGAGGATTTATAGATTGGTATGTTAAACAGGGTTCTCTAGAGAAACAAAGCAGGACACTAATGATTTTATATATATTTATATATATAGATAGATAACATAATAAATAAACAGTTAATTAATCTATAAAGCAGTGCAACTCACCTCCGTGAGACAGCTAATATACACTCACCATCCTTCAAGCCTTGAGGGCCACCGGGTAGTCCTCTTTAGAGCAATTCAGGCTATCCAGCCACAGGCAGCAAACAGCAAGGCAGGTCACCAACAGTCAGCCAGATGACAGGGTCCGACAGTCCCCAGCTCAAGCAATGTATACTCCAGTAGCGTGGAGAAGCAGGTCTTGAAGGAACCTCAAACTACAGTGACACAGTCGACGGATTAGGTGTCCCACAGGTAGTGTAGCTTGCAAATTGAGGCAGAGAACAAGCAAGGCAGCTGCACACTGGTCTGATGATCAAAGAGCAAGAGACAAGAAAGGTGAGGCTCACCGAGCCATTTATCTCTCCGCCCTTTAATTAATCCCACATGTGTTCATTGCCCATGTTGGCACAGTAAACCTACCTATCACAATTGCCATCGGACATATGGGCTAATATTGGACTTAAAGACTTGATATGGACTTGGATGTTTTCACAATATTCAATTTTTCTTGTATATAAAGCTCTCTTTTATACACATGATTGTCTCTATGAATTTGTTTCTTTAGTCAACCCAAATTAACACAGTATTGTATATTAAGAAAACATCCCAGCCCAGTCCAGGTCATGTCCGTAAGTTCAAAAGTAGGCCATATGTCAATACTAGTTTATAAATTCCCCTTTAGGCTCACACATCCATAAAATGATGCTGAATGCAGGAAGATCACAGGCCAGTGAGTGGAAAGTCCTATGGATCTAGTGGCAGTGGAGGCATCTCAGTGCTGGCATGGGTCTCTATGTGGCTCCTCCAGCTCCAGGGCTCTGGCTCTGTCAGCGTAGCTCCATGTGGCTTGTCAGCAGGAAGATGAAGCAGAGTGTATATATGGCCTCCAGTGAGCTATTTATCTCCTTCCTGCCTCCAAATGAGGTCATCAAGCTGCAGCCCAATCAACAGGTTAGACTGCACCCCTTTGCAAGTTGACAGGAGTTTATGTAACTGCCACAAATAGTTATCAGTTACTATTGTGATAATCTTCTATGGCATCTATAGCTTTCTATCTGGAGTGACAAGATATTCCAATTCAACCTGTGTCTGTTTTGTCGCATGTTTTCTCTGGGCCTTTTAGGAGGAAATGGTTCTAGATATCAGAGGCTGTGTGCAAGAGATTTTTATTATAGCAAGAATGACCATGGTTTCTGGCGTTCTTATTGATAATGAGAATATATAAGAATGGGCTTAAAAATGAGCTTCAAAAATTTGTGCAAATTTTCATTATCTTTTAAGTCTATTTTCACTGAAGTTTGGAAGCCCTGTATATACCTATAAAGTATAATATACATCTTGAGTTCATCAATATTTCCAATTACTTTTCAGGACTAAACGGTTTTTATTTAATTCTACCAACCTTACATCTGTTCTTTTTATATGCAGAAAACTTCAGTTCTTAATAATACTAACATAACTACGTACTTGCTTTTCCCAATGATGTTAGGAGTCTTCAGAAAGTTCATGGAAGTGGGATAAATGATGGTACATTGGGGGGATTACAATAAATAAGATAAAACAAAACGAGTTCAACTGTTGACCTTGGCCACATATCAAAAACAACCAGGACTCTAGATTCTGACCTTTGAAGGTGCACACGTATTTCATAGGCCACACCACAAGGACCCAACTTGGAAACCCCACTAAACAAAATGGACCTTACCTAAACACACCTGTAGCAGATTGAAGGAACGGAAATGCTCTCGTGGGCTTAAGATTGAAATGCCCCAGTGTGAGAAGAAACAGATAACTAGTATCTCTGGGTTGTGTACTTAGAAGTCATCTGATTTTGGATCAAAGCTCTTGCTTTGAGAATGCCCAATAAATGGCAACTTAAGACTTCCACCTATTTGTTAATTTCATACTCTCTTTGCTTTTTATGTCGTGTCTTAGTCCATCGAGCATCGTTCTGTCTTTGTGAATGAGCGTTATTGAAAGTGTTGCCCTCTCTCTAATCCTGATTGTTTGAATAAATAGTGTCCAGTCGCTTAAGTTTTTAAACTGCATAAGTCAACAGCACATGTATTTTAGTTTAAAAAGCTGTCCTGTACATGCATATTTTTCCTGGTCGTGCAGTAGTTCACATTCTGCATCATTAGCTAAATTAGTGACACTATCAAGAGAATTACCATATGCCCAATGGGGACGATTTATAGTCGTCCCCAATGAAAGGATAGTGATGTCTCTCAAGTAGAACAGGGACATTTGTAAACCACAGATTTGTGGATGGATTTTGAGCTCTTATTTCATAGTAGTCTTAATCTAAGAACAATGGATTCTTGTGATGTAATCCTACTCAATAAAAATGTCCTCGTGAAGAGATCACTGAGGATATGGGTACTATGGAATAGTATGGTGAAGAAGTCAGATGGTGCCTGGCGACCAGAAATCATAGCATCTGCGGTCTTAAAGACATGTCTTTAAATAAGCAGCCATCTAAGTGAGGCTAAACCTACATGGGAGAACCACACCATCCTGTGTGATCTAAGGATTATAAATAATAAAATTCCAGACCAGAGGAAGGAACACTATCAGACCTTCAATTTTGAGCACCCAGTTTGCAGGACTGGAAGGTAGTTCAAGCCCAAAAATCCATTTGCAGTGTCTCCACTTGGATTAGACCTCCTGTGAATCTCCCTGAACAGAGTGCATTAGAAAAGAAAATAAAGGGTCAGTGAGGGATGTCATGTCTCATAGTGGGGCCGGCCGGCCATGTGGTCTTCACTGTGAATTGGCTACTCTGAGCAAGAATCTCTTTGTCAAGGCTTGGTGGGCCAGGATGTGCTCCACTTTCTCTTCCTCCCCCTTCATTTGCTCCCATGTGCTCTGATCATACATGTCCCTCTCCCAGAGCTGCAGATTCAGTGTTGTCCTCTGAAGTAAATTCTTTTGGGGGAGGGGCAGGTGTCCACAGAGTTGAGATTGGGGCTGGCCCCTCTGACCTTTCTACTGGTTCCCTACTCCACGCCGGCATGTTGCATTCACATCTTGGAGCACTGGGTTGAAGTCACTGTAGACACAGTGTGGGAATTCCACCACACTGAGGCAAACCACTAAGGACATGGAACAGAACAGCAAGGGGAACAGAACAACGAAGTCCCCAGGGAATACCAAAATAGACTTTGGGGCCAGGGCATGGTACCCCATCAGACTTGACCAGAAAACATTCCTAAAGGCTAACAAACAGTCCGTGAACTAACTGCAAGCTTTTATTTCTTATTTTGTTTTGTTTTGGGTTATTGCCTTGTTGGTGTTATTATAGTTGTTGTTTTGCTTTCTTTTGTTGCTTGGTTTTACTCTGCCTTGTTTTTGTGCATGTTATTATCTCCGCAGATCTGGCTTCATAAAATAGGCTGGTGAACAATCTGGAGGAGAAAACAATGGGACTGACAGTTCCGGTGGGACATAGGAGAGGGGGAGGTGGGGGGAAGGAAGTGGTGTTAACAAACCCAAGGACAATGGAACAAGTGCTCCAAATTGGTGGTGAGGAGGGTGCAGGAGGCCTGGTAGGATGTGACCAAGGGTAATGTAACCAAGAGGAATTCTGAAACCCTAATGAAGGTTTAGCATGATAGTGGGACAAGAGGAAAGTAAAAGGAAAGAGAGGAAAGAGGTAGGAGGCAAAGGGCATTTATAGAGGTCTAAATAAAGGCATGTACATATGCAAATATATTTATATATGAGGATGTAGAAATAGATTTATGTGCATATTTGTACAGATTTAGTATCAAGGTATCAGATGGACATTGGGCCTCCACTCAAGTACTCCCTCAATGCAAGAATGCTTTGTTCTATTAACCTGGCATTCCATGATGCTCACCTTCCCAACATGATCGCTGAAAACAAAGCAGGTGCATAAGCAAATGTGGTGAAGAAAGCTGGTGGTGCCCAGCTATCAAAAGATATAGCATCTGGGTTCTTAAGGCTTGAAAGCAAACGACCATCTAGCTCAGAAGCAACAAAAACCACATGGAAGAAGCACACTAGCCTGTGCCATCACGAGGTGTCAAAGGGATCAGGTATCAGGCATCATCAGAACAAAAAGGCATATCGTTGTGAATGAGGGGAAATGTGGAGTGGAGGCCCAAAGCCCATATATAGGCAATTGGACATCCCCTCCCAGAAGGGTCTTGGGGAGGAGACCAGCCAGCCAGGGTACAGTGTAGCAAAGATGAAGCATACAACTTTCCTCTGATTCCTAAATGCTTCCTCTCACCCCCTCCCCTACTATCATGATCCCAATTCTACCTTACAAATCTGACTAGATCAGAGGATGTACACTGGTATAGATAGGAACTGGAACCACAGGGAATCCAGGGGATATGATCCCTTCAGGACCAGTGGTGAGAGGGGTGATACCCAGAGGGTGGAGGGAGGGTAGGGTGGGAAGGGGGAACTGATTACAAGGATCTACATATAACTTCCTCCCTGGGGGATGGACAGCAGAAAAGTGGGTAAAGGGAGATGTCGGACAGTGTAAGATATGAAAAAATAATAAATTATCAAGGGTTCATGAGGGAGATGGGAGCTGGGAGGGAAGGAAAAAGGAGGAGCTGATGCCAGGGACTTAAGTGGACAGCAAATGTTTTGAGAATGATGAGGGCAATGAATGTACAAATGTACTTTACACAATTGATTTGTGTATGGATTTTGATAAGAGTTGTATGATAATAATAATAAAATTATTTCAAACAACAACAACAAAATGAAATAATGTACCTGTAGTTAGGCTAACATTTAATGATTTATGATTTGTTTTCCCTTTTGACCCATTTTAAATTTGTTCTAGTTTTTATTATTTTATGCTTTCTTTTCATTGGAGTTTTTTCTATTTTATTTTGTAATTGTTGTCTTTTGTGGGGTTGGTACATTTTTCTATACAGGTACATCTACAGAGACAGTAACTGGAAATAATAGTTTCTTAAGGTCAGGGCAGGGGAGGTTGAGGGGAAATGGTCTGATAATAATGAGTACAAGAGTGAAGAAGATGACCTAAAATTAATTGTAATGGTGGTTGTACAACCCTTTTTAATACGTTTAAGTCATCAAATTTTATGACATGTGAATTATATGTCAATACAACTGTTAAAATTAAAACAAAAGCAAAGTCCAATCTCATAAATACAAGAAAATATCCTATAGTATTTTCTACCAATTATTTATCATTTGCCTCATATCTTATATTTATAAACAAAGGATATATACATCTTTGAAAACATTTTATGAATTATTGGATATAAAACTGATATATAAAGGACATAAAACTGATATATACAGGATATATAAAGGACATTTCAAGATCTATCTTGAAGACAATGCTGTCTATGATAGGTTAGTATCTATCCTAATACCAGAAAATTTGGTCAGTACAATTATTCCTCAAATGTATGCACCAACCACTAAAGCTAGTGATGCAGATATTGAAAAACCGATAGCAACTTCTTCAGCGTAAAATTGATTATATGCGTAATCAAGATACATTGTTGGTGACAGGAATGCAAAAGTTGGAAACAAAGAGGAAGGAACAATAATTGGAAAATATGGCCTTGGTGATAGAAATGAAGCTGGCGATAACAGGATAGAATTTTGCAAAACCAATAACTTCTTCATTGAAAATACTTTTTTTTCAACAATACAAAATGCAACTATACATGTGGACTACCCCGGATGGAATACACAGAAATCAAATTGACTGCATCTTTGCGAAGAGAAAATGGAAAAATTCAATATCAGCAGCTAAACTGAGGCCAAGGGTAGACTATGGATAAGACCACCAATTGCTCATATTCAAGTTCAAGCTGAAGTTGAAGAAAATCAAGTCCAAGTCCTTGGGACTCAAAATATGACCTTGAGTCTAACTCACCTGAAATTTGAGAACATCTTCAGAATAAATCCTGTGCACTGGACACCAATGGCAAAGACCCGCTGCGCTGTGGCCTCCCATCAGAAACATTGTACATGAAGAGAGCCAAAGGTCATCAGAAAGAGACTTTGGAACTTGCCCTTAATCTTAGATTAGCTAAGGCAAATGGAAGAAATGATGAAGTCAAAGAGCCGAACAGAAAACTTTAAAGAGCAGCTTGAGAAGGAAAAGCCAACTATTAGAAGGAAATGCACAGAGACTTAGAAAACCAAGAAGGGAAAACATACTCAGCTGTGGTCGTTACATAATTTCATGTCACCTTGAAGATATGTAATAGTGTGGGGTGATAGTCAACCTGTCGATCAGGTGGCAACCTGATGGTGCCACTTTGTGGGCTTGGCCTTCTCATAAGGTGAGCCCTGGGAACCTTCCTGTCTCTCTCTGCCTTTACCTTCCTGCTGGTGAGCCACGCTAGGACCTGCCTGAGCCGTGGAGATGCATCCACCGCTTTGGATCCACAGGACTTTGCACACACCAACCTGTGATATTCCTGCATTCTGCATGATTGCACGTGACTGCGAGTCTGAAAAGAGACTTATGGCCTAATATCAGACTTATGGACTTGAGTTGGACTTGGCTGGGATGTTTCCTTGATATACAATTACTTTCATGTTATAAAGCTCCTTCTTACACATAAAGGAGTGTCTCTGGATTTGTTTTTCTAGTTAACACATCAGCATATCTGAAACTGAAAGAAGTGAAAAAAATTCAAGCCACAGGTTGCAATATTGAAAGATTCTATGAGCAAAATATTTAACAATGCAGGAAGCATCAAACGAAGATGGAACTAATTCAGAGTCACTGTACCCCAAAGAAGAACTAGTTTACATTCGCCATTTCAGAAGGTAGCCTATGAGCAAAACGCACTAGCCAAGAACGGGTTCCAAAAATTGCTGGCATGTCAACTGAAACGTTTCAATAAGCCGATGAAGCACTGGAAGCACTAACTTCTCTGTGCCAGGAAATTTGGAAGACAGCTACTTGACCAACTGACTGGAAGTGATCCATATTTGTACCCATTCCAAAGAAAGGTGACCCAACAGAATGCTCAGACTATAAAACCATATCATTGATGTTACCTGCAAGGGACATTTTACTGAAGGTCAACCAGCAGCAATTGCAGTAGTACATTGATAGGGAGCTGCCGGAGGATCGGGCCAGATTCAGAAAAGGACATGGAATAAGGCATATCATTGCTGATGATGTCAGATGGATGATGGATGATGTCAGATGGATCTTGGCTCAAAGCAGAGAACACCAAAAAGAGGTTGACTAATGTTTTCTCTATTATGCAATGGCATTTGACTGTGTGGATCCTAACAAACTATGGATAGCCTTGAGAAGAATGGGAATTCCAGAACGCTTCATCGTAGTAATGCGGGACTTATGCATAGATCAAGAGGTGGAAAGAACATGTTTTAAAATCAGGAAACGTGTGTCAGGGTTGTATCCTTGCCCTATTTTTATTTAATCTATGTGCTGAGTAAGTCATCAGAGATGTTGGATTATATGAGAAAGAATGTGGCATAAAGATTGGAAAAAGGCTTACTAACAATCTTAGAGATACAGATGGCACACCTTGCTTGCTGAAAGTGACTTCTTGGCGCCTTTGTTGATGAAGATCCAGGATCGCAGTCTTCAGTATGGTTTACAATTCAATGTAAAGAACATGAAAACCCTCACTCCTGGACCTCCATGTAACATCCGGGTTGACATGAGAAGAGCAAAGTTGCCACAGCTCTAACTTGCTTGGATCCAAATCAGTGTCCATGGAAGTAGCAATCAAGTGATCAAATGATGCGTTCTGTTGGGTAAATCTGCTCCACAAGACCTCGTTTAGGTGTTGAAGAGTAAGGATATCTCTTTAAAGACTCAGGTTCACCTGATCCAATCCATGGTATTTTCAGTCACCTCGTGTGCATGTGAAAAGTGGACGTTGAATAAGGAAAACTGAAGAAAATCGATGCATTTGAATCATGGTGCTAGTCAAGAATAGTGAAAGTACCACGGACTTGGATGAAATTCAGCCTGGTGCTCTTTATTTTATTTACTTTCAATATAAACTCTTTCATTTAGTAAGCATCTCACTGTGGGGATACACAATCTAATTAGGGGAGGACTTCTATTTCCAAGCAGAATGAAAAATACACAAGATAAATAATGGTTTTGATGGCAATAAACACCATATGATCAAGGAGCGTGTTTCTCAAGAAATGAGCAATGTGGTCATTGCTATGGAGTCCCTGGGTATTGCACACAGTTACACACTTGGCTGCTAACTCAAAAGTTGGAAGTTCAAGTCCACCCCTGACCTCTTCAGGAGAACAGCCTGCCGATCGCATTCCAACCAATGAGCCATTGACAGTCATACGCAGTACAGTGCTCCTCTGACACGCATGGGGTTGTCCTAAGTTGTAATTGATTGATGCCAAGTCGAGCTGGAAAACACAATTGCCTTGAGAAAATGTCCACGCCATAGCACAGAGAATGGCAGTCAATCAGACGGAACTTGGGAGACTCTCTGAGTTAGGAAGACTGAGTTAAGCGTTCAAGAAGACAGAGATGACTAGAATCCATAAGACAGTGTCCTGGACACCAGAGAGGTGTACCAATCAAACTGAAGATCTCATGTCCTGTTCTAGTCTTTCCACCTTGTTTTCGCCAAAAGCAAGGATGGCAAGACTTCGTATCACGGACTTGTTATCAGAAGAGAGCAGTCCCTGGAAATGGACACCATGCTTGGGAAAGAGGGAGGCCCTGGACAATGTGCATCAACACCGTGGCTGCCCCTGTGGGTTTAAACTAAAGAACAGTCACTGGGAGGATGCAGGACCAGACAGTGTTTTGTTTTATTTTGTTCTGTTCTCCATCGGGTTGCTGTGAATTAGAACTGACTTGATGGTACCTAACAACAATAACAAACATTTAAACTATAAAAACGTATGGAAAAATGCATGTTATGCAAAACCTATTCATGGATTTAAAGATGGGGTTGTTTTGCACCAAAATAAACTAGTACTAACTTGTTATGATGTATCTGTACTGCATCTAGTGTGAACTCTTAAAAAAAATAAGATACCAGTTTGAAAAGTGTCCCTATTAGAGCAACAGGAATTCTGCTAAAACTGAAACAAGAACAAACATCCACTTTATGGTGAAGTTTGAGTCGATGACTGGTGGAATCATCGTATCACTGATACTTTTCACAGAGTTTATGGGGAACAATAAATGAGCAGTTTACAAATGGATGACTTGTTTAAGACTGCACCAGATATATAATGTTGATGATGAAGCCCTTACCAGCAGATCATCAATATCAATTAACAAGGAATCAATTAAGCTTATTCCTGCCCTAATGGAAGAGGACTGAAGATTTGCAGCAGAAACGCGAACCAACACCACGTTAAACAAATATTCAGTTTGACGGGTGTCAAAACTGGTGTGCCCAGATTGATCGGCTGCAGACAAGAGCAGAGCTTTCAATGGAAGGTTTAAACAAATAGGATCTACATCCGGTAGCGTTTCCTTGGAGAATTGTAACAGGAGATGAAACATGACTTGATCAGTACAATCCTGCAGACAAGGCCCAACCAAAGCAATGGTTACCGAAAAGTGGAGGTGGTCTAGTCAAAACCAAAAAGGAGTCGTTAAGAGCAAAGACCAGGACAACAGGCTTTCTTGGGGATGCTCAAAGCGTTTTGCTCATTGGCTTTCTGGATGGCCGAGGGATAATCACCTTGGCTTAGTGTGAGAGGATTTTGAGAAAGGTAGCCAAAGCTCTAGCAGAAATACGGCCAGGGAAGCCTTGCCAGTGAGTCCTTTCCCACCACAACAATCATGCTGCTCATTCTTTCATCAATCAGGGGCAGTTTTTCAAGAGCTTTGATAAGAAATTGTTAAGACTGCACCTTATAGTCATGACTTGGATCCGTGTGACATTTTGTTTCCCATTTGTCTTGAGTTTATCGTGTTAAAAAAAAAAGTACTGCATTGATGTGAAATTCCCAGACCCTAGTTGACATCTCGGTTCTTTCAGGCTGGACTACCTGGGTAGTATCATCACTTAACAAAAGTGAACTTGAACTTGACGGAGCGGATGTTGAGAAATAACAGTTTCTGTTTTTTGTTTTCATCTTTGAATGTTATCTTCCATGCTGTTTCTGGAGTCCCCTCCTAAGTACTCACTGTTTTTAGGTTAATGCTGTGCACTCTAAATGATACCCTGATGACTGCAAACAGCTATGTCCAAGTGGTTTTCTCTCTAAGACACATTCCACGGGAGCAGGAGGCAAGTTGCTGTTTCCGTGATTGATGAGCTGTGGCGCCTGTGTGCTGGCACACGTGGTTAAGCTACTGAATGCTTGCTGACAGCTCGACAGGTCAAACTCTTCAGCTGCTCCCTGCATGAAAGAGGTGGCATGTACTTCTGAAAACCCTGTGGATGCAGCAGTTCGATGCTGTCTTATGGGCTCACTCTGAGCCAGAACCAACTCAGCGGCAATGGCTTACTTTTTATATGATATTCTTTTACTTGTTGTTAGTCTCTGCACTCTGTAAAGATCAAAAAGGGACATTTTTATGGTGAAATGGCCTTTCCTTCATTTTTTTAAAAATTGGCACGCAGTAAAATTTTTTCTTTTGGGTCACAGTTCTCTGGGGTTTTCTAAAGGCATAGATCAACAACCCCACGGTCAAAACGCACAACAGTCCCATCACCCCTTTGTGCTGCCCCTTCCTAGCTAACTCTGTACCTGGTCCTAAACCCTGGCAGCCATGCTGTCCACTCTTGGATGAGCTTTTTTCCAATGTCACGTAAATTGAATCACACAGTAAGTAACCTCTTTAGTCGGACTTCTTTCGCCTAGAGATTCATCCACGTTGTGGTATGCCCTTTGGAATTTACTATCGAAAAGGAAAATGGGAAGGACTTTAAACTGTCTCTGCTGGACATCTTTGGATATAACTACCTAACCTGGCAAAAAGGAAATACTGTTTAAGTAATATTAGAATCTAGGTCTGTGTGAGGAATATATATATTTTTTACCTTTCTTGCCCCCTTATAGATCATCATGCTAAATTCTCCGTCTGATCTCCATGGCTACATTGACAAAAGCCAACTCACCCAGGAATTAGGGGGAACCTTGGAATATCACCACAATCAGTGGATAAATCATCGAACTGTGAGTATCAACTTGTGTTTCCTTCTGAACCTTTCTTTGTTTTCAAGAGGATGGGAAGTGCACTGCCCGGACTACTTCACCATGGGAATGTGAGGTTTTTCTATGTCACAGGTTGAGAAGAAACCTGGAGAAACGGATGAGGTTGGAAGTCTCTCCTCCTGGCTACCTTCACCTCACTGCACTCTGTATTATGACATGGGAATGCATGGGTACACCTGGCACGTTTTCACAAATAACAGACACATTGATGCACATGGGTTAGGACAGGCCTCACAGAACCCTGGCGGTGCTATTGGATAAACATTGATCTGCTAACCACTAGGTTGATGGTTCAAACCCACCAGCCACTCTGTGGGTTTGAAGATAATGAAGGCTATCTCTCTCTGAAAAGATTAATGGCCTTGGAAGCCATATTGCTATGAATCAGAATGGACTTGTTGGCAGTGGTTAGAACAAGTCAGATATTAGTGTTCCATAAAACTCCCCCTATAAATTTACTGTGCAGATAAAATTCACATCCACCAAACAATATAGATTTGGAAATCAGAGCAACTTTTGTTCAAGGTGCCTTTATAGTAAAAGCCTAGATTGGATTATAAGGATCTACATATAATCTCCTCCCTGGGGGATGGGCAACAGAAAAGTGAGTGAAGGGAGATGTCGGACAGTAAAAGATAGGACAAAATAATAATAATTTTTAAATTATCAAGGGTCCTTGAGGGAGGGGGGAGCAGGAAGGGAAGGGAAAAGATGAGGAGCTGATACCAAGGGCTCAAGCAGAAAGCAAATGTTTTGAGAATGATGATGGCAACAAATGTACAAAGGTGCTTGACAAAATGGATGGATGGATGGATTGTGAAAAGAGTTGTACAAGCCCCCAATAAAATAACCTAACAAAAAGTGCCTAGATTAGCTTCAAGAGATGGTTGGTAGAATGAAGAAAGGCAATTCTGCAAGGCTCAGAAGGAAGTGAGGAGAGCTACAGAGAAAGTCTCTCTTGTCTTAAAGAACATAGAGAACCCAGAGCTACACCAGAAGGACTTAAAATAGAAGCCTGGCAAAATGACCTGAGCCCTACCTCAAAGATGCCTGCATCCTTGGACTAAGGACTGGGGTACTAGGATGGGTGGAGAAGCAGAGAGCAGCCGCCCTGGACCTGTGGAAATAGTGGTCATTAGACCTTGTGGGGAACCCCTGGTCTGGTGGCTGTCCAATGGAAAGGGACCCAGAATGACCATATATTTAGGACCTTAATACCCGCCTTGCAGCGGCATGACCAGTTTTGATCTGTTTGGTTGGGATTTGAACTTGAAAGAATTGATCCAGGAAGCTTCCCCCTGGCACTGACCTCCATGCTTCGGGTAAACAGAGCCCAATCCAATGGGAGACTGAACCGTGATGGGCAGCCACTTAGGGGCAGCGGCTCACGGTGGAGCTGTGCTGCATAGACTCCTCATACCCACTGTGTCCAGTGGGATGTGTCCTTAGAAAAATCGATGATGTTACACGTGTAGTCGCCTTATACCTCAGGGGATGATTGACTTTTCTGCCTCTATGGGTTTTTGTTTTCCTCCCTTTAGTTTGCTTGGTTTTGTTTGTTTGCCCTTTGTTATCTGCTAGTTGGTGTGTTGCTGGTGTTGGGAGTAGCTTGTCTTATGGGGGTATTGAATCTGTCAAGTGAGGAGTCAACTAAGTCCACCTGGAAGAAGCACACCAGCCTGTGTGATCCAAAGATGGAAATAACAGAATACAAATATGACAAAGGGGGAAAGTATCAGAGCCTAAATTGCAAACAATTTGTAGAAGGCTTTGGAGGACAGTGGGGGCCCAAAACCCATCTGCAGAGTATCTAGTCAGATCAAGCCACTGGCAGATCCCCACTAGCCATAGGCAAGTGTCTCAGACAGCTTTACTATCAGATAGGGATCATTTTAATCGTGAATACACTGGATTGAACTTGATACTTGGCCAGCTGACCTCCCTCTTGACCCACCTGAGATTCTTCTAGGTGCAAATATTTCTTACGAGTTCCATGACAAAAATTTCCCCCAGGCCTTTAAAATGTTCATGGTGGTCTTTTCTTTCTTATTAACTATTATATTTTTATCTTTGTATTATTATTTTTTTATCCTTACCATTTTATTTTGTTTCTGTATTTTTATTGTTTCTGTTGGGTTTCCATGTTGTAAAACACAGGAGAAGAAGCACAGCGATAAGAACTGATGCAAAGGTTTATAAGGGAGGCCGGGGCAGGGATGGGAGATAGGGAGGATGAGGAGGGGGAGGAGGTGGGGTAGCAAACCATGTATGTGGGAGGGAGCACTGGAACTGATAGTGATTACACAACTAATTTTAAAAGTGATGTAACCATGGGGAAAATGAAGTGTTCTAAAATTGATTGTGGTCATGATTGTACAGCTCTTCTTGATACGATTGAACTGTTCAATTGTGTGATATGTGGATTAAGCGCCAATAACACTATTTAAAAAAAAAGAATATAGTAGCCTCTGCAGCAAACTATTGCTACACATGTAGCCATTAATGGTGCCTCTGAGGAAAGCCCAACACATAGCCCACTGTCCCGACAGAGTGCTTTTGATTGGGCCAGCCGGAGGAGCAAGCTAGCAAAGTATAAATCTAAACATATGTACATGGAGACATGCATCTCAAGGAAATGGCTCAGACAGATAGATAGGTGCTCAAGTCCCAAGTCCAATCCATTTGTCAGGCATAAGACTAAAGGCTTCTCCTTCATGTGGTTGCAGGAGCTAACTAATCCCCAATTGTCAAGCTACTGGTTATTGGGACTGATGTATCCCCAAAGTTAGAGGTCAGACAGCAGGTTACTACTGTCTACATCCCAAGTACCAAGAGGTCAGAGGATGATGATGAGCAAGATGCAAGATCAAGGGAGAGCTTTGCCAGAACATCTCTATATATTGGATGCAGGCCACATCCCCAAGGAAACGGATTAGTTTTTAATTAACTAACTTTCAAGTGATTGACTGCTTACATCGAATCACAAAATGGAAGGCAGCTACATTATATTACATAATTAAAGAGCAGCCAATCCAAATGCCTGCCAATCCACCGAGAGGCATAGCTTTGCCAAGTTGACCCATAATATTAGCCATTGTTTTCATAAGCCTATAGGAGCCCTAGGGACATAATGGTCACTCATTGAACTGCTAACTGCAAGGTCAGCAGTTTGAAACCAACAGCCTGTCCAAGGGAGAAAGAGGGAGTTTCTACTTCTGTAAAGAGTTACACAGGAAAAAAAAGAGTTACACACTCTTGGACACCCGTGGGGGCAGTTCTACCCTGTCCTATAGGATCTCTATGAGTTGGCATCAACTTGATGGCAGTCAGTTTGTTTGTTTTTTATAGTGAAAGCCATTGAATGAGTAGCTTATATAAATTAGATTATCTCAAAGTTATAAAACTTTGATGTACTTAAAACAAAGTAAACCAACTTTAATAAAAGTTAGGGTTTGTCTGCTTTTCCAGCTCAAAAATAGCATGATGTTCAAGGTCATAGCTGATATTTGAATATGGAAGCGATAGGAGAGGAAACTTTGACTTGAACCCCTAGAGGAGGTGTGCAGGGCACTGGGAGCTCCCTTGCTCCTGCCTTGGCCATGACCTCTGAGGTCAAGATAGGCTACCTCAGATCTGGAACATGCTACAGAGTGTGTTCAGAAGTTTTGTCTGATGATAAATGAACAAGGACTATTTTTTTTTCTCAAGTGAACATTAAACTAGGCATCTTTACCCACGCAGCAGCCCTTGATGGCCCATAAAGGGGATGGATGACAAGCAGTGCCCCATGTCGTGAACATGCAGAGATGAGTGTGCTTGACCTTTAGGACAAAGGTAATTCAGGAGCAGAAGTGTGTGTGTGCGCGTGCGTGCGTGTGTATGTGAGTGCCAGGCTGGCAGAGCAAGATGACCTGCTGGAGTCTGGCAGGCCCCTCGTCCTCAAAGACCTTCTCTGATGGTCAGTGTCCCTCAGGTGGCCTGTCTGCAAGGCACTGTGCTAAAATGCAGCATCACCCCTGGACCACCAGCCGGGAAGCCACTAGCAATGTAAGACAGGCACATTTTTAATGCAGGGGAAGGAAAGGTGAAGATTCCCAACCTCTACTTACATCTGGCAGAAATGATTCTCTTGGGGGGCACTAGGGACCTAATCACTGTGCTCCTATTTTTCTTTGAGGGGATTAAAGAAAAGTACGTTTCCTCTGAGCAACACTGCACAGGCTTCTGAGAGTCCCTGGGACGTGGGGTGGGAGGCGGTGGTGGGGAAGAGTGCAGAAGAAAAGGTTGTTTAGAGGGAAAGCTGGGTGTCCTTGCTTTTTTCCAGCATTTCACCTGGTGTCTGTATCCGCAGTCATACTTCATGTGGAGTGGTTTTGTGCTACTGGACAGATCCCCAAAGGTGTGGCAGCTAACTGTGACTGAGTCCCCTCCCTCTGTTGTTAGCAATATGATCTGGGAAAATCCATTGAACTGGTTGGAGCTCCAGCTCCCTCACCTGTAGAATGAGGATGAAATATCTGCCACGTGGGATTGTTGGCCTGAGACAATCTGGGAGAATGTGAAGTGCCTTACCCGGTGGCAGGGCCAGTTAGGCGTTGTTAGTTCTGACTCATCATGACCTCAGGAACAACAACCAAACCAAGCCTTTGTTCTGTGATGCTAATCTCTCCACTTTGTTGTCCTTGTGTGACTTTCCAGGCCATTGAAAACTTTGCCTTGAGAATAAAGACCGCTGCTCAGATGCTCCAGATGTTTGGGACCTGCCTTGAGGACACAGAGCTGCCCAGAGGCTTGCCGTCGACTGAAGACCTTCTGCTGGCCCACGTGAGGCAGCAGAACCAACTGACGGTGAGTAGACAGTGGGTCCTCAAAGGCCCGCTCCTGTGCTGTCAGGGTGGGTCAGAGAATGAGGAACGGACTTCAAGGTTAAAGCCTCTTCTTATCTTAGCACACTTGGCAGCCAGCAGGCTATCTTCAACCTCTAGGATAGGCAGTAAGACAGTGATTCTCAACCTTCCTCCCACCGCGACCCTTTCATACAGTTCCTCATGTGGTGGTGACCCCCCAACCATGAAACTATTTTCGTTGTTACGTCATCACTGTCATTTTGCTACTGTTATGAATCACCATGTACATATCTGATACGCAGGGTGTGTTTTCATTGTTACAAATTGAACATAATGAAAGCATAGCGATTCATCACAAAAACAATATGTAAGTCTATATTGTGAAATATTTATTTCTTTTTTTGGGGGGTACTGCTGCTATAATTTTAGTTTTCTTTTCTTATGTTAGCTGAGGTTGTAAATGTATTCTAAAATTTTTTTTTAATTAATAAATTTTTTATTGGGACTCCTACAACTCTTATCACAATCCATACATACATCAATTGAGCAAAGCACCCTTATACATTTGTTGCCCTCGTCATGAAATATTTATTTCTTTTTTTTGTGAAATATTTATTTCTAATGACAAATAAATAAAATTTTGTCTTGAAGTATGGTGTAGCATGGGTAACAGTCTTCATGCTAGGTACTTGTAGGTGGGTGTATCTGTATGTGGGTGGAATGCCTGGAGACAGATAGAGGAGTGGTGACTGGGTTCCTAAGACCATTGGAAATATGTTTTCCAATGATCTTAGGTGACCCCTGTGAAAGGGTCATTGGACCCCCAAAGAGGTCACAACCCAGAGGTTGAGAACCGCTGCAATAGAAGAAAAATATCTTCTCGTGAGACTAGGTGGTGAAAAGGCAAGAATCAAGTCAGACTTAGGAGAAGTAACCCAACCAAGGGAAACCATCCATCTTTGTGCTTGCTGGTGAGGTGTGTTTGCCTGAGCATCCTTTCCAGGACGACATGCCTCTGAGTCTACTCAGGGGGAAGCAGGACGCAATGGACTGAAATCGCACTGACGGAGTAAGGGCGACACAGGCGTTGGCTTTTAAACCCTGCAGGTTCCCAGCGGCTGTTGGGCTCCGGGGGCAGACTCCTAGGTGACTTACTGCTTCACATTCTCCTTGAGGGGCCTGTTTGATTGGCTGATAAAAAGGATGAAAGAAGATGGTCTGACTGGGGAGGCGTTTCAGGACAGGAATACATTAAATGACTCATAAGCACAGGTCAGAACGTGCTCACAAAGGAACTCGTCAGCTTCTTCCAGGTGATGGACGAGAAGGGATGTCTCGCTTGGGTTTCTGAGTAAAAGTGTGTCAGCTGCTTGCTGCCTCAACAAGAACAGACGGGATCAGCATGTCACGGGAGCCTGGTGTCCTCCAGAAGGCCGCAAGGGGAGGGTTGGAAGTGTGGCATCTCTTCACCACTTGGAATTTGGGAAGAGCTGGACTATTTGATCATTTCTTCAACATGTATTGAGTACTCAACACCCTATGCCAGAGAAATAAACAGAGTGAGATTTCCAGTAACGTATCGTCTAGTGAGGGATGGCTCAGTTGCTCCTAATTGGGGCAAATGCATTCTTCTGTGCTTCAGCAAATGCTTTTAAATTCTCTCTTTAAAGGAACTTGCTCCAGTCTGACTAGACCAGAGGATGTACACTGGTGCAGATAGGAGCTGGAGGCACAGGGAATCCAGGGCAGATGAAACCTTCAGGACCAGGGGTGTGAGGGGTGATACTGGGAAGGTAGAGGAAGAGTGGGTTGGAAAGAGGGAACTGATTACAAGGATCTACATGTGACTTCCTCCCTGGGCGACGGACAACAGAAAAGTGGGTGAAGGGAGACATCGGACAGGGCAAGACATGACAAAATAATAATTTATAAACTATTAAGGGCTCATGAGGGAAGGGGGAGCAGGGAGGAAGGGGAAGAAATGAGGAGCTGATGCCAGGGGCTTAAGTGGAGAGCAAATGTTTTGAGAATGATGAGGGCAACGAATGTACAGATGTGCTTTACACAATTGATGTATGTATGGATTGTGATAAGAGTTGTATGAGCCCCTAATAAAACTATTTAAAAAAATAAAGGAACTTGCTCCAAATGCAGTCCTACGATTACCCTGAGTAATCCAAAGATCTGCTCTGAGACTTTGCAAGCCCTCATGGATCTTGGGAAGTTTTCTGGAAATGCCTGTGAGAGCCTGGACTATTTCCTTGTCTATATCAATGGGCCAAATTTGCCTTCCCTCCTTCCAGGGAGAGACAGACGGCACAGGTGCAGAAAGTAGGATCTAAAATCCTCCGATGACATTTGCTGGAAGATAATGTGAGGTCACAGGACCCCCAGTCCCCCGTTCATGGACCAACAGGGCTGTGCATGGCAGTCGGCTGCTACCAGAGAGTGTGGCGGTGCGGGTGACTGGAGCAGCAGAGAGAACTGGGAAAGGGATTCCATCGCTCGGGCGGCGCACAGCATGGTTGTCCGTCTTGTCCCAGAAGGGTATGGAGAGGTTACAGAGGAGAAGTACAGAGAAGGCAATGTGGTCACTCAAGAAGCTTTCTGAAGATAAGATACAGACATTTGCATTATTAATGTATATCTACAGAAACTTTATGAGACAAAAATGTCCAATAGTCAAGCTATAGTCTCCCAGCAGATCCTCCACCTAGGTCTATACACTTCTAAAGGGAGTGTTTCCATCTCTCTTAACTCTTCCCCCAAAGAATTCTGCACTCTGTGCTTGCCACCACATCAAAGAGCTGTTCCTTCTAAATGTTGAGTTTGGGGAACGAAACGAAGTCTGAAGGGGCGAGCTGGCTGCAGAGGAAAACTTTCCCGGCGGAATCCGCGTCAGGCCGCCCTTGCGACTCTCAAAGAATGATGAGACATGGTCGTGACGGAAAAAGATTTAGATGCAATCTTCCTGGCTTTTTTTCCCCCTCAACAATGTGGGTTTTCCATTTTCTTAAAGCTTCTTCGTTAAGCCTCCACGATGGCCATGTAGCCTAGAACATCTTTTAAGAGGACCCCTTCGCAGTCCTGAAAAACCAGTCTCCCGCACCTTCTGAGCTGACTTGTCTGCCTGGAATTTAAGCGACCACCATTTTCATTAGACCTGTGTTGAAGTCACTGGAAGGAGATTAAGACACATGTGTTACTGCGAGAACTTGCCTGTAGCTCTCCATTGACCACAGGGACACGTTGAAAGCATTTTGTTTGGAGTGCATCCATGCAGGCATCACCTGGAATCCCAGTAGTATTACTGTTGGACTTTTATGACTTACTCTCAGAGGTCAAAATCAGACCAGGCAGGTAGGTTCTGCTGTGCATGCCATGAGGGACAAGAGACGCAAAGACGAGTTGCATTAGGCAAATCTGCTGCACAGATTGCAAAGCAAGGATGCTACTTTGAGGACTAAGGTGCACTTGACCCAAGCCAGGGTCTTTTCCGTTGCCTTGTATGCATGTGAAAGTGGGACCTGGAAGATAGAAGACTGAAGAAGAATCCATGCATTTGAACATTGGTGCTGGCGAAGAATCTCAAAAGTACCATGGGCTGCTCAAAGGACAAGCCGATCTGTTGTGGAAGAAGTACGACCAGAGTATTCCTTCGAGGCAAGGATGGTGAGAGTGTCTCATGTACTGTTGGCGTGATCTCTAGAGAAGGACGTCGTGCTTGGTAAAGTAGAAGAGCAGTGAAAAAAAATTCTTGACAGGATGGATTGACACCGTGACACAACAATAGGCTCCGGCCTAATAACAATGGGAGGATGATGCAGGAGCAGGCAGTGTTTTGTTCTGTTGTCTATAGGATTGCTACGATTCCGAACCAACTCGCTGGTACCTAGCAACCACAAGGAACTGTCCGGAGATGCGGAGAGGGAAAGGACCAGTGTCCAGGATGGAGAAAGATCATTTCCTCTGGAAAGTAACCAACTACTCTCGGAAGTAAAACATCCAACTCTGGGCAAAGGAGATTAAAATTTCCCTCAGATTATGTAATGGGGTAACTTCGGAGACCCACATAATTTGTAGGATTATCTCACATTTATAAGAAACATCTTTATACTCTTAATTATAATCCCAAGTATATAAACCAATATCTTCATTTGGTCAAACACCCATGTTAACAATTGCATGGTACTCCATTTCGTGCAAATAATCTCAAATATAAAAAAACCCAAGTATCTCTATTTGGCTAAATACTCATGTTTACATGACACTCAATTTAATGTAAATAACAGTCAACTCCCAGACCTGTAAGACAATATGAATAGAATTTAGGAAATGTGTTTAGTCTTTGTGTAAGAAAACAAATGCAAAGTTTCATATTAACTAAATTGCTATCTATGTGGTTATATCTGAAAAATCACAAAACAAAACTCACAGAAGAGTTGGATTTGTCCAGGTGTTTATGTTGATTAGGAATAGTATGTGAATTTGAGTTAGAAATACAAGCGTTCTGTCTTTCCCTCACAGAGCAATATTAGTAATTAGTCATCTTTTAAAGAGAACACAGAAGAACTTACAAAAGCACTTTTTATGATTACCAAGTGTTGGTCATAAACCACTGAGATGTTCTTAATCATTAAACTTATCATTTAGAAGAATGAATACCAAGATCATTAAACTGGAATTCCAAAATGCTTTAAAGAGAGAAAGGGTTCATAGTAGGAAAAGAAAAGGGAAAGCTGTTTAGATGGCTCTCGGCAAGTTCGTCACCTTGTGGTGATTTATCCATATTTCAGTTTGGGTAAGAGCGTTTTACTTAGCTTCTGAGGGCCCAGGTTCATTCCCTAACCAGTGTCCCACGTGCGCAGCCTCCACCCACATGGGGAGGTTTGGGTGCTGCCGTGATGCTTAACAGGTTACAGTGGAGCCTCCAAACTAAGGTGAGGCACAAGAGCCTGCCCACGGAGACCCCAGCAACGACGTGATCAGCGCCTGTTGGGCTGGGTCTCCCTGCGTCTGGGGTGGACTCAATGGCAGCTCACAGAAACCATCACCTGTATGTTTGCCAAAGGTTATACAACTAAACAGTGTCTTGTGTGTTTTATTATTATTATTTTTTGGCATTTGGAAAGCACCTCTCCCAGTGGGAAGCCAGTATAAGATGATTCCTTCAGAAGACTGGACGTTTAGTCTGTTTAAGTATCGATACGCGGGGCTGTGTATGCTTTATCACTTTAGTTCACGAGGAAGACTTTTTCCGAAACAGTCGTTTAAAATGAGGAGATTTGACTTGTTGCCTTCATTTCTTTTCTCCTGGGGAATCTTTGGGATCCTTTTTAGTAGATTCATATGAGCACTCAGTCCCCTCCACAACCGATCCAAACAAGAGAGCCGTTGGAGGTGAGGCCTCCTTTGCTCATTTCCAATGGAGTAAGTTCCCTTCAAAACTGTTTCCCGAGAGAATCTCTTTTTCTTTTGGCCACTGCAGTCTCGAACTTTAACAGCAGCAGAATCCTAGCAAACATTTAAGCAAACTACTGACGGTAAGGACGGCTCCTCTCTGGGCACTTAAATTCCTTCTCCTGAGATTGAGTCCCAAGCTGGGTCTTAATCCGTGTTTCCTAGTTAAAGAAAGGGGCAAAAGTGGATTGCGAGCAGCTGCTGACCTGCAGGTTAAAGATGGAAAGACAGTAGCAGTTCGATCGGAGATAAGGTCTGGTGGTCTGTGTCCTTAAAGAAGACAGCCAGGAGCCGTCTGCAGTTCAATGCATGGGGATGCCGTGAGTCATGGGCCGGCCGCCGGGAGGTCAGCTAGTAACAGCAAAACTAGAGCCCTTCCAGTTTCAACACGTGTGACTTTCTGCCCAGACTGCTGACACATGGACGTCAGGCAAAGATTTGGAAACCTACTTCTCTGTGATTTCTCTTTACCAGATTTTTAGCCTGCCCTGGGAAAAGCTAAGGGTCTGAGGGCCACACTGCTGTGCACCCCATCCTCTCTCGGTGTACCCTTTTAACGGATGGGTACAGAATTAGAGAGTTTATTCAGAGAGCTCACACGGACCCCCCAAACTCCTCTGCCCATTGTGCCCTTGTCCAAGGAGAGGCGCTCGTTTCTGGAGGAAAAGGCAACTTGGATGAGCCCTGCGCTGCCTCTTACTTTATAAGACGTACAGCAAGTCACACCCTGCCACTACAGGGACCCTACCTGCCCAAAGAGTCGACACTTTCACTGGAAGGCAGCATGGATTTAGCAGACGTTCCTGGAAGGTCATTCCTGAGCAACTGCTCCAGCCTGAGTGCTGGCAGGAAGCAAAGACCCAACCCCCAAATAAATGAGGGTATTTTATGACCATGGAAACAGAAACCGCTGACAATCCTTGCATGAAGGGACGACTGGGTACAGTCGTGGCAAAGAATGAAGTTAGACCCCTTCCCTGAAGACATTCACAAAAGGAAACTCAAAATCCAGCCAGAGACCAACCGAAATAGAAGAGCTATTTATAGAAAACATAAGTGTAAACCTTTATGGTGTTGAGTTGTAACATCGAGACCACAAACCAAAAAGGAAAACATAGGTAACAGGGATAACATCAAAATTAAAATAGTTATGCTTCAAGAGACACCACCAAAACAGTGAAAAGACAAGCCACCGAATGGGAGAGCACAGTTGCAAACCGGTAGGTGAGGAAGGTGCCGTGCCCAGACTATGAGGGAACGCCAGAAAGTATTGCCGCTGGTTTCAAGTTCATAGACGCGCAAGATCATTCCAAACGAAACAGTGTGTTTCCACATGTCTCTGCAGCCAGTAAGCCAGCCTGACTTGAATGGTCCAAACCTTCTCAGTTGGTTCTGCCCTCCGACACAAGGTGCGTCTCATCTGGTTTTCAACGTTTTTCTGTGTTTGTTTGGTTCTCGTATTGGGCATTATCTCTGATGTATTTTGCCATTGGGAGTAGCCCTCTTGAATTTTTGTGGTATATTTTTCTGTTTTTCGGTGCATGACACTGAAAAACATCAATCCTATTGAGACAGCAAGTAGAATAAGGGCACCTGGGGGACCTGGGGGAGGGAAGTGAGGAGTAAAGGGGAGCTGATATCAAAGAGTTCGAGAAGAAAATCGATGTTTTGAAACTGATTGTGGTAGCAATCGTACAATCCCGCTTGGTGCGCTTGAACTATGGAATGATATGCAGGGTTGGAAAACTGCCCCTGTGGGTTTCCGCAAAACAACTAGTGGTAAAAAAACAAGATGGTTCTAAAGATAATAAATATTTTAGGTTTGATGGTAAAAAAAAACCAAGATGGTTCTAAAGATAATAAATACTTTAGGTTTGGTGGTCAAAAAAAAACAACAAAAAAAAACAAGATGGTGCTTTTGAACTGCTGAGCCTGTGGTTAGCAGACCAACTCGTAATCACGATGCCACCAGGTCTCCCACTGACCTTAAGCTTATTCTGAATCATAGCGACCCTCCAGGACAGAGTCGAACTGCCTCATGGGGTCTCCGGGCTGTCATCGTTAAGGAAGCAGACCGCCACATCTTCCTTACCAGGAGTGGCTGATGCGTTTGGATGGCGCATCCTTGGGGTGGCACTGTGCTGCTAGCGCCCCCTTTGGTCAGACTAGCTACAACCAAGAAGACAAACACTGACAAGTGTTCAGGAGGGTGGGAACTGCGTGGCAGTTGCTCAGAACAGGCAACATAAAGCGACCCATGTGACTCAGCCGTTCCCAGGTACATGCCCCCAAAGAGTTGAGCGGAGTTCGGTATAAAGACTTGTACACCAATGTGCATAATGGAGTATGCACCATAACCAGACAAGAGGAAATGACTCGAATGCCCATTAACTAATGAATTCAGTAAACAAAATGTGGCCAAACCAAAATCAAACCCACTGTCCAAGAGTAGATTCCGACTACTAAGACCCATATGGGCCAGAGGTAGAACTGCCTCCTAGCTTTTCAATACAGATTCTTAGAGGGGCAAGCAGCTACAGCTTTCCCTCACAGAGCGGCTGCTAAGTTTGAACTGCCAGCCTTTCAGTTACTAGCCCAGCACTTAATCCATTACATGTCCAAGGCTTCTCTATCCATACCCCACCCCCAAATAAAAATCTCAAACTCACTGCCATCAAGTGGATTTCAAAACCTAGTAGTGTAGTGGTTATGCTGGGGTCAGTGACTCTGGACCGCCAGCTGCTCCTCAGGGGGGAGCTGAGGTTTTCTGCCCCTGTGAGGATTTGCAGTCTCAGAAACCCAGGGGGCAGTCCTACTCTGTCCCATCGCATTGCCGTGAGATGGCTACATCCATGCAGTGGCGTGTTACTCGGCCTGAGAAAGAAAGGAAGTGCTGATACTTGTTACCGTGGAGACAAACCTGGACAACAGTATGCTCAGGGCGAAAGCCCCAGACTGAGGCACATGTATATGACTCCCTTTAGACTAAACGTCCAGAATAGGTAAATCCTTAGGGAAAGAATCTAGATTTGTGATGTCTGATAGCTGGAGAGAGGAATGGATGCCCAAATGGCTCACCTGTTAAGAGAGAGAAGGATGTGTTTTCTTTTTCGGCAGTGATGAGAATGCAGTGATGAGGTTGTATACTCTAAATGGGTGACTTGGATGATAGGTGAATTATATCGCCATTAGCAAGAGAAAATATCCCCAAGCCTCGAGACAAAGCAACAAAAAAATAACCACAAACCCTCGTATGCCCCCCACCCAAACAAATAAACCAACAAGACCAGCCCATTGCTATCAAGCTGATTAAAACTCATCGCAACTCTCTGGGTTGGAGTGGACCCGACACACAGGTTTCGAGGCCATGTATCTTTGCCAGAAGCAGACTGCCTCGGCTCTCGCCCACAACACTGCCGGTGGGTTCAACCACCAAGCTTTTGGTAAGCTTCCCAGCACTGAGCCACCAGGAGACTTCACAAAGCCTCTATCAAATTCAAAGATTTAGGACCACTGAGTCGATTTTGATTCGTAGGGACCCTGTAGGACATGGGAGAACTGCCTCTGTGGGTTTCCAACACTGGAACTCTCCACAGGAGTAGAAAGCATAAACCCCATATAGTTTCTTTACCCTGTTTTAGATGGCCTTGTAGACTTTGGGGGTGAAAAAATAACACAATGTTTTTAAAAAGAAATAAAACAAATTGTGAATTGGGTGAAGGTCTACAGAGCAGACCATCAGTTTTACCTTCATTAGCGCATCTACATTTTGCTGCATCTCATACATTGTAGCCCCTTCGAGGTGACATCACCCATGTCCGTTTCCTGCCTCCACCCCTCCTTTGCTGGGGCAATGCTGCCCCCTTCATCCAGAATGGTTGATTGTTCTAAGGTGTGTGCACCTCACTACTGTTATTGCTCATGGTGATAGGCAGGTTTATTTTGCCAACATGGCCAATGAACACATGTGGGATTAATTGAAGGGCAGAGAGATAAATGTCTTGGGAACCTTGCCCGTCTTATCTCTTGCTCTTTGATGATCCGACCAGTGTGCGGCTGCCTTAGCTTGTTCTCTGCCCCAATTTGCAAGCTACACTACCTGTGGGACACCTAATCCGTCGACTGTGTCGCTGTAGTTTGAGGTGCCTTTAAGACCTGCTTCGCCATGCTACTGGAGTATACATCTCTTGAGCTGGGGACTGTCGAACCCTGTCATCTGGCTGGCTGTTGGTGACCTGCCTTGCTGTTTGCTGCCTGTAGCCAGAGAGCCTGAATTGCTCTACACCAGACTCATCTGTCTACTGCCTTGACTTGCACCTGGCGGCCCTCAAGACTTGAAGGACTGCCAATGTATTAGCTGTCTCACGGAAGTGAGCTGCACTGAGCCATTTGTACTGCTCTGAGTCGGCCTTTTTTCTTTTTCTTCTCACCATGGGGGTGGGATGTGAGGGAGAAAAGTACTTGTGACCTTTCACTTATGTGGTGCAGTAATTTTTACAAGACAAATACGATGAAGTCATTCAGAGATGACAAGTCCATTAATATTCCTAGGAGAACAAATAATCACAAGGGCAATCAATCAAAATACACACACGGAGACATGCCTTGGCGTGTGTATTTTGCATGTAACACCTGACAAAGTCAGTGTTCTGAACTCATACCACATGCACACTCACTTCAGAAGAAAGGGAGTATCTCTTTCTGGGACGTTTTTCTTTCTTAAATTATGAAGATATAAATCTGAAAGGCCAGATTCTGCAATTTATGGCCATTATAAATCAAACAGCACAGCTCAATGTTATTTATAAAAGTGAGTTGAGTAGTAAAAGGGTAACAAGGAGGATAAAACATTAATTCTTCATTGGCTCTGGGCTCTGATTCATGCCTTTCCTTCTCACACCACCTCTATGCACTCATGACACAACCAGCTGTGTCTGGTGTGGACTGGATTCTGACATGGCGACCCCTGTATAACACGTGATAAGTATTTGTTGCACTAACTACAGTGTAAACCCAGAGCTGATATTCAGCAGATATACACTGGGCGAGCTGGGCTGATTGTTAAAGTAGTTCCACATTCATGCCCATTGAATGCCCCCTACTCTGTGTTCCTGGGCCCGTCTCTAGCGCACTCAACGATCTCCTCATGATTCTGATAGCTAAAGGTCACCACCTGGACTGCAGGTGGCCTTGGGACAGTATTTCAGCAGTATGTATGACATCTGTGCTAATTGGTCAATACCTGTTCTCTGTCGCTATCAAATATGTTCAAGGTTCACTCCTGTAGAAGAGGGAAAATCCCCCTCTGAGTCTAGGCAACTTATGTTGCTCCTTACCAGAACTATACTTCCTGAATCTTTCCCTGTTTCTGAGAGATTTTAACATCTTCTTGAACTGACCCATGTGGTCTAGTCCTACAGTAATAACCAGAAGAAGATGTCTGGTTTGTTTTTGTTGTTCGTAAGTTGGAAGGGGATTGTTATGAATCGAGTTGTGCCCCCCAGACATATGTGTCGAATTGCAGGCCTTTATCCATATGCAGGATCCCTGGCAGTGCAGTGGGTAAGCACCGGCTACTAACCAGCAGTTTGCCAGTTCAAACCCATGCATTTGTCTTCCATAATGATGAAACCATAGGAGACATCTCTCTCCTGCCCCATAGGGTCATTATGAATCAGAATCCACTCGGTGGCAAAGGGTCTGGTACCTGTGCATGTAATCCTCTTTGAAAATTGGAGGGTGGATCCTAAATCTAATCACTTCTGAGTCATAAAAAGAATAGACATAGCGACACTCAGGGGCTGGCAGATGCCATGTGAGGACTGTCAAAAGGCTAAGGGACATGACCAGAGCATGTACACAGGTATAGATAAGAGATAAAGCTCAGGACACTTGGAATCCAGGAACAGAAAAGGGAGTAGTGATGCCAGAAGGATAGGGGAAAGTGGGGGAGAAGAGGGGAGGAAGGGGTAACCGATCACAAGGATCGGCACATAACCGCACACACCCCTCCAGGGGGAAGAACAGAAGCCATGGGGGAAAGGAGACAGCAGTCAGTGTGAGATATGAAAGTAATAATAATATAAAATCTGTCAAGGGACCATGAGGGTGGAGGGGCGGTGAAGAGGAGCTGATTCCCTGGGCTCAATAGAATGTAAATGTCTAGAAAAGAACGATAGCAACATATGTACGAATATGTCTGATACAATTGATGGATGGATTGTAACAAGAGTTGTAAGAGCCCCCAATAAAATGATCTTTTAATTAAAAGAAAAAAGCTAAGCAACACCAAGGAACCAAGGAAAGAGTCAACAGAACTGAGACCTGAATTTGAACTGGTCGTCTCCAGAGCTGTAAGAACTTAAATTTCTGAAATGCACATCCACCCACAGTGGCGTTTGTGGTCCAGCAGCCCAAGGTCACTGAGACAGGCTACACAGTGGGCCTCGTCACTTATTAAGACTCACCTTCCTGTGCTCACGGACTTCCTCCACACGCTGCCTTCTTTGGATGTCACTTTCTTCCCCAAATGCTTCCTTCTGCCTTAAAAATGTACCTCTTCGTTCCATGATGCACACCTTCCCGGTACAATTGCTGAAGACAAATGTGTGCACAAGCAAATGTGGTGAAGAAAGCTGATGGTGCCCGGCTATAAAAAGATATAGCATCTGGGGTCTTAAAGGCCTGAAGGTAAACAAATGCCCATCTAGCTCAGAAGCAACAAAGCCCACATGGAAAAAGCACACCACTTTGTGTGATCACGAGGTGTCAAAGGGATCAGGTATCAGGCATCAAAGAACAACAACAACAAAAAAGACATATTGTGAATGAGGGGGTGTGGAGTGGGGGACCCAAAGCCCGTCTATAGGCAACTGGACACCCCCTTACAGAAGGGTCACGGGGAGAAGATGAGCCAGTCAGGGTGCAGAGTAGCAACAATGAAACATACAACTTTCCTCTAGTTCCTAAATGCTTCCTCCCACCCACTATCATGATCCCAATTCTACCTTACAAATCTGGCTAGACCAGAGGATGTACACTGGTACAGATAGGAACTGGAAACACAGGGAATCCCGGACAGATGATCCCTTCAGGACCAGTGGTGAGATTGGTGATACTGGAGGGTGGAGGTAAGGTGGGATAGAAAGGGGAAACCGATTATAAGGATCTACATATAACCTCCCTGGGGGATGGACAACAGAAAAGTGGGTGAAGGGAGGGAAACATCAGACAGTGTAAGATAAGACAAAATAATAATTTATAAAGTATCAAGGGTTCATGGGGGGGGAGCAGGGAGGGAGGGGAAAAATGAGCTGATACAAAGGGCTCAAGTAGAAAGCAAATGTTTTGAGAATGATGATGGCAACAAGTGTACAGATGTGTTTGACATACAATGGATGGATGTATGGATTGTGATAAGAGTTGTATGAGCCCCCAATAAAATGATTCTTTTAAATGTGCCTTTTCTCCTTTATCACCTCCGCCTTTCCTAATAACACTGCATCACAAGAATGTATGTCACGGAAGCGTGCGTATATCTTCTTAGGGATAACACCGGGATCCTCAGCTCAGAGGTGGTTCCAAAACTGAGTGGGGAAAGCCAGGAGCCTCTCCCCTGGGTCGAAGGAGAGAAAGGGGGGCAAGGACACTGACCCTTGAGTAGTTTTCCCCATCGTATTTTATTTGCCTGGGTTCGTTTGCAACCCAACTTTTAGAGACTTTGATCAATCCAGCCAACCTATCATCCATTGACTCATTTGCCCATCCGATGCTTAGTGAGTGTTGATGCGCTGTATAGAAATGAGGGCTAACACCTGAGCCTGGACATGAAGGGACTTGCCCAATTCCCAGGCTGCTGTGTCAGTCAAGTGGCCAACTTGGAGGCCTAACCCGGAGTGGACATAATCGGTGGGGATGTTCAGAGAATTGTCAAGGTCTAGGTCAGAGGATCCAATAGGTCATCAACAAGATCCAGGGCTCGGGTTGAGACTGGATCTGTCTGGTGGAAGCTTGCGACGGGGTAAGGAGTAGGGCGGAAAGGGAGGCAAGGAGCTAAGTCATGAGGCTAAGGCGGTCCAGGACTTCTGTGTGCGCATGAGAGAAGAGTCAAACTCCTCCCACAGGGAGTAGGCTCTATACTGACTAGATGGCCGAGAGAGTCTGTTCACAGGCTCGGAGGGAGTCGTTTTGTGTGAGGCTTCGAACTCGGGGCCTTTTCCAGCTCTCGGGGTCCTGTCAAACCAGGACCCGGTGGCTCAGTAATCATGCCAAACTACAACTCCAGAGAACATCATTCTAGGCCAGCCTCTGCCCATGTTCATCCGTGGGATGTGCAAGGAGGACTCCAGCTATTGCATCTGGACGACCCCAGCCCCCTGTCCTTCCCCAGCTGCAGAACCTGCAGAAGCCCCCTCATGAGATAAGCAGAATAGACAGGAATCGTTCCCTGTCCAGCGGTAACCGCTGCCGGTCTCTGCTGAACATCAACAACGAAACAGGGCCACAGCTCGGGGGCAGGGGACGGCAGGGGGAAGGAAAGGCCAGGTCTTTACTGGTGAGACGAGAGGATGTCTTTTTATCGCCAACTAGCAATTAGAACCACATGGACGTTTCTGGCCGTGCAAATCACCATCTGTCACTTTCTTGTTTCTAGTTATGTTCTCAGATTAAAACCGGATTTTTTTCCGTTGGCGTTGCTCTGTACAACCATAACTTGGGAGACACAAAAACTTACCCGGCAGCGCTTTGGGGCAGGTAAAGTGGATGGGTCGAGGACTAGAGTTCGAAAGATTTGCTTCTGACAGTGGATGGCATTTTGTAGCATTTAAATTTTGCATCATGTATATATTCCCTATGAAGACATACATTTCTGGCAATACATTGATTCATTTTTTAAAACTGCAGCGAATTCATGTTTTCTTCCTTCTAGTGAAAGGTATACTTAGTTGTCATTCTCCTTGTCCCAAATGCTCCCTGTAATTTTTTGCTCCTAAGAGAGATGATATCTGTTTCTCTAGGATGAGCTGAAGTCACTTCGGAAGCAAGGGTCCACCCTGCTGTCATGCATCCAAGAGCCAGCCACCAGCACTCCCACCTGCCACCGCAATGCCAATGAAGTGGAGAACGTCGCCACGATGGGAAGGTGCGTGAGCGAGCCAGGTGATGCCTGCTTTTCTAGGAGACAACCTGTGGAGCGAGCTTACCTGAAACAATCCAGAAGAGAACGGAAGAGTTCCTATGGAGTTTGGGTGGGGCCAAGAGTGGGGATTTGAGACAGCAAAGCATGCATCTATCATCTATTTACAGAGCTGTTTTTATGACAAATCTCTTCCTCCTGCCGATGTAATGCTCTGGTCTCAAGGCTTCTAGGCAAACGGTAGTGTGTATTATTTCCTGTACAAACATGCAGTTTTCTGTGTGGTGGACTTTACACATCTGTAGTCTTAAAAACAAACAAAAAGAATAAACTCACTGCCTCGAGTCAGTTCCGGCTCGTGGTGATCCTATAGGGCAGGGTAGAATTGCCCATGTGGGTTTCCGAGACTAACTCTATGGGAGTAGAAAGGCTCATCTTTCTCCTGTTGAGAGACTAGTGGTTTTGAACTGCTGACCTGGAGGTCAACACATAACCACTCTGCCACTAGGGCCCCTGTCATCTTTCCAACTCATTGTGATCAAGTCAATTCTGATACCTAGCAACCTTCTAGGACAGGGTAGAGCTGCCCACGTGGGTTTCCGAGAGTGTAACTGCTTATGGGAATAGAAAGCCTTGTCTTTTCCCTGCTGAGCACCTGGTGGTTTGGAACAACCCAACGAGTAACCACTAGGCTGCCTGGGCTCCTCCGGGTAGTCTTAGGTAGGGGGAATTGACACAACAATAAGGCCCTTGGGTTGGGAGGGTGGGCGGAGGGAAATAAATGAGGAGCTGATAACCAAGGGTGCAAGTAGCAAGAAAATGTTTTGAAAAGGATGATGGCAACAGATATAGAGATGTGCTGGACACACTGCATGGATTGTTAAAAGAGCCCCAAATAAAATGATTAAAATAATAATAATACATAAGTTGCCTGAGGCAGAGCGGCAGTCTCTGCCAAGCACCAGCGAGCGATGTCCGGATTAGAGGGTGGAGAGCGTGGAATCCGGCTAAACCCTAACAGAGTCACAGGGGCTAAAGACTGTCTTAAGGAGGAGACATGCCCCACGCTAATGATGCAGACTGGAAGCATGGCTGCTGTCTACACGGGTCTGCATGGGCCCCTTCACTCTCTCACACTTTCTTGACAGGTTATTAGTTCAGTTGGATGAAACAGAAAAAGCCTTTGGTCACTTTTGGGCTGAACATCACCTGAAGCTTAACCAGTGCCTGCAGCTACAGCACTTTGAGCACCGGTTTTGTGAGGTATTGTTTTCTTGTCCAACAGAGCGCCCTCTTCTGATGCAGTGGCCCCTAGTTCTTCTTTCCCCTTGAACTCTGTAGTATGCACCTTCCCTCTTCCCCTGAACCCCTGCCCTCCAGCCACTGCCGATGATCCAGTCACCGCTCAGAGCTCCCTGCATGACAGAGGAGAGCTGCCCCACACAGGTTCTGAGATTGTCCGTCTTTATGGGGGTGGACAGCCTCCTCTTTCTTCAATGGAGGGGCTGACAGGCTTGAATCACAGCTCTCACTGTCAGCAGCCTGATGCTTAACCCACCCTGACTGCGCCTCCAGGGAGTCTTCCCTCGACCCCACCTCCTGCTTCAGAGCCTGGCTGCTTCACAGCCCTGGCTCACATGTTCACGAGGTAGCACTGTTCTAAGATCCCATTTTCCTATTGACATACAAAGCCGTTTTCCCTTTCTTGTTGATAACCCATTGGCTGTAGCACTAATATTCTATCTGCACGTGTCTCCGCGTCTCCCAGCTTCAATTTGAAGTTAATGAGCTACTTTTAGTGTATATTTATGTATCTTAACAGAGCTCTTTATATACATATATATGCATATATACATATGTTTATACATATAGGTGTATACACACACGCACAACTCCTGAACCCTTTCCAGATCGCCCAGTTGTTGTAAAGCCTAGCACACGTCCACACCCCTGCAGACGGGTGCCCGCAGCTCAGTGCGCTGCTCGATGTGTTTGCAGGTCAGAGTTGCCCTGGACAACCTGTTGGAGGAGCAAGCAGAGCTGACAGACCTCGGCGACAGTGTCACGCGTGTGCAACACCTGCTTCAGGAACAGAAGGAGCTGGAGAGAAAAGGCCAGGTGCGTCCTTCTTTTGACATTGTCAGGTACTGGTCAGGAAGTCTTGGACCTTGGCACGCCATGCCCACTTGTTGCTGTTGGCAGGGGCCCATCCTGCCCTCCCAGCCTCTGCCCACTGCCACCCCAGAGCGCACACAAAGAACTGTAATGAGCAACACCGCCAGTGCAGGGCTCTGGGAAGGCGGCTGGAGCCCCCCAGTTGTGGCAGCAAGAGTGGCCGACAAGGTCAGACACGTGTCTCAGAGTCTCAGAACTCTTCCTCGAGGCCCATATGCGGGGCTGAGGCTGGTGGTAAGGAGGGAAAAACACAACAGCAAACAGCAAACTGGTTTATTTCTGGAGCATGACTGAGAAAGCGGTGTCTATCTGCCCAGGCCATCGACAAGCATGCTGCTGCTGCACAGAACTAGCCGAGCTTCACATTCTCCCCTGCCCCAGAGCTGTCAGTGTCCACCTGCTGAAGGAATGCGCTTTCATGATTCTCAGACCCACCTGAAGCTGTCCCCGGGGCCTGCACACAAGGCAGGAGGGAGGCATGATTCTATTTGGGGTCCTTCAGATTAAGGCGGTTGAATCATCTTGTGGCAGAGACAATTCCCGGGGCCTCTCTTCATGAGGTTCCCAATATGTTTGTCTTTTGATGGCCCAGGCCTCTGTGGTCAGCACTTCAGAAAGGGCCCATCTCGAGGCCTGTGTCCAGTGCTGGAGATTTATTCCTCCACTCCGACCCTCTGGCCAGCAGCAGTGCTGTCACTTCTTAGAAGCGCAGAATTCAGAGCCCCACTTCAGAGACTGCATTTAGAAAAAAAATTATATATATATATATGGCATTATTACGATATCATTAACATGCTGTACAATGCCATCGTTCAGTCATCTTCAGGAGGGTTGTACATTCATCCCCACAGTCAACTTGGAGACATTTCTCTCACTCGTGGACCCCTCGCTGTTGACTCCCCATCTCCCACTCGCCTCCCTTTCCATACCCCTAGGTAGTTATTAATCCACTTGCTGTCTTCATAGACCGACCCATCCTGACTTCCCTGTACAGAAAAAAAAAACCAACAAAAACAAGGGATCCAGGAGCAACGACCAAATAAAACAGAGAAAAACCTCCATCAAAAAGAAAGCGGAAAATATTTAATGTCCAGAATAAACTCAAAATGCTTTAAAAGGAGGGCTAATAGCAAAGCATTACGTTCCAGCCGATCTCGAGCCGTTGAAATCCACTGTACAACGCTTTGTGTCTGACCTGAAGGCTACCCACATTCCTAGATCAGGGTCAGTGGGCATTCCCTGACGACGCAATCCACGTAGAAACCCCACACACAGACTGGGGGCTTCCACTGTCATCCGTAATGTTCCGCAAACTGGGTGTTTAGAATTTTGGCTCAAATATCATTCCCTTCTCTGTTTGGATTATGTTATATTACTTACAGTTTGTGAGTAGAGTTTGAGATCTCACCTGCCTGTAGTCCTGATGTAAGAGCAATCTGTTCTGGTGACGTGGCCCTGCTCGGTGAGATACAGGTGCTATAGCAAAGTGTGGTGAAGAAATCAGATGGTGCCCAGCTATTAGAAAAAATAGCATCTGGGGTCTTAAAAGGTTTGTCTCGAAACAAGAATCCGCATTTTAATCAAAGCCCTCTGGACTTTGATGAAGGAGCCTAAATGGCACAGGCGGTTTGCAGTCAACCACGACCCCAAAAATTGGCAGTTCAAACCCAGCCAGCCACCCTGCCGAAGACAGAGCCAGTGAACTGCTTCCATAAAGATCACAGAGGAGAAACCCCGACGGAGCAGTGCTTCCCGGTGACATACGCAGTTGTCACGAGTCGGGATAGACTCCACACCAGCTAACAGCAATAGCAGCCAGGTGCTCGGCCTTGCAGGGAGCAACACACCCTCCCAAAGGTCCCTGGGGCCCCACCAACCCCCAGAGCTGCCCGTCCTGGGTTTGGAGCTTGAAGCGCTTCTTACTCTTATGAACACAGGAGCTCACCTGTGTCCCCAGACACTCACGCAGGTGTCCCAGCCTTCCCAAGTGAGGGGCCCTTTCTGTTAACAATGACAGGGGCCATCGACAGCTAAACACTTCAGTGCTAAAGTTCCACGAGTCATCAGAAACATTGCTCAAGCCAGAGAAACACTGAATCTCCTATCTGTGGTGACGGCGTGTCCCAAATCCTCCAGGACAATCCCAGCCGTATGTCATTTTCGTGCTTTCAACTGGACGCCTCCTTAGCCGTAGCTACTATGTCATGTGATATATTTTCATCTACATAAACTCATGTGTTGGGGGGAGAGTACCTCATGCCTCTCTTTCTGGCTTGAAACCATGATTCTAGCAGGGGCAAGGGATGTGTGATAGTGGCTGTTGCCTTACCCGGAAGGTGCTCCTTCGTCCATAAGTACTCCTTCTCCTGGGTTCTGGGACTATGGCGGTGAGCCAGGCTGGTCAGACCCTGCCCTCCCGGGATGTGCAGGGGACAGAGAGAGGCTCAGAGTGTAATCAATCAAACGCATAAGGACAGTGACAGGGAGGAAGACAATAATAGGAATATAGTAGACAGTGACACAGGAGATGGCCCTTTTTCAGCAAGGGGCTGTCAGAGAAGGCCTCCCGGAGGCGATGAATGACGTGAGATCTGTGGTCTGAGGAGCCACGCACAGATTGGGGAAGAGCAGAGGGGGCCACCGTGCAAAGGCCATGAGGTTGGTCGGCTCACGGAATGTGGCTGGAACGTGTGAGCCGGGAAGAGAGGATGACGGAGAAGTGAATGGGGCCTTGGGTCTCTAGTGGATTACTTCGATTTTCTTCTTTGTTGTAAGGGAAGCCGATTGAGGGTGCTATGGGTACGTTTTGAACAGGGGTGACGGGATCTACATGATGGAGTCCACATTCTTTCTCTGCCCACAGTGCTCCCCCCACCCCCTTGGACTTGGGATCCTTGCTACATACTTTAAAGGGTGCTGATCAGAGCTAGGGTGAAGCCTGTGGTCACGGGCATTAGACTAGAAAGGTCTGCGAACCAAGCTTCTGACGGGTGCATCCCAGTTTTAGCTCCGGCTGAGAAATTGCATTTCCACCCCAGATCTACTGCATCAGAATCCTGTTTATCAAGTCGCCTAGGTGGTTCTCCCAGAGATCCATGCAATGCAGATTCTGATTCAGTAGCGCTGGGGGTGGAAATGCAATTTCTCAGCAGGGGTTCAAGCAGGAATGGACCAGTTTGAGGTCTTGCTGTGAACTTTAGACCTGCCTTGCATATGCAAAGTTCTTGAGCCCGTTGTTCTAAGCCGCTGCACATGACCTTTGGAACTCACACAGACTGACTGTACACATTGTTTTTATACCTGGCTCTTTTTTACTGTTGCCTACCCTGCTTTTTGACTGTTGTCTAAAGGAAACGAGTGACCGGAGTGACCGATTCCTTTGCCGTCGGTTAAACCAAGAAGAGCTATCTTACCATCAGGGGACCTTTTCCAACAGGTTCTCTCAGATTCCCTGGCGTCTTTTGGTGACATGGACTTGGCGAAGCTTTCCATCGGTCCTGTAAAAGTGCTCAAGGAAAGAGGTGGTACTTACTGCATGTGCCCATAATCCCTCAGATACCTGCTTGGGGGTTCCTTCACCCTTTCCTCAGCACTCGGGGTCACCTGCCCTCCTGGGAGAGCCACTTCCTGATTTCTGGTCGTAGCCAACTTCCTGGTGCAGTGATCGATCACGCTTATGGTAATCTCTGGGCTAACACACTCACCAGACTCGGGACACAAGCTAATACCACCTGTCAGCTGTCTTGTTCTAGTTTCAGGGTTTGGCAAGACTTTTGATTTCTGAGAAGCAGTGGTCTCACCCACCGTCTTATCTCTGGAGAGGCAGCATTTCTTGCAGGGAAGTGATTCTCAACCTTCCTAATGCCTTGGTCCTTTCAGACAGTTCCTCCTGTTGTGGTGACCGCCAACCATGACATTATTTTCGTTGCTACTTCATCACTGTCATTTTGCTACTGTTACGAATTGTCATGTAGATATCTGATAGGCAGGATGTAGTTTCATTGTTACAAATTGAACATCATGAAAGCATAGGGATTCATCACAAAAACAATATGTAATTATATATTGTGAAATATTTATTTCTAATGACAAATAAATGAAATTTTGTCTTCAAGCAAGTTACTTGTATGTGGTATAGCTGCATGTGGGCAGACCGCCTGGAGACAGATAGAGGAGAGGTGTCTGGGTTCCTACGACCATCGGAAATATGTGTTTTCTGATGGTCTTAGACGACCCCTGTTGTGGGAAACAGAAGGATTTCTCCCAAGTTGTCTCCCCAAATAGATGCCAAACTGAGCTGCTTGAGAATGACTATACATGTGGAGGTCATCAGAAGTAGGTCAGGTGTTATTCTCCCTAAGGCTTATCAGCCATCTAGAGCAAGCAGACACCACTGTTTATCCCACAACAAATAGGGCCCACTCCCTTCTGATAAGGACAGTAGTTGTCTGTTTCCTTGTAGGAGATGCCAGAGAAGTCAAACCTGCCCTGGGATGACCAAAGTTAGGCTGCCATCATGAATCTAGGGTCTGCCCATCTTGTCACATGTATACCCCTAGACCGTCCCATTCCTATGGGAACACCCCTAACTCATCCCCTTCCTGTCATGCTTATGCCTATCATAATCCCCTTCCTATGATGTGTATGCCTATTGGACTGCCCCTTCCTGTGACATGTGGTGACCTGCAATTACACCCCCCTAAGAGATCGAATGCTTGGTTAGCAATAAGCGGGTCTCTCCAACCTTGTGCCCGGGGCTCCAGCTCCCTGCCGGGTCTCCACCCCACCTCCCCTCGGCCCACGCTGTGCACGGACCTGGCTGGTAAGATCATGGCCATCCAGGAGGTGAGCATGCTACCATGAAATGTGTCTGACTTCATTATTTGACTCTCTCTTCTACCTCTCATGCTCTCGATGACTTTAATATAATTAATATAATCTTATATTATTATATATTTTATTTATCAACCTTACAATTGTGCTTACTGAACCTGTGATTAGTGGTGGGGGGCTGGCACCCCAATTCATACCACACCCTGTGAAAGGGTCGTTCACCCCCCCAAAGGGGTCATGACCCACAGGTTGAGAACCGCTGTTGTAGGGGTTTGACGGTGGGGCGTGTTGGAACTTAGGGGAGCGGGCAACAGAAAACACACAAGAACCCGGCAGGGGCAACTAGCTTGATCTGAGCCCGGCCCTCTCCCCTGAAAGCGGGTGGCCGTTAGGCCGTGGTGTCCAAGAACGCGGGCCATCAATGTCCTAGGGACTAGAAGCTAGCTTGGCACGTGACTTTTCTTCCTTTTGAATTAAACAGAGATTTTCAGCTATACACTGTGAACTCTCACGTGCTGCCCACTCCGTGTCACAGGCCTTGATTCTGCTCTCTCGTTCCCCTGGACCACCTCCTCATCTTCTGTAGCGTTCTTGGGCTTCCTCTGTGGGTTGGTCCTCAGCTTCCTGCTGCAGAGCACTGCCATCGCCCTCCTTCTCCCCACTGTCTTCCACTCTAGACACCGTCCCGTGTGCCTGACGCCCTGGCAGCAGAGTCCTAGCGGGGAAAAGAGGCTGCTAAGACCATGAAGATTCCTGAATGACAGGTTGCAGCCCAGCTCTGTGGGCTTCTGGAGTTTTAAGATGCCGGACAGGCCTGCGCCAGAGCACCGGATGTCAGCCACTCCTGTCTCGTGTTTCCGGCTTGATTTTGGAGAGGCCCCATTGACAACGCCACCAGCATTTCAAGGGTTCATCTGGAGCCGAAGCTGTCCTGGTGGAAAAATAAGCCTCCATCAGGAGGTTTTGCAGGAAAGTTCGTGTAGGTTCCGGGAAGGCTTAGTAGTCCCGACTGTGTTGCGTTCATTCTTAGCACACACTGGAAAGTCCTCTGGAAAGGAAGAGTGAGTGACAGGAACCTAGGTGTCCGGATCATACATGGGCTGCGTTCAAATCCTTGTTCTGGCAAATAACCGCTGTGTGACCCTCTTCACGTTTCCTCACCTCTGTGAACAGCCTCCTCATTGGTAGACGGAGACCGTTTCTATCTCAGAGAGTCCATGTGAAGATTCAGGGACTCAGGGACCATTGTGAGGAACAACCCAAATGCACTCTCACTTACCAGCAGTCATGGACATGGTATAAGATGGGGCAGCGGCCCTTCTTCTTGACATAACATCGCCCTGGGTTTGAGTCAGCACGATGACAGCTCACAGCAACAGGGGACTTAGTGAGCGCCTGGAATCTGTCCGGTGATCGACACTTAGACACTGTTGATTATTGTCTATTCAGCCATCCAATATAGCCGCTAAGTTTGATTGATGAAGCGTAACATTCTCTTTTCCCCAGATCCATTTTCCTCAGCACCCCAAATGTTTCCCGAGGCGTTCTGGAAGGCAAGATGCCACCTAGGAAATGAAAGGCAGGTTGTTGCCGACACTGGGTCCTTGGTGAATTTCCCTGGATCCAGGAGAGTCTGTGTGATGCTTAATAAATTAAGCACCTCGACTTTTTTTCAAGTTGACCCAGCCTTCCTCGCGAGGTTTCCATGTGCCTGTCCTTGACTGCACCACCACCTGTCAGTTAGCTGGTCATTCTCTGGAGGCTTTTGTGCTGCTAGGAAGCTGGGAATGATACCACCAGTCCTTCAAATATACCAGCAGGCTCGCCAGTGGGGAACGGGCTTCAGCAGAGCTTCTAGACTCAAGCGGACTAGGAAGAAAGGTCTAGTGATCTACTTTGAAAATTAGCCTAAGATCACATCAGAATGTTGTCAGATACAGTGCTGGCAGTGGTCGGAAGACCCTACCCAATGGCCATCACAGGGCACTGATGACTTAGCTCAGGACTTAGCTCAGTCACGAAAAGTCAGAGCAAATGCAACACAGCTAGCAGATACAATGTTTGACTAAAGCTGGGAAAGTAGGAGCATCAGATGAGGTCTCCAAGCTGAGGCAGAATGAATGCCACCACTTCCCTCTGTGTGCATTGATCAGAGCCGGATGCTGGAGCCAGGCGGCCTGACTTAGAACCCTGACTCTCCTCCTTCCTGCCTGGGTCAGTTGGATTGGTGTGTCTCAGCCTCTGTTGGGTGAACTAGTGCCTATACCAAAGGAGACGTGAGGAAGAAAAGCAACAACCGGGGTACGGTGTTCAGAACAGGGCCTGACTGTGGTGCAGTGAAATGACACTCTGACTTGGCTATCCGCATTCCATCACTGGGTGGGCATTCAGAAGAGTGTGCATAGACAAGCTGTAGCAAGCAACATCACTTGCATGCAAATAAGATGGAGAGAACTCGCTCCAGAGGTTTTCCAGTGTTGCCTCTCCTCTGGCCAAAAGCGTGAGTCACATCAGCATCGGGAACAGTAACTTCTGCAACCTTCACGAAGGAAGCGTCCCCAGGGGAGGGCATGTGAGACCCCCTACCTGAAATGGAGGAGGAGCCAAAGACCAGGGACCCACTTCCCTGCCAAGGAACAAAGCCAAACTGAGTGCTACGGGGTGCCCTCTGGGCCTCCATCAGCACAGAAAGAGCTTTGTAACACTTGCCCAAGTAGGACTGAGCGGCTGAGGGCCAGAGAGAGACACACCCGCCGGCATAGCTGAGAAGAGGTGTGTCCTTAACATTTTGTAACCGGTGAACTTCCCTAATAAACCCACATAATTTGTGAGTATTGTCTGTGAGGTGTGTGTGTGTGTGTGTGGCCATAGCAACAGATGATCAGAGACCGGGCAGAGAAGAAGAGTATTGTAAAGGGAGAGGTGGTGTTGGAACAGGGTAAAGGAAGTTGGAGGGTAGGACTTGTCTGTGGGCAGATGTGGAGTTGAACTCCCCTTCCCCTTTGGGTAGCTGCAGGAGGTAGCTACCCCTTCCTCCTTATAAATAACAAGGGGGCAATAAATGCTAGCTGTTGTTATTAATATCATCGAGGTTGGAGGGTCAGTTCTGGGCCATGGAATGTGACCTAGGCGGTATCTACAGTAGGTGAGCAATCTTAGTAAGTCTCTCATTCGGGCAATAGTTACTGAGCACCTACTGTGTCAAACATTGTTCTATGGAGTCCGCAGCAGTGAACAAGCAGACAAGAATCATGGCTTCGCAGGATGGCCGTTCTAACCTTTCACAATGGTGACCAGCACATTTGGGCCTCCCTCTTCTGTTCAGAATGAGTGCCCTGGGTCTTTATCCTGGAGGTCCTTCAAAGAGTTGTTGCTTGATGTCTTACCGCTATATCATCAGTCCTTTTTGTTGTGCACAATAATCCTTTATTCTCCTGAGCTGCCAAGTGGCACGCACTTGTGCAGAAGAGCCCCCTGGATCTGTGGCACAGTGTGAGCAACAGAGAAGTAGTGATCACAGTGAAGTGAGTGCTCTGATCATGAAAGAGCACGTGACAGAAAGGCTGAGGAAGGGCATCCCAAGAAAGCAGAGGATGAGGATGCTTCCTAGAGAAGGCTGACTCGGTTGCTCCAGAGGAGTGTGGGGCGGGTGGAGGGGCTGATGGGGCATCTTATGGGCAAGGAGCAAGTTTAGAAGATATGGAGAGCTGAGGTTGCATGAATATTTGGGGCTCTTCGGGTGGCCCAGTGATTAAGCACTCTGCTACTAGCCAAAAGGTTCATGGTTCAAATCTACTTGTGGTCCCATGGGAGAAAAGAGGTGGCGATCTGCTCCCATAAAGATTTTAGCCCAGAAAATGCTACAGGGCAGGGTCTGCTCTGTCATGAGTCAGAAGTGACTCCAAGGCACACAGCAACAACACATGGTTAGCATTGTTGTTGGAACGGAGGAAGAGGGAAGAGGAAGGGGCATGGGGAATGGTCAGAGAGAGGCACTGTTTGAACTTTCTCCCAAAGGCTGTGGAAAGGTTTGAAACTTGGGAGTGATGTGGATACAATAAGATATTGTGATTGACCGAGGGGCCGGCCCCAGTCCCAACTACATGGACACCTTCCCCTCCCCCCTGAATAATTTATTTCCGAGAACAGCACAGAAGCTGTAGCTCAGGGAGAAGGACATGTCTGATCAGACCATATGGGAGCAAATGAAGGTGGGGGGGTGGGGAGAGGCAGGGAGTGGAGCACATACTGGCCCACCAAGCCTTGATGATGATATTCCTGCTCAGAGCAGTCAATCCACAGAGAAGACCATATGGCCAGCCCCATTATGAGACATGACATCCCTCACTGACCCACAGCCCTACAGGGGACAACACTGGAGACAGTGTGGGAATTGCACCCAATATGATCCCATCACATTGAGGCAAAACACTAAGGGCGTGCAACAGAACAGCAAGGGAAACAGAGCAATGAAGTACCCAGGAAATACCAAAAATAGACTTTGGGGCCAGGGTTTGGGACCCCATCAGATTCGACTGGAAAACACTCCTAAAGACCAACGAACAGTCCTTGAACTAACTGCAGGGTTTTCTTTTTTGTTGTTGTTATTTGTCATTGGCTTTTTGTTTTTGTTGATGTTTTGTTTTCTTTTGTTGCTTTGTTTTGCTGTCTTGTTTTTGTGCATGTTATTATCGCCGCAGGTCTGTCTAAATAAGATAGGCTGGATGAACAATCTGGAGGAGAAAACAAGGGGACTGACAGTTCAGGGGGACATGGGAAAGGGGGAGATGGGGGAAAGGTAGTGGTGTGAACAAACCAAGGGACACCCTAGGGAACAACAAGTGATCCAAATTGGTGGTGAGGTGGGTGTAGGAGGCCTGGTAGGGTGTGATCAAGGGTAATGTAACCAAGAGGAATTACTAAAACCCAAATGAAGACTGATCATGATAGTGGGACAAGAGGAAAGTCAAAGAAAATAGAGGAAAGAGCTAGGAGGCAAAGGGCATTTGTAGAGGTCTAAATAAAGGCATATGCATATGTAAATATATTTATATGAGGATGGGAAATAGATCTATGTGCATATATTTATAGGTTTAGTACTAAGGTAGCAGATGGACATTGGGACTCCACTCAAATACTCAATGCAAGAATACTTTGTTCTATTAAACTGGCATTCTATGATGCTCACCTTCCCGACACATTTGCTGAAGACAAAGCGGGTGAATAAGCAAATGTGGCGAAGAAACCTGATAGTGCTCGGCTATCAAAAGATATAGTATCTGGGGTCTTGAAGGCTTGAAGGTTAATAAGTGGCCATCTAGCTCAGAAGCAACAAAGCTCGCATGGAAGAAGCACACCAACCTGCATGATCATGAAGTGCCGAAAGGATCAGTTATCAGGCATCAAAAAACAAAATATCATATCGTTGCGTGCTCACCTCCCTGATACGATTGCTGAAGACAAATGGCTACATAAGCAAATGTGGCGAAGAAAGCTGATGGTGCCCGGCTATCAAAAGATATAGCATCTGGGGTCTTAAAGGCGTGAAGGTAAACAAGCTACCATCTAGTTCAGAAGCAACAAAGCTCACATGGAAGAAGCACACCAGCCTGTGCGATCACAAGGTGTCGAAGGGATCAGGTATCAGGCATCATCACAATAACAAAAAAAATCATATCATTGTGAATGAGGGGGAGTGCAGAGTGGAGATCCACAGCCCATCTGTAGGCAATTAGACATCCCATTACGGAAGGTTCGTGGAGAGGAGACAAGCCAGTCAGGGTGTAATGTAGCAATGATGAAACATACAACTTTCCTCTAGTTCCTAAATGCTTTCCCACCCCCACCCCCCAAATCCCCTCTCCCACTATCATGATCCCAATTCTATCTTACAAGCCTGGCTAGACCAGAGGATGTACACTGGTACAGATAGGAACTGGAAACAGGGAATCTAGGGGATATGATCTCTTCAGGAGTGAGAGTGGCGATACCTGGAAGGTGGAGGGAGGGTGGGTTGGAAAGGGGGGACCGATTACAAGGATCTACATATAACTTCCTCCTTGGGAATGGACAACAGAAAAGTGGATGAAGGGAGATGTTGGAAAGTGCAAGATATGACAAAATAATAATTTATAAATTATCAAGGGTTCATGAGGGAGGGGGGAGCAGGGAGGGAGGGGAAAAATGAACTGATGCCAGGGGCTTGGGCGAAGAGCAAATGTTTTGAGGATGATAAGGGCAATGAATGTACAAATGTGCTTTACACAATTGATGTATGTATGGATTGTGATAAGAGTTGTATGAGCCCCTAATAAAATGATTTTAAAAAAAGATAAGTTGCTTTATCAGATGTCCGTATTGATTCCCTGCTGGGAATCTAGCTGTCCTGAGGCTTAAGCCGAGACAGTGACAGTGAAGGGAAGAGATCAGAATTCAAAAGATACTTTGTAGGACTTGGTAAACGAATCGATGGCTGTGAGTTTCTGAAGTTGTTGGAACTATAAACCATGGCAAGTTAAGAGAGGGAGAAGTCCCATTCCTCAGTTGTCGTAAAAAGCTAACCCAAAGCACACGGGACTCATTGTGAAGCTAGACATTGTCAGCACGGGTGTTATGGTCTCTCGGCTCCCGGAGACTTCTGGAAGGTGGTAGTCATCTGGGTTGACGCAAGGCTGGTTTCACACAATTTCAGCCAACAGATCGCTACACCACATCATTCATTCCTTCACTTTGTGGCTTAAATATGTGTTGCATGCCTACAAAGTGGGAGTGGGGGAGAGAGGGAGGGAGTTGTTTTGTTGTTGGGTGGTGTCAAGGCAGTTCAGACCCACAGCAACCTTGTGTACAACAGAATGAAACACTGCTTGGTCGGTCCTGCTCACCATGGTTGTGTTTGGCAATGAGAGTGCCACTCCAGTTTGTCGAGAGTCTTCCTCCTTTTTGCAGTTCCTCACATCCAAAGTGCACAAGTCCTTAAAGGAAACAACAGACTTTCAGATAGAAGTGGTTGATGTTGTTAGTTCTCCCCACGCTGCTGCCTCGACTCCAGGTGATCGTGTCTCACTCACTGCCATTGAGTCAATTCTGACTCATAGTGACCTTATAGGACAAGGTAGTCCCCCTGGGTTTCTAAGACTGTAACTCTGTACAGTCTGTACTCGGAGCTGACTGGTAGTTTCGAACTGCTGACCTCAAGGTTAGCATCTCCATGAGTACCCACTTGACCACCAGGGCTTATGTCTAGCAGAGGGAGATGCCATCTTCATGATTGTTAGTTAGTATGTTCGAGTCCATCTCATTGATTGTTGTTAAGGGCTGTTGAGTTGATCCTGACTCACAGCGACCCTACGTACAACAGAATGCAGCCCAGCCCAGTGCTGCACCAGCCTCACGATTGTGTTTGAGCCCATTGTTGCAGCCACTGTGTCAGTCCATCTTGTCAAAGGTCTTCCTCTTTCACGCTTCCCTGCTACTTCCCCAAGTGTGATATCCTTTTCCAGGGTCTAGCCGCTCCTGATCACATGACCACAGTACGTTAGGCAAAGTCTCACCATCCTTGCTTCCAAGGAGCATTCTGGCTGTACTTCTTCCGGGACAGATTTGTGTGTTCTTTTGATGGTCCATGGACCTTTCAGATATTCTTTGACAGCACCATAATTAAAATGAATTGGTCTTCCTTATTCAGTGCCCAATTTTCACATGCACGTGAAGCAATGGAAAATACTATGACTTGGGGCAGATGCACCTTAGTCCTCAAAGTAATGTCCTTGCTTTTCAACACTTTAAAGAGGTCTTGTGGAGCAGAGTCACCCAATGCCATGTGTCCTCTGACTGCTGCTACCATGAATGTTGACAACTTCATTCTTTTTGCAATATTTGCCTCTGGTGGCATGCTTACCAGAGATCGCAGTTCAAAGCCACCAGCCACTCTGAGGGGGAAAGGCAAGGTTTCTCCTGTAAAGAGTTTCAGTCTCAGAAACCCAAAGGGGCAGTCTTACCCTGTCCTGTGGGGTTGCTAGGAGTTGGAATCAATTGGATGGCTGTTTGTGAATGAGTATAGCTCATTGACATTAGTATTGCCAAGAGTCCCTCTCATTGAGATAAATACTGCAAAAAGGCATTGGAACAGAATGAGTGAGCAAACTCTGGGCATTGAGTCTTTGGTGAGCTTCCCAGGCAGCCAACCCTGGGTGCTAGTGTGTTGGGTACAACCCAAGAGCTGTGGATCTGAATGACTCAAGGAAGACCCTTGTAGGAAAGACCCCCAGCAGGAAATAGCCTGGACACCAGCCTTGTGTAAGCCTCAACTCTTCCTTGGATTACTGCAGTCTCCTTCTTCCGGGTGTCCCTGCTCTGCCAACCCTGTTATCCATTCTCAGCACTGCAGCCAGGTTAATCCTTTTTGAAAAGAAACGTGTGGCTCTCTGTCTAAGCCCTCCATTGGCTTCTCAAATTACAAGTGAAAAACCACAGTGCTTACCAGACAGTCTGTATTCTTCCCAATCTTATCCCCGTCTTTCCTCTGTGACTGCATCCCCTCTGCCTCTCTCACTTGCTCCCTCTGCTTGGGCCACCCTGCCTGCCTGCCCTCCCGCCACTCAAACACACCAAACATGCACCTACTTTGCAGCCAGCTCTGCATGGATTTTCCCCTGCTTTCAGAGCATGGCTTGTTTGTCAAAAGTCCCCAGGACCACACCAGGCTTGAAGACTCAGGAGAAGGATTCACAGGACTCAGCACATCATAGTACTCATGGCCAAGATTTAGTGCAGTGAAAGCAACCCCAACACAAAGGAGTGTGTGGTACAGAGTGGCAAAAAACCAGGTACAAGTGTCCCAGAGTTCTCTGTTAGTGGGGTCTCACGTCAAGTTCATGCCAACCCCTAATTGTCCTCCAGACAATTGTCCTCCTGCTTCTGTGAGTTTCTGAGTCTATACATCTTCTTTTTAATGATTCATTTTATTGGGAGGCTCTTAGAAATCTTATAAGAATCCATCATTCCATAGTATTAAGCACACTCATATATATGTTGCCATCAACATTTCCAAAACACTTTCTTTCTACTTGAGACCTTGGTATCAGTTCCTCTTTCTTCCCGTAACTCGTGAATCCTTGATCAATTATATATTATTATTGTTATTATGTGTCTTACACTGTTGTCTCTCTTCACCCACCTTTCTGTTATTCGTTCTCCTGGGGGGGGGCTATATGTCCAACCTTGTGATGGGTACCCCTTTTCTCCCCTTATCGCCACCATCCCCCTACCCTCAAGATATCGCTACTCCCACTACTGTTCCTGAGAGTTTTATCTGTCCTGAATTCCATGCGTCAAGAGCTCTTATCTGTACCAAAGTGTGTACTGTGGTCTAGCTGAATTTGTAAGGTAGAACTGGGTCATGGTAGGGGGGTGTAGAAAGCCTTGTTTTTCACCCAAGGAGCCACTTAGTGGTTTCAAACTGCTGACCCTGCAGGTCACAGCCCAACGTGTAACCAGTACGCCACCGGGGCTCCCAGACATGTTTAATTCCTTCAGCAATGAGGTGTAGCAACATGGTGACAAGCTGCTACCAGGGCAGCTCATAGGAGTTCTGGCTGGGAGGAGGCATGGAGGCATGCTCTGTGGAGTAGGGCAGGTTCAATAGCCATGCATTGTGTAAGCACAGTGAGGTTCCCTTGTCAAGGATTGAGGTGGTGGGGGGGGGCGTTCCTAGATACTCTCCAAGATCAACCTTGCAATCAGGCTTTCCCAGGATAACAGGTCCCAGCTTGCAATGCTGGACAGCCTTCCCAACAAGACCCTCTCTAAACAAAACCCTCTTTCAAATAGCAACTCCTGTACCAGCATGCGCTGCCCTGCCTCTGGCTTCAGTTTTCTTCTGGAGCACTCGTCACTATTTAAGGCACTGGACAATCTGCTTATTTAATTGTTTCTTGCCTGTGTCTCCCCTTAAAATGTAAGTTTCCTGAGGAGATCACTTAGCACAGGTAAGGAATGAATGAATGAGAACAGGAAGACAAGGACATCATGCCCCCAGCAGTTAGCAAGAAGTGAGCCAGACAGAGAAGTAGGAAGTGAGGTGGACCAGGTCTGCTGAAGGACACTGAGGCAGGCTGGCTGTGGGAAGGCTTTAGCTAGCATATGGCTCAAGTCTCACGAGCCCCATGGAATTGAGCAAACCATAGCTTGACTAGTTCCTCCCCTTCACTTCGCCCTCAGTCCTCATTAGCATTCTGACTGGGGGCGAGTCATTCAGGCATGCTCTGTGGAGCATGCACCAGACTCCCAGACACCCAGAAAGAATGCACAAGTTCAGCCATCTGCCTGTTCTTCTTTTCCGCTTGAGTGGAAAGGAGAACTCGGAATCTCATTATATGCCCTACAACACTTCATGCTTTCCTGCCCAAGAACTCCTCACAGTTGTAATAACCCTATTATGTGTGTAGCTTATTTAATATCCGAGTTCTCGATTTGATGGAACATGTCTGGCTTGCTAGTAGTCTCTTTGGCACCTGGCCCAGAACGCAGTGAACATTTGGATGATGTCTTGTTCTTTTGCAGACTGCGGATGACACTGGAGTAGGCTAGACTTCCTGGGGCCCTTGAACTGCCAGGGAACTTCCCCAGGCCCCCCAGCCTGAGACACTCAGCCCAAGGCCCGAACATGCATCTTACTAGCCTCCCTCACAAGGCCAGACAGCCAGGCCTGGTTGAATAGGCCGCACAGTGACCTGATTTCTGACGCTGGCCTGTGGGTGTTTGTTGTGCAGGAGTCTTTGGAAGAGGCCCGACTGTGTGCCTTCACCGGGGAGCGGCTCACCCAAAGCCATCACTACGCCGCGGACATCATCAGGCCCAAGTGTGCGGAGCTCAGGCACCTCTGCGACGACCTCGTCAATGAAAACAAGAAAAAACGGGACCTCTTAAGGAAGTCTTTGGAGCTGCACAGGCAGTTGGACCAGGTGAGCTGAGTCAAGCGCTGACTTTGACCGCGAGGGCTGATGATCTGAGTCGTCCGTGCCCCTGCCCTCCGCTGCCCCATAGGACTGCTGAAAGGAGCAAGGATATTTTCTGTGGATAGGTGCTCGGAAGGCAGTAAGAACTGTTCACTTGATAGTGGAGGTACTGAAGGTAGAGCGTGCCCCTGCCATCCCCACCATGACCCATTAGAGTTGAGAGGAGGCCATTTCCCGGTGTGTGTGGGGGGGGGACGACACATGCAGTACAAAAATCCCGTATGTTTCTGTTCAGGGGTCTCGAAGGCATTCGAATGGGGTTCAACCACACATCATGAGGGAGGTTGACTTGCCCTGTGGGTTATTTCTTGATTCCCCTTCAGAAGTACAGGGGATCAAGCCCCACGTTGTCAAAGTGCTTCCGTCATATCAGGAACCCCAGGCCCTGGTGGTGGAGACCTCCCCACCTGCCCAAAGAGGGGCGGTTGGAAGCCTCCAGCCCCACTTGTTCCTGGAAACATGACAGCCTTGGAAACCCGATGGGGCCAGTCCCCTGTGTCCTATGGGACTGTGATGAGTTGGAATTGACTTGAGGGCAGTGAATGCGGTTTGGGGTTTTAAATCACAGAAAGGTTGTGAGTCCTTTGGGAAAAAGCCACTGGCTTTAGTTTCAAAGGGAGCCCCCATGGCAGCCTTTGGGGAAGTTCCTTTCATGAGGGCCTCGGTTGACAGAGAAAGCGGATGTGCTGACGTCTGTGGGTCTCAAACTTCAGTGTGAGCATCACCTGATGAGCTGGTTGCAGCTGTCATTGATTGACTGAGTTCTCCATGGGAGAGGAAACGGCTGGCTTGAACACAGAACACTCAGCGCCCAGCCCAGAACTTCCCTGCTGGATGCCCAAGGAAATCAGCATTTTGGTCACATTTCCAGGTGCAGGTGGTGCCAAAACCAGACTGAGACCCTCTGGGTTAAGTGATTTCTCCAAGACCGCCCAGGGAAGCCAGCTTTGAAGTCAAGACCGACTGATTCCCTATCTGCACAAGGAGGGGGGCATGTGTAGGTAGACCTGGCGGCAGCAGGGATCCCTGGGGCAAGTTCCCAGTCCACTGGAGCAGTGACCTTGGGAATCCTCCCTGTCAACTGTGCCCGGCCCCACCCCACAGTTCGCCCTCCCCAGGTGGCTGAGGGCACCCTTCCAGTCTGTTCACATCGTCCTTCAGCCAAAGGAGCTTTCGTGTGCTGTTTCCAGACCCCGTTTCTGCTCCAGGAACGTAGAATGCCCACCTGCTGACTGGAGGTGTGAGTGGACCCAACGCCTTGGCAAGCTTGGAGTCTTCCAGAGGCCCAGCCGACTCGACGGGAGCTGGTTTTCACTCTGTGGAATGTGCTTGTGTGTGTATGCGTGTGCAAGTGTCCATGACGGGACAGAAGGCCCTCCTCGTGGCTTAATGCTTTCTGCAGACTCGGCAGGACGTTTACAGAGGAAGTTTCCACGTCTCTTTCAAAGCACGATTTTGCATTCTTGCAAACAATCTAAAAATGTAGGGGGGGGTGCTTTCCTCATCCTCACACAATGGACATCGGTAATGTTAAAATAGTTTTATTACTTTGTTACTATTCTGAAAGTCGGTCAGACTCAGAGCAGACCTTTCAGGGAAATAATTAAGAGGAAATGTTAATGGGTGGAATGTCTCCTCTAAAGGTTAGCCACTTTGAAGTGCTCCCTTTTGACTGTGTCGCTGTATAGTTTTCTTTTTGGCTTATCTTTTTAATAGTGTCACAGAGCCCCCAGTAAATGGAAATGCAGATGAACTTGTACTGGAAGCTTATTTTTATCATAAACATTCAGGCCCCACAACAATCCCACATCTCTCTGTTCAGGTGTCTCAAGAGGGTTCAATGAATAAAGAAAACAAAACAGAAAGTCTTTTTTTTTTTAAAAAAATGAACTGAAAGAAGACAGAAAACGTGAATCCAGGAATGTTTGGATACTGCTACTCTGCTACAACCGTTGATATTCTTGGGTATCTCTCTCAAAACAAAAAGCTCACTGCCATTGACTCAATTCCAATTCCTAGTGACCCTATAGGACAGCATAAAACTGCCCCTTTGAGTTCCCAAAACTTTTAAATCTTTATGGAAGTAGGCAGCTTCATCTTTCTCTCTCAGAGAAGCAGAAGATGGGTTTGTACTGCCGACCTTGCAGCTAGCAGTTCAGTGTGTAAGCTACTATGCTGCTCTGTGGGCGCAGAGAGCCTCATCTTTCTCCCACAGAGTAGGTGGTAGGTTTGAATCCCTAACCTTGCTGTTAGCCGCCCAATACCCAGTGCCAGACAAACACCAATAAATGCAAACGTTGATAGACTATGGCTCTCAAGAGGGAAGTGGTTTTTCGTTTTTGTTTACCTAAGGAGACATTGCCTTCCCCTCAAAGGTTGTACAAGGGCCAAATCTAATGCTTCCTGAATCAACCCAGGCTCCTTTAATACTCAGGATGCAAGACAAGTAATCTAGAAAAGTCTTTTGTTACATTTCTCTGAGGCTAGACCAACCTGAGGACCACTTTCAGCTGTCTTCCCAGAGGGATGTAGGCCACCTGAATTTCGAGAACATCCCAAGAACAGATCTGACACATTAAACACTAGCAACTGGAAGGCCAGGTGGGTTAGGGATGACGTCAAGAGCATCATGCATGAAGAGAGCAAAGGTCATTAAAAAGAAAAGACTAGACCAAAATGGACGTCAGGAGAGATGCTGAGACCTGCTGTTGTCATAGGGCAGCTAAAGCCGATGGAAGACATGATGACGGGAAAGAACAGCTAAACAGACCATTCCAAAGGGCCGCCCAACAAAACAAAGCAAACCACTGCAATGAAATGTGCAAGGATGTGGAGGGGAAGCATGCTCGGCATTTTTCAAGCTAAAAGAAGTGAAGGGAAATCTTCAACAATATTGAAGGATTCTATAGACAAATAGCAAATGATACAGGAACTAGCCAAAGAAGACAGAAGGAATAGAGCATCACTGTGCCCCAAAGAACTGGCCGACATTTCAACCATTTCAAAAGGTGTTTATCAAGAGCCAAAGGAAGATGTCCAAGCTGCACAGAAGCCATGAGCCAAAGACAAGGCCCCAGTCACTGGCAGAATAGCAACTGCAATGTTTCAATAAGCTGAAGCCAAGAAATCTGGAAGATTTCCTGACCAACCCATTGGAGGACATCCATCTTTGTGCCCATTCAAAAAAAAAAGAGAGAGAAGATAATCCAACAGTATTTGGAAATTATCAAACACTATCATTATATCACTTGCAAGTAAATTTTTTGCTGAAGATAATTCAGAGATGGTTGCAGCAGTGTCGCAACAGAACACCGCCACAAACTACAGCTGGATACAGACGAGGACGTGGAATGAAGAATGTCCTCGCTGGTGTCAGATGAATCTTGGCTGGACACAGAGAACATCACAGAGATATTTGTCTGTGCTTTGTTGACATTCAGCAGTATGGAGCATAAAATTAAAAAAAACATTGGGAAGAATGGGAATTCCAGAATTCTTCATGTGTTCATGTGGAATCTATACATCAACCAAGAAACTGTCATCGAAACAGAACAAAAGACACTTCATAGTTTAAAACGAGGAACAGTGTTGTATCCTGTTACCATATTTACTCAGTCTATAGGCTGGGCAGATGTATGAAGAACTTGACATCGGATTTGAAGGAAGGCTTATTAGCAACCTATAAAATGCAAACGACACAGTCTTGCTTGCTGAGAGCCACGAAGTCTTGAAGCACTCCCTACGGAAGATCAAAGGCCACAACTTTCAGTAGGATTGCAATTCAAAGGCCGCAGCTTTCAGTAGGATTGCTTTCAGTAGAAAACCAGATGCCTCACAACTGGGCCAATAGGTAACATCTTGGAGAATGGAGAATAATATTGCTACAGATTTCATTTTACTTGAATTCACAATCAGGAGTCAGGGAAGCAGCAGTCAAAATGCAAATGACTCATTGAACTGGGCAAGTTTCCCACATTTTTAAAGTGTGAAAGAACAAAGGCCCCACTTTTAGAACTAAGGTGCACCTGATCCAGGCCGTGGTATTTTCGTTTGCCTCATAAGCTTGTGAAATCTGGATGGTGAATATGAAGATTGGAGAAGAATTGATCTATTTGAATTAGAGTGGTGAAGAATAGTGAAAGTTTGGGGGATTTGCCAGAAGATCAAGCTAATCTGTCTTCAAGAAGTACAGCCGGAATGCTCCTCTGAAACCAGTCTGGTGAGACTTCACCTCATGTACTTTGGACACATCAAGAGAAACCAGTCTATGGGAAAGGACCCCATGCTGGGCACCATAGAAGAGCAGCAAAAAATAGGAAGATCATCAACATGATGGATTGACACAGTGGCTGCAACAATGGGCTCAAGTGTAACAATTGTGAGGATGGTGTGGGACCAAGCAGCGTTTCGTTCTGTTGCGTGTAGGGTCACTATGAGTTGTAACTGACTCAATGACACCTAATAACAACCTTGGAGATATTGTGGTTTGGTTTCACATCACTGCAGTGAAGTGAGTATTGAAATAAAGCAAGCCACACAATGTGTTAAGCTGGAAAAACCAATGATAGATAGATTCATTGGTTATATATCAAGAAAATGGCTGACACAGTGTGAAAGCAGCAAAGTGCTGTCAGGTCTTAAGTGCATGGGTCATATGTTAAGTTGGAGGCATCTCTTGACCAATGTAGCTTCGAAGGCTCATGACCCCAGGAAGACCACAGGCTGTAGTTGTGGTTGAACCCCAAGGTCAGCAGGTCATATGACAGGCCATCGATGGCTCCTGGAACTTGCAGGCGATATGGCAGGCTGTTGGTCAAGTTCAAAAAACCAGAGGCTGACGGGCCAGATGCAGGATCCAGACCAGATGAAAAGCCAGCAAGCTTTCCACCGTGTCCACTGAAGTATATCAAGCTCTGGGGAAACCTTTGAATTGCATCAGGGCTGTGACCCGAGACAGAGGGTTTCATTCCACCTTAATCTTAAAACTGCTTGGCTGCTCCCCCTAGATTCTATCATGAGGTGATTACATTATGTTAGGTCACATCATGGATGGCCACTAGACATCAGCTACCAAACCAATAAGAATCCTGGCCCAGTGAAGAAGTTCACACAAAGCCCAAATATCACACAGTGCATATAAAAGTTACATGTATACAGTACAGTAGTCCATTCCTGGAGATAGGCAAGGCTTTCTAGTCCCGTGAAGATTTCCAGTCTTTGCAAACCACAGGGGCAATTGTGCCCTGTCCCACAGGGTCACTGGGAGTTGGAGTTGACTCTGGCAGTAAGTTTGGTTTGGGTTTGGGTAACTCATTATCTGATAGTTGACTCTGGCAGTAAGTTTGGTTTGGGTTTGGGTAACTCATTATCTGATAGCATTTTGTGACTCATTATATGAGTTAGTATTGATTCGTTGGCTGTGGATAATCCATTAATTATGTGATAGCATTATAGAAAATATATAATATGGTGGGAATGGCCAAAATATGACACAGAAACAAGAAGATGAGCACAGGCGATTGGTGCCAACAGACTTGCTTCATGCAGGATTGCTACAAAGCTTCAATTTGTAAAATACACACACACACACATATTAAAGCAAAGTATGATAAAATGAGGTAAGCCGACAGTGCTTCGGCCTCTAAACTGTATGCTGTCTCAGGAGAGTTTCCTGTTGCTTCAGTGCCTCCTTAGACCCTTGGTGAGCAGGGACCCCCTGAGCCCTGTGAAAGCTGAGTTGCGGTCAGGCTAACTGAACAGGGCTCTGTGTCTTTCCCAAGGTCAGCCAGTGGTGTGAAGCGGGAATCTACCTCTTGGCTTCCCAAGCTGTTGACAAATGCCAGTCCCGAGAGGGAATTGACATTGCCATGAGCGACATTGAGACGTTCCTGGGCACAGCCAGGGAGCACCAGTTGCCCAGCCCTAAGGCATTTTACAACCAATTCGAGTTGATCCTCACGCAGGACATAAAGGTAATGTCTTTTGGGGTTATTTTGGCCTCGTGGTTGAGCTAGGGATGTTTAAAGGGCTTTGTCTGTTGCTTAAGAAAGCTCAGCTGAAAAAATGAAGCAGCTGGGGAAGAAAGGAATCAAGAAAGGACAGGTAGGATGTACTGAGCAGGCTGCTTGGTTCTCAAGCCCTTTGATGGCTTCTTAGACTCCTTGCCTGTGCTTCCTGGTCAACTTATCCTGCAGAATTTGACTGACATATCATCTTTAGTAACCCATTTCTGAACAAACCCTTCTAAGTACCTCTGATGGACCATACACTGTGTTGTATACCGAGGATAGAACCATTGATAGAATAGACGCGCTTTTTGTGAGAGCGACCGGCATTTGTAAAAGGACCGTACAACGCTCTGTTTCCAGCTGAGAAAGGTGCTCTGGAAGAGGGGCTGGGTCCGCTCTGGCTTTCATCAGATGGCATTGATCTGGACTTGCGCTCAGTGTCCGCAGTGTCTCAAGCAATGGAGGATGAATGAGGGGAGCCTGAGGACAGTTTCCAGGCAGACGAGCAGTGTGTGTAGAAGACCCCAACATTGTTGGGTGGCCACAATTTAATCCATAACTGCACCTGCTATCACCCCCATGCCCCAGTTCATTTCTTTCCCACATACAAAATATATTAACCCCACCCCAATATCCACAATAGATTCGCCCATCCCAACAGCCACTATAAATCCAGAATCCCGTCTTCTGATTCATCTAACTCAGGCATGAGAGCAGTTCTACTGTGGTCCGTCCTGGGGGGGACCTTCCTCTCCACTGATGGACCCGTGTAGAAAATACCAATCACCTGTTCCCAAATCAGTGGTGGGACATGTCAGAAAGATAGTCCTTTTCCAATGGGGAGAAATGAGAGGCAATGTGGGAGTGGTGGGTATTAAACCCAGCAGGACAAAACTCAGTAGCCTTCAAGGCCATGGCTGTTGGCGCGGGACTATTGGTCACACTTCCCCAGCCCAGAGCAGGTCGGCAGTCAGTCAAATTCCTGCTGCATTAAGAACAACATCTCAGTCTCTGAAGCCCTTAGCTGACACTGCTGCCAGGAGAAGAGAGTCGTCCTCAGTCACTGACCACCACCTCTTATCCCACTCGACAGGAGAACTTTGGGTTCTTTTGTGACTCCTTAGCCTTGTTGTCAGAACCTGTAGCCACAGCACAGCCAAGCTTCTTGAAACCAGAAAGTTCATTCTCTGAAAATGCAGACATGAGATTGGTCTAGCCCAGGGGTCGGCAAAGTCTTGAGACAGAGAAGTCAATCCTGGCCCTCCCAACAATTTAAAAATGATTTGTGAGCCATACATAGATATTTGTTACAAACAAGTGAAATCACCATTATATGAATACTATCCTTTGAAATGTTTCAAACACATGTAAAAACTGAACGAGCCCTCAAGTGATAATCAGGTGGGAGATGCAGACTCCTAAAAGCCCAATTTGTAACCATCAAAGTCTGTTCCCTTTGGTATGATAAATAGCTTAAGTTGTTGAGTTGTTCAGTCTTACATGATCAGGAATGTAAACCCTCACCTAATTAAAGTACAATTCAGAGGCAAGGCAACGCCTGTTGTGATTTTGTGATGGATTGGATCTATGCTGAAATCCTAATCTGCGTATTGATGGATGTCATTCCATTTGGTCATAGGGATTTCTGTGTTATGCTAATAAGTCCATATAAGTGTAGAGTGGGTCCTAAACCTAATCACTTCTGAGTTATAAAGAGGACAGGGAGCCAAGTGCCTACTGGGGAAGTCAGATGTCACGTGAGCTGTGCAGGAGTCAGGGAAGGCCTGGGCTATTGGCAAGGAAGGAGTCAGCCTGGCTGAAACCCTGCTTTAGACTCTTGACTCCTGTAAGGACACAATAATAAACTTCTCTTCTTTTAAGCCGCCCGCTTGTGCTGTGTCTGTTGCAACAGCAATCGGAAACTAAGGAAGGTTTATATAGAGATGCCTACAGTATCGTCCTCCGAGTTTTGGAGGGATTGGGCTGAGAAGGATGAGGGAAAGAGAAGACATCACGTCTGGGGCCAGTGTACAGAGACCTGCTCACGGTTTGCTTTTTTTTTAATTGCAGGCCAATGCCCAGAAAGTCCTGCAGAAGCTGGGGGATGTGCAGGAAATATTTGACAAGAGGCAAATAAGCCTGAAGAAACTAGCAGCCAAACAGACTCGCCCAGTGCAGCCTGTGGCCCCTCATCCCGAGTCTTCCCCCAAATGGGTGTCCCCACCAACCGGCCAGCTCTCTGCCTTGGGTAGGTAGTTTGGGGAAGAAACTTGTGCGGCCTTCACGTTTCATCAGAGGGCTGAGGTGATGCTTGTTGGAGATGCATGCTGGTCATTGTTTGGGCAGACGTTACTTAAAATAAAGGGCAGTGGTAGCTTAAGGCAAGAATTGAGACCCCACAGAGTTACATGAAACTGAGTCCTGAAGTCCTGGAGAAGCTCGTGGTCTACTGAAGCAATAACAACAGCATAAAATAGAATCCACCGACTCCACCAAGTGACTTGAAAAGGCCCAGAAGATGTTACTGGCGATGAAGCGGTTACAAAGTGGGTGCTTTCGTCCAGGTCACTTGGCGTAACATAACATAGTCCACTAAGACAGCGTTTCACATCCTCATTTGCTGAGTAACAATTGTGGTCAACTTGGTGAGTAGACCTCTTCTTGTCTGGAGGAAAGAAGGATCGAGAAAACCATACATGGATGGAAATAAAGGGCCCAAAAGAATCATGGATCAGGTGAGCATTTGTCTCCACCATCATGAGACCAGAGAACTAGATGGGACCTGACTGCCACTACCAACTGCTCTGAAAGGGGTCACATCCAAGAGTCCAAAGGAGCCTGGTAATGCAGTGGGCTATACACAGAGCTGCTAGCCACAAGGCTGGCAGTTCAAGCCCACCAGCTGCTCCTCATCTGAATATCTAAGAACTTTGCTTAACACAAGCTCTTCCAAATTCATCCATGGCACGTGGTGTTTGACAGTTTCACCATTGTTTTTAAGGACAGCTGTCGGCTCCCATAAGGATTTAAAGTCTCAGCATGTCAGAGGGACCATTCTATCTGTCCTCTAGGGTCACTATGAGTTTGGTTCTTCCAAAAAAGCTCAGAGCCAGGTGGCTTCAACAGGGAAATCTACCAAGCATTCAGAAAAGAGTTGACACCAATTCTACACAGACTGTTCCAGAATATAGAAATGGACAGCAAACTCCCAAACCCACTTTATGAAACAAGCAAACATAGTCCTGACACCCAAACCAGGCTAGGATATTACCAGGATGGAAAACTATAAACCAATATCCCCTATGAACCTAGATGCAAAAATTCTCAGCAAAATGTTGACCAATAGAATTCAACAATATAGCAGTAACAATAATAATAATCCATCATGATCCAGAAATGCAATGATGATTCAACATTAGAGAACATTCGAAAAACAATGTAATATATAAATAAAACAAAAGATAAGAACTACACAATCATATCAATTGATTTAAAAAAGGCATTTGGTAAGATCCAACACCTGTTCTTGATAAAAAACAAAACAAAACAAAAACAGTAAAATAGGAAAAGGTCTTAACTCAATAAAGTCCATTTATGAAAAACCAATGGCTAACATCTTGCTCAGTGGGAAGAAACAAAGCAACCCCCTTGAGAATGGGAACCAGACAAGGTTGTCCTTTGTCACCGCTCTCGTGCAATACTGGACCGAAAGTCTTAGCCAGAGCTGTGAAGCAGCAACAATCAAAGACATGCAAGTTGACAAAGAAGAAGAAAGATTCTCTGTGTTTGTAGATGAGATGATTAAATAGAAAACCCCAAAGACTAGACACCCCCCCCCTCAAAAAAAAAACAAACCATGGGAAAACATTTAAAGGTTCCGCAACATGGCAGGGCACAAGAGCAACACACACACCGATCGGATTTCTGTAGATTAATGAAGAGAACTCTGCAAGAGAAATCCTCCACTGACCTTTGAACTTGCCTTTTTGCATATCCCGACGCCCTCCAACCCCTCCCTCAACACACACACACACAAAGTGGTTTGGGACAGCGATGCTGTTGCTAGGGGCCACCCAGTTGGTTCCGACCCACAGTGACCCTCTGCATAACAGAATGAAAGCCCACCTGGCCCTGCGCCAGCCTCACTTCATCCTCACCGTTGGTCCTGTGCTGGAGCCTGCTGTCGCAGCCACGGCGTCCAGCCATCTCGTTGAGGGCTTGTTCCTCCACTTTACCAAGCATGAGGTCCTTCTCCAAGAACTGGCATCTCCTCACACCATGTCCTAAGAACATGAGATGAAGTCCCTCCCTCCTTGCTTTTATGGAGTGCTCTGGCCGTACTTCTTCCAAGACAGATTGGTTTGTCCTTTTTCAATATTCTTTGCCAGCACAACGCAAGCACATTGATTCTTCCTCGTTCTTCCTGATTCAGTGTCCAATTTGACATGTATCGGAGGAGGGGGCGATTGTGATATGCCTCTTATTTATCACAATCACAATGAATTATCACAACTTATTTAGAGTCATATTGTATCACTTACCCTAAAGTACAGAAAGGCATCGTTTCGTGCGGAGCCTTGGTGCCACAGTGGTTAGAGTGCTTGGTTGCTAACCCAAGGTGGGTGGCTCGAAACCACCAGTCACTCTGCAGGACAAAAGGAAAACGTCGCATCTGACACCATGAAAATGGACAGCCTCGGGGACTGCAGAACCGCATGGCCACTGTGCAAGTCCGTGGGGTGCTTCCCAGAGCAAATGCAAGGGCACGCACGGCACACTCCTGCAGTCCCTCTACTTGGCGTATGTATGCCCTACCAAACCAAGGACAACATGGAACACACACACACACACACACACACACACACCCGTCTCCATTGCAGCAATTTCGATAGTAGCCAAAAGATGGAAACCAAAAACCCCGACTGTAGAGGAATCGACAGGCAAACTCTAGGACCTTCACACATCCGTACAAGGACAAAATCAGAGGACACGATGCTCAGCAAAGTCAGTCAGTCGCACAAAGATAAACTATCTTAAAGATAAACTATCTTGTGATGCCGTTGTGATAAAAGAAAAAAATAGAAATGGTTCTCACACCAAAGGATACAGCTTTAAAGACCCCGAGGAGGCCAGGAGGGGAGGGAGGGCAGGGGAAAGCCTGGAGGGAGGGGGGTAGTAAAAGCAAGGACAGAAAAGAGCCACACAGAAGACCGTGTCCTGGGCTCGATCGGTGATTCGACAGGAGGCACGGTGCCAGGCCACGGGACATGCATTTCTTTCCATGAATTTCCATGCCACAAACAAGGGAAAGCATACATGAAGATACATGTAAAGAAATATCCAATTGTAAGCTTTCTTCAAGAGAGAGACGCATCACGGCTTTCAAAGGCCTCCGGTTTCCTCACCCATCAGACCTAAGCCCTGCTCTGAGGGCCTGTAAAAGGAGAAAAGGAACTGTGGAAATGGCTGGGAGTCTCCTGGGAATGCACGAGTTAGTTTCAAACAAAAAATCCCGAAAAGCCAAGCTCACTGATCTCAAGCCGATGCTGGCTCATAGCAGCCCTCTAGGACAGGGTAGCCTGTGAGTTTCTGAAACTATAACTCTAAAGAAGTAGAAAGCCCTGTCTTTCTCCCAGAGAGCAGCTGGTGGTTTTGAACTGTGGGCCTTTCAGCTCGCAGCCCACCTTGTAGCCAGTATACCACAACCGAACACACGAATCTGCAGCCTTGGAAGCCCGCTGGGCATTTCTGCTGTCTTATTGGGTTGCTAGATAGAACCAACCCTACATCTGAAGCTCTGAATAGTTCCATATGAGCCCCTCGATACCACTGGGCTATTTTTCTCTCATAAATGGGGCGTCTGCATAGGTTAAACTCCCAAGTTTTGTGAAGAAATTAACAGAAATCAATCAGATGTATCTAGATAGTCTTATGTTTGCCTTCCTAGTTACTATTTCTGGTGTTCCGTATCCCTTCTTGTAGACCTGCAATACTGTGCTGTGTCATTTCTCTTCGGCTTGAGAAATTTCCTTTCACTTCCCTTGTAGTGTAGGCCTATGGGCAACAAAGTCCATTTTATTTCGCTGAGAATTGTGGTTTTCTTTGAGTTCTCCATTCAGTATCCTTGACAACCCTGTCACTCAGCACGTAGCCCCGGTGTTAGAAGTAAGCCTAGATCACAGTTCCGTGAATTTTGTTCCTGAGTTTTTCTACAAACACATGATTGATGCATGCACACTCAGGCACACCTATACATGGTCCACAGACACCAGCATTCGCACCACACACATACACACACACACACACACACACACACACACGAAGGCATCCTTTTAGGATCCACTGCTGGAAACAAGACTTAGTTCTCATGTAGGGCTCTTTCCCCAACCGGGCATTAGGCTCACTGCTATGCCTCGACCTCTCTCCTCGTTTTAAGACACATAGATCTGGGACAGGCTCACAAAGCGGGACGATCCATTGCTCCTCAGCTTTTCAGACACAAGGTTTCCTCATAGGTACCAGCCCCCAGGTCTTCATTGTGTCCCAACAGGCCCTGGCCTGGTGGTGAGCTCGCTTTGCAGACCAGCCCTGTCCTTTTGTTTCAGAGGGTAACCACTGAGTGGACTCAGGTCACCAACAGGGTGATAAACACATTAGTCTGACTCCTTAGTAACTGGGTCTGGGCCAAGGTGAACCCGGTCTTTCCCCGTAGGGGGATCATGAGTCCAAGGGTTTGTGGAGGAGAGCAAGGGGCCCCAGCTCAGAGTCTCGTGAGCTGTGTGCTTCGGGCGCGGTGAACCTCTCCGAAGTCCACAAAGATGCCACCTGACTGTACCGGTAGCTATAGGGTCCTGGGCACGTATCGTGAGGTGAACACTCCATTGTTCATTTCATTCACAACGGCCCTGCTCGAAGGTTTTATCTTATTCCCGCTCGTCAGACGCAGAGGTGAAGGCATAGAGACTGCCTTCACCTTGTATTTAGACGAGCTAGATTTGAGCCCTGGCAGATCCTTTGGGAAGCTCGCAGGATGCCGGTGACTCACCTGAGGTCAGAGCTGAGCATTTTGAGGGCCTCTCTTGCCCGCAGGGGTGTGCCGAGACAAATGACATAGTTAAAGCTAGATTTGAACCCTGGCAGTTGTGCCTTTAACTATGTCTAACTGTTATACTTAGAATGGGAAGAGTAGGTGATTCTGAGCCAATCCTGACTCAGTGACCCTACAGAACACAGTAGAATTGCCGTCTCTGGGTTTCTGAGACTGTAAGTCTTTTTGAGAGTAGAAAGTTTCCTCTTTCTCCAAAACAACAATAAAACACCCCTCCCTCACGGCCAGCGAGTTGATTTGTCTCAGCACAGCCCTGTGACCAGAGAGGCCCTCAGAATGCTCAGCTCAGACCTCGGGTGAGTCACTGGCATCCTGCGAGCTTCCCACGGGATCAGTACATACATGGGGTGGTCACAGTGCCCCGTACTAGTCTTCCAGCTGTCACCCCCAGCTCAACCCTCTGGTAGAGCCTCGGGTCCCGATCTTACAGATAACCATGGAGCCTGAAGAAACGGAATGAAGTCTCCCGGGTGGGTGTCTGAGTGCAGCTGTGGGAAAGAGAGAGCGTGAGGGGAAGTGAGGAAAGAAAGTGCCCGACGGAGAAGAACAGGAACAAGACAGTCTAATTTCATTCTCACTCAACCAACCGATGCTCCCACGCAAACACCCACCCCTCTAAGTGGTGTGACGCCATCACCCTGGAGTCCAGCCATCAGATCAGCCTGCTTTGGGCTAGGACAGACATACATCTCCTTTCCTGATGAGAGAGAGACAGTAGTCCTGGAGGTGTAGTGGTTTAAGCATTGGACTGCTAACTGCAAGGTCAGCAGTTCAAGACTATCAGCCCCTTGGAGGGAAAATAATGAGGCTTTCTGCTCCCATAAAAAAAGTTATAGTCTCCAAAGCCCACAGGGACAGTTATACTTTAGTCAGCCCAATGGCAGTGAGTTTGGTGTGTGTGTGGGCGGGGGTGAGGAGCGGGTGTGCATGCTCGGGCTCATGTCTATAGAGAGAGGAATTTCAAGAAATCTGTAAGGAAATGTAACAAGGCGTTGTGTTTCAGGGTAAAATTTTGAGTGTTTTTCAAATTTTCTGTCAGGACTGCAAATTAATTACCTTTATGATAGGGGGGAAAAAACCATTCAATACAATATGGTACCTCTAGGAGAACTCATCTCGTAACACAAAAACACAGTCGAGTGCACCACTCCATAGTACAGTTGACACAGGCTAAAGCAGCAGAGTGGAATAGCCCAGGACAAGCTCCTGAAGAATGTGACCTTGCAGCTGAGCCGCGAAAAGGACGACGATGGAAGCCCTGTCATGGTCACCGTCTCACAGGCAGAGATCGGCTGTGGAGGAATGGCTGTGACGCCGCTGTCTTCAGCTCGGACGTTGAGTCTCTGGGGTCCAGGATTCTGTTCCTGCAGTTCTCCTTTGCCTCCTCCTTGCCCACCATGTAGGAAATCACCCTAGCAGTTGAGTTACGCCCTACTAGTCCACTGCATCAGCATCATCTTGCTAGCGCCGTGTCCAAGTCAGACCGCGCGCCCTGAGCTGTGTGTGTCAGCTCCACAAATGGATGACAGGTTCTCCTCGTCCCTCTAGATTCTCCTCAGAAAATACCCAAGGATCCTCCTGCGGAGCCCGATGTGAAGTTCCTGGAAAAGGAAAGTGACAAGACTAAATGCGAAGTTAAGGTAAGATTGGTCCCCTTTTAAGGAAAGAGGGTTTTGTTTTTTTGCATAAAAGAAGATCGCCCACACGATTATTAGTAAATCAGGAAATTGTTTTCTGGATTACCAGTAAAATCAGTAAATTGTGTTAGTCTGGGTACTTTAGAAAAACAAATCCACAGAAACTCATATGTATGAGAGAGTTTTATATAAAAGGTATGTGCACATCAAGAAAACATCCCAACCCAGTGCTGCCCAAGCCCACAAGTCCAACATTAGCCCATATGTCTGACACCAATCCACAAAGCCCTCCTCCATCTCACAAAACACACACTATGATGCTGACTTCAGGAGGAAAGCTGAGTCAGTGAATGTGTAAGCATCTCAGCGCTGGCAGGGGTCTCCACACGGCTGCTCCAGCACCAGGGCTGCATTGGGGTAGGTCCATGCAGCTTCTCCTTGGGGAATGTCTTACAGGAAGGGAGCCTTGCCAGCTGAAGCAGGGAACTAGTGATAGCAGCTGTACCCTGGTCCAGTCATCAGAAATCAAGAGCCCAAAGAACTATAAAGGTGAGGTTCACCAAGCCATTTAAGTTTTCCACCCTTCAATTAACCCCACATGTGTTTATCGGCCTGGTTGGCACAATAAACTACCTCAATTATGTACCCGTCATCCCCTCTAGAAGTTGTGCCCACAAAGGCACATTGCACTGACTACTAATCCCAAGAGCTGAGAAGTTAGATGATTTTTCCTTCCTTCCTAACTGAAACCCGATATCAAAAACACCCATTAGGCCCTAGGTGTCATTGTTGTTAGATACTGTTTTGTTGACAGAAAAGTCACTTGGTTCTTTCTCATCATCTAACCTCCTGTTTAATATTTCCAGGTCCCTGGTTGCATAGTTGGTTATATGTTGGGCACCTAACTACAGGTCAGGAGTTCAAAACCACTAGCCTCTCCAAGGGAGAAAGACAAGGTTTTCTACTCTACTGTAAAGAGTTACAGTCTCAGAACCCCACTAAGGGCAGGTCTAGCCTGTCCTGTAGGGTTGCCATGAGTTGGAACTGATTTGATGACCGTGAAAGAGAAATTGATATTGTTAGTATACGACAAGGGCGTTTCAGAAGCATCATGGGAAATCCCATTATCTTTTCATTCTACCTGTCCCCACCTCATGAACTTTTGCAAGCCCCTTCATATTCAGCTCAGGTGTAAAAATGGAATGCACAGAGCTGCACAGAGCTTAGAGAACCAACATGCATAGGGCTGTCCCTTGTAGCCAAGTTGGCAGTTCAAACGCACCAGTGATCCATGAAGAAAGAAGAGACCCACAGCTCCTAAAACTATGTGCAGCCTCAGAAGCCCGATGGACCCGTTCTACTCTGCCTGCAGGGTCCCTGTGAATTGGAATCGATGTGATGGCAGTGGGTTTGGTCTTGTGGTTTAAACACACACACACACACAAACACGCATGTAAAATTGGGGAAATTTGACTAAACTCCGGGCTGTGCTGATGTCAGCTTCCTGGTTTTGCCATTACACTCTAGTGTTGGGACATGTCACTACCAAGACTGTGGCAGGAGTGCCAGGATATCCTGGTGCATTCCTTTGCCTCTCCCGTGTGAGTTTGCAATTGTTTTAAAATAATGATAAGAATGTTGCAAAGAGCAAGGGTTTTTGAATCCAGAAAATGGGCTTCTTTAAACCTCCATTACTCACCTGTAAAAATGAGAATAACAGCTATGTTCACATAGAGCTGTTTCAATCACACTCCAAACAAAACAATGTGTTTGAGAATCTTTGGAAATTGCCAGCCACTGTGTAATTGTAGCGTCGCATTACATTTTAAAGCCCAGGTAAAAAGAACTGTGGCTCCGTGCTGCTCCCTGACAATTCCCCAGTTGTTCTCTGTCCCTTGCTTCTCTGAAAATGAAATATCTACTCACTGGATGGTCCTAAACAGAGGCCAGAGAGGCAGGGCTCTACGGATCTCCTTCCAGCAAAAAGCTGGGTATGTCACATGTCCCTAACGTGTCCCAGTAAATAAGCCCACCGACCATTAAGGGTTTAGGCAACAAAGCTTAGGCTTTTCTTCCCAGATGCAGAAACAGTGGGAACTGGAGTTCCCAACAGACCTTTCTTAAGAGAGAGAAAGCTGCTTTCTTCTGTCCATTTTAGCCATCCTTCTGTGTGCTGGGGAGATTTGAATATAAACATCCATATCGCCTAACTCTTCGTGGTTGTGTCTTCAGAGTGAGGACACAACTTATAAATTACTAGAGTTTTGATAGGAACCCTGGTGGTGTAGTGGGTTAGGAGTTGGGCTGCTTACTCCAAGGTCAGTAGTTCGAAACCACCAGCCACACTGCCGGGAGGAAGGTGAGGCTTAGAAAGCCTGCCTGAAAGATAGGGTCTCAGAGAATCAACATGGGTTCTCTGAGACTGAACATCTTTGTGGAAGCAGGCTGCCACGTCTCTCTCTCTCTGAACCACTGAGTGGGGCGGGGGGAGTTGAACTGCTGACCAATTGGTAGCAGCCAAGTGCTTCCATCACTGCAGGGCCAGAACCCCAAGGCTTCTGTCAACCATCTCTTCATGTTTACTCCCATTGTACACGCTGGTGAACAACAATGCAGGCGGAGAGGAAGCTGGGTTGGAAAGAGTCCATGACGTTCTGGCCACCAGACCTTTGGTCTCTTCTGCTGCTCCATTGTTGATTTCATTCAGACTCAAGTCCACCCTGCGAGAGTCAGCTCCTCTCTGCGTGCGGCAGGCCCCCAGCTGCACGTAAAGCAAGCACAGAAACAGCCCACTGCTGTGGAAGTGACGGACTCACAGGGACCCGGTAGGACAGGGTATTTCCGAGGCTGTCAATCGTGACCGTTCCCGGGGAGTGTTCAGACCTCCAGTCAGCAACCCAGTGCTCGACCGGGCCCCTGTGTCGAAACCATTCTCTGAACTTAGCTGTTTGTCCTTGGAGTGCCTCATTTGGGGAGTTTAAGAAGGGCTTTCTCCCCAGTGGTTTAATAATCAGTTAATAGCATGTTAATAGTCAGTGGTAATAGCAGAAGCCAGGTAGGAGCAGGGGCTGGCCCAGGAGATCAAGCCTCTGCTTATCAATAAAGACCGAGACCAGTTTTAAATTTGTTTTCTATTATTTTCTGCTTTCTTTTGGATTGAGGTTTTTTTCTGTTGTGTTTTGTTATTGTTGTGGGAGTGGCTGGGTATTTTTTGGCTTGTTTTTCTTTATATGAAACTCAAAAAACTAGGTCCAAACTCACTGCTGTCAATCAAGTGGATGCGGCTGACTCAGGGCGGCCCTATAGGCCAGAGGAGAACTGCCCCTGTGGGTTTCCAAGACTAACTCTTCAGGGGCGTAGAAAGCCTCAGCTTTCTCCCGAGGAGCAGCTGGTGGTTTCAAACTTCTGGCCTGGTGGTTGGCAGCCAAACACATAACCACTACGCCACCAGGATTCCTCTACATGAAACAAGCCAACAAAAACCCAAACTCATTGCCATCCAAGCGGTGTTGACTCACAGCGACCCCCTGTGGGTTTGTGGGGCTGTAACTGGTCCTGGAGTAGAAAGCAGCCCAGTCCTGCTGCCTCCGAGCTGCTGCTGGTGCTCCCGGAACAAGCCACTCTTTAGAGACAGCAACTGGATTCATCGTTTCTTAGGATGGTGGTGGGGGAGAAATGGGAAGCTAGTTGTTAGGAAATGAGAAGCGAATAATGAATGCAAGAATGAGGAAATTGTTCTGAAATTTATTATGGTGTTGATTGCATAACCCTTGGTCATCTTTAAACCACTGGGTTGTGTCAATAAAACTTTTAGAATTGTCAGAAATATTCAGAAGCATCAAGGCTATGGGGGAGATGTGGTCCAATCCATAAAGTCATGGACGGTGGAAGAAGAGAGCATTCGCACACTGACTCCCTGATCCCCAGCTTAGAAATCCAACGTGGCCAAGGAAATGCGACACAGGTTTCACACTCCCCAGAGGGCAGCCAAAAGCCAAGAAAACAAACTACCATCCAGTTAATTTTGACCCGGAGGGGCCTTCTAAGACAGAGTTCAGGAGCCACTGTGGGTTTCTGATACTAGAAATCTTAATGGGAGTAGAAAGCCTCTTTCTCCCTTGGAGAGCATGGTAGTTTCGAACTGGGGACTTTGTGGTGAACATTTCAACACCTAATCCTACATGCCACCGGGGCCTCTTCAAGGTTCCCAGGGAAGCCATTGTTTCAAAATAGATGAGAAAACCAGTAAGAAAAAGGTAGTACATGGAAAAAGGATTTCATTCCCTCTGACTGCCCGCAGGCTGGTCAGAGGGACAAGGAGGCTCACTAACATCCACACCGTCAGATCCGCCTTGCTTTAGGGACACGGGAGCCCTGCTGGCCCAGTGGGGAAGGGTTCGCCGACTCAGTCAAACATCCGTGCTGTGGTTTGCAAGCTGTGTCTGTTTTTTTAAATACTTTCCACTTTTTAATTGGAGTTTTTAATAATATTTAATAGTCTGTTTTTTCGCTGATGTTTTTGTCTTGTCTGGTCCTTGTGGTTGGTCGCTTTGCTTGCTTCCTGTTTGTTTTGTATGCTTTTCTGGTATGTGACGTGCAGGAGGGCTCGGTCTATGGAGACAGTCACTGGATAGGAGCCCGGCAGGGAGGGAGGATGGAGGAAACGGGGAGCTGCCAAGAATGAGGACGAGAAGAAAATGTTCTGAAATTGATTGTGGTCACGATGACACAAATCTTCTTCATGTGATCAAACAATTAAATTATGTGATATGTAAATAAACCTATTTTTTTTAAATGGGTGGTGTGCGCCCACCAGCCATTCTGGAAGATAAAGATGTGACCGTCAGCTTTCCTGCTCTGCCCCCCAGGGTCAGGGAGTCTGAATCCACCCGGAGGTGGTGGGTGGCTCCGAGATTAATTGATCGGGAGAGATAGGGCTTTATGGGACTGGGTCAGGCTGGCAATCCTGACATTCTTTCGGCATGTCAGGCCTAGACCTCAAAGATGAAATGAAGTCACACCAAGTTTCGAGAGGGAATCATTCCTTTGTAATCACTACCACCCCTGCCCTCGGGGGTCAATCCCCACACGAGAGAACCGAAGCCAACGGGGGACTAAAGCCATTCGTAAGTGCTACTGGACTCGGTAGTAGTCACTACCTGCAACTAGGATCAGGTTATGATCCTCAGCGAAATCATCTCCCTCTGCTCTGCCTACCGTTTCACTTCTTGAGGAGTTGACAAGCAAACATTGCCAAGGCAGCAGGCGGAGGAGCCTCTCCTCCCAGGCCCATCACCCTGCTCGCTCGCTAGTCTGGGAAGCCCGTGGAACAGACAGATCAGCGGTGGTGGTTGGCAGCCCTGACATGCCTATTTCCTATTGCTCATGTCACCAGCTGGAAGCATGACTCACGGGAGCCGCTTCCGGGGCTGCCCATATCCAGCCTCTCCAGATGCTGGAGAGAAGCCAAAGGCGGATGAGCAATCCTTGGGGCTGAACAGAGATCCACGGGATAAAGGAAGCTCCACCAGCTGCTACCGCCAGGGAACACCTGCTAAAGCCATTTCAAGCAGCCGGGGCCTTTCCAGGCTCCTGAGCACGCGGGCTTCCTAATGAAAACAGCGTAGGCCAGAAGGGCGACAGGGCAGGAGAGGAGGGCAGCCCAGGCTGACTGGGGCCCAGACATTGTGCCCAGTGCTGCCACCTCACATCGTTGGGTGAGGAAAGCTATATTTCACCACCTCCTAGATGCCACTGCTGAGATGTTGAGATGTGATCCCTTAGGGTCACCCGAGTAAACAGTGGAGCTGGGAGTAGAAACCAGCTGTTCCCATCACCTAGTGCACTTCTCCACCTAATTTAACTAGTCGCTTACTAAACGACTGAACAAGCATTTTGCTTCATCTCTTACCCTCTTCTGCAAAACGGGGGGCAATCACAACAACCTCACGGGGTTATTGATAAAATGAGGGATGCGTGAGATGCATGATGGCTGACACACAGCAGACTCGACGCGAATCGTAGCTCCCATTTCATGCCCTGTTTATCAGGAGCCCCGGTGGAGCAGCGGTGGCGTGTTGGCCTGCAATCCGCAATGTTGCCAGTTTGAAACGACCAACCACTCCTCGGGAGAAAGACAGAGCTTTCTACCCCCGCTCACAGTCTCACAACCCCACAGGGACAGTTCTACCCTGTCTTACCAGGTCACTATGCATCTGCATCTCCTTTTTTTTAGTTTTATACAGACTATTTATATAAGAGACCAAAGTGGAGGGAAGGTCAAGTGCAGGCCTTCAATTGCATGCTAGGGACTGTCGCAGTCTAGATGGGACTTCAGCAGTGACAGAGGGAAAGGGAGATGAGCCAAGGTCAGACCCACTGACCCAAATATTCTCCCCAGTGCTGGAACACACTAAGCTCTCAGAGAGAGTTTGATGAATGAAGGAGCAGGTCTAGGCATAGAAGAAAGGAAGAGGCTTGGTAGAGAGGGGCAGCAAGGCACTGGCGATCACACAGATCTTCCAACCGAAGGAAACCAGGCCTCGGAAATACTGAGTCCACATGTGTGATGTCCTGTGGGGGGACTGGTGGGGTAGTGGTTGCTCATTGGGCCGCTAGCTCCAAGATCAGCAGTTGGACCATCAGCTGCTCTGCGGGAGAAAGATGGAGATTTCTACTCCCATACAGAGGGCAGTTCTACCCTGTCCTATAGGGTCGCTATGAGTCGGTATCAACTCGATGTTCATGAATTTGGTTAGGGTTTTGGTTAGGGGCCATGAGAGCTCAGTGGTGGCCTTCTCCCCTTCCCCTGGGTTGACTCCAGTCAGGGCAGGTTACTCATAGTCACCCCTCCTGTCAGTGGAGGCTTGCATGTTCCCATGATGCTCAGTCGGTTTCAGCAGAGCTTTCGGACTCAGATGGACTAGGAAGAAAGGCCAGATGATCCACTTGCAGAAGCCAAACATGGAAAATGAGCGACAGTGATGTGATCCACAGCCAATTTCAAGGATGGGGCAGGACCAAGCAGTTCTTTTCCTGTGCATGACCTCAAGATGAGTCAAAAGTGGACTTGGAGTCTCTTCCCAGCAGCACTTCACCCTCCATCTGCGAGTGGGGCACCGCAGCACACACCCAGATCTGTGGGGGGTGGTTGAGCAAGAGGGTGTGGCAGACCGACACACGTGCTAGGAAGGTAACGCTAGTGTGACATTGCCCATTGGCCTGGTAGCTATGGGGAAATTTTCTGGGAACTAGCTTAGGGACCAAATGTGTTGAGCCAAAGATTAGTCTACTAAAGCCCTTTTTGGGGATAATTTTATTAACGAGTTCAGATGTGCAGATGTAAGGAAATTCAGTTTCATTGAAATGAGGTTGAAATCAAACAGTTGAGAAAAATCCAGGCTGTATAGGCAACTTCTTTTTTGGGGGCGGGGAGTGAAGGAGCAATTTAAAAAAAATATTCTTGGCCCAATTGTTTCTGCTACATTTTGTGTCTGTCTAAAGATAGGAGAGAAGTCCTTGTTCCTTACTTTCTGGTGTTTTAAGTGGAATTACAAACTTGCTCATCACAACTCTGTAAGAAGACTTGTTCTCCATGCATGAATACAATAAACCAAGCCCCCTACCATAGCATCTATCCAACTCACCATGACCCTCGGGAGCAGAGTAGACTGCTCTCTAGGGTGTCTGAGCCTATGTACCTTCATGGGAACAGAAAGCCCATCTTTCTTTCTCCCACAGGGCAGTTGGTGGGTTCAAACTGCTGATCTTGAGGTTAGCAGTTCGATGCATAACACTACTAGGCCTAAAAAAATTCAAGATCTTGGGTAAAAGAATTCAAGGGAATTTTCTTAATAACTATGGTGGGCCAGAGATAAGTTCCTGTTTTCTGATATTGAAGTATTTCAAATGACTCGGGTCTGTTGTAAGGAGCGAGAGCAACAATGAATTTAATGGATCACAGCCAAGACACACAAGCTGGGACTTCTGGATAATGGGGCAGCCCAGGGAATTTTCTTCCTTCCTTCCCTTAAAACAAACATCTGTTATCCATTTTTAAAAAGAAAAGAAAATTTTAAAACCTTGGCTAAAAGTGACCCTGGGAAATTTCAGAAGTAGACAGAAGTTTCCATTTGGAATCCATTGCCTTGTCTTTCCCCCAATACTTTCTCATTTCCACAAAGCTTCAAGACTGCTTATGCCTCTCTCCTTCATCCGGGCTCTCTCAAGGACTTAATCCAGGGTTTCAACCTACTGCACATCTTAAAGCCCTTCTCTCCTCTCCCTTCTGAGCAGTGCCCTCCTTCCTACCCCCTCGGCACCGCCAAGGCAGCAGATCTGGACTCAAAATAAAATAAAAACAACTAGATTCACTGCCGTAGAGTCGATTCTGATTCACAGAACCCTGGATAGCAGCGTATAACTCCCCTGTAACTTTCTGACACTAGTTCTTTATGGAGTAGAACGCCTCATCCTTGACCCCGTGCACAGCAGCTGGTAGCTTGGAACTGCTGGCCCTGAGGTTAGCCGCCAGTGCATAGCCCATTACACCACCAGGAGACACTCGCCCTGGAGTCTAGCACTTGCTGCTGTTGATCAAGGATTACAGCCTTTGATATGGGTTACAACTCAATATAATGGGAACCCAAATCCTCACAACCGGACCTGGGAAACGGAGACAAGATTGAAGTTGTCAAGGATTTCATCTTGCTTGGTTCCACAGTCAGTGCTCATGGAAGCAGCAGTCAAGAGATCAAATGATGCACTGCAGTGGGTCCATCTGCGGAACTAGACCTCCTTAAAGTGTTGAAGAGCAAGGATGTCACTTTGTAGAATAAAGTGTGTCCAGACCAAGCCATAGTGTTTTCATTCACCGTCTACGCATGTGAAAGTTGGACGTGGAATAAGGAAGACCAAGAAGAATCGATGCATTTGCCTTATGCTGCTGACAAAGAAGACTACATTTTCTAGGCAGCGGCAGAACAGCAGATAAATCTGTCTTGGAAGAAGAATGCGCCCTGGAAGTGAGGATGGGGAGACATCATCTCACATACTTAGGACATGTAATTAGGAGAGACCCATCCCTGGAAACGGACATCACACTTGGTAAAGTGGAGGGGCAGAGAGAAAGAGGACGGCCCTTGCTGAGATGACTGGACACACTGACTGAAACAAACATCTTATTAGGGGCTCATACAACTCTTATCACAATCCATACAGACATCAATTGTATAAAACACGTCTGCACATTCTTTGCCCTCATCATTTTCAAAGCATTTGCTCTCCACTTAAGCCCTTTGCATCAAGTCCTCTTTTCCCCCTCCCTCCCCGCTCCCCCTCCCTCATGAGCCCTTGATAATTTATAAATTATTATTTTGTCATATCTTGCCCTGTCCGACATCTCCCTTCACACCCTTTTCTGTTGTCCTTCCCCCAGGGAGGAGGTCACATATAGATCCTTGTAATCGGTTCCCTCTTTCCAACCCACTCACCCTCTACCCTTCCAGTATCGCCCTTCACACCCCTGGTCCTGAAGGCATCATCCACCCTGGATTCACTGTGCCTCCACCTCGTATCTGCACCAATGTACATCCTCTGCTCTATCCAGACTTGCAAGGTAGAATTCAGATCATGGTAGTTGGCAGGGAGGAAGCATTTAGGAACTGGAGGAAAGCTGTATTCTTTATCAGTGCTACATCACACCCTGATGGACTCATCTCCTCCCCTAGACCCCTCTGCAAGGGAATCTCCAGCGGCCAACAAATGGGCTTTGGGTCTCCACTCCTCACTCCCCCCTTCATTCACTATGGTAAGATTTTTTTTTTTTGATGATGCTTATACCTGATCCCTTCCACACCTCGTGATTGCACAGGCTGGTGTGTTCTTCCATGTGGGCTTTGTTGCTTCTGAGCTAGATGGCCACTTGTTTATATTCAAGCCTTTAAGACCCCAGCTTTCTTCACCACATTTACTTGTTCACCCACTTTAGCTTCAGCAGTTGTGTCGGGAGGGTAAGCATCATAGAATGCCAATTTAATAGAAGAAAGTATTCATGCATTGAGGGAGTGCTTGAGTAGAGGCCCAAGGTCCTTCCGCCACCTTAATACTAAACCTATAAATATAGGCACATAGATCTATTTCCCCATTCTTATATATATATTTGCATATGTACATGTCTTTGCCTGGACCTCTATAAATGCCCTTTGCCTCCTAGCTCTTTCCTCTATTTTCCTTGACTTTCCTCCTGCCCCACTATCATGCTCTGTCCCCACCTGGGTTACAGCTATACCTCTTCATTACCTTACCCTTTATCATTCCCTACCAGGCCTGCCACTTCCCCCTCACCACCAATTTCGATCCCTGGATTTAACACCACTTCCTTACCCCCCACCTCCCCCTATCCCATGTCCCCCCAGAACTGTCGGTCCCGTTGTTTTTCCTCCAGATAGTTCATCCAGCCTATCTTATTTAGACAGAACCTGTGGAGATAATAACATGCACAAAAACAAGACAGGAAAACAAAGCAACAGTATACAATGAAACAACAACAATAAACCACTTACAAAGAACAAAACAAAACACATCAAGAAAGAAAAGCTTGTAGTTAGTTCAAGGGTAATCTGTTGGTTTTTAGGAGTGTTTTCCAGTCCAGTCTGTTGGGCACCACGCCCTGGGCCCAAAGTCCACACTCAGCATTCCCTGGGGACCTTGCTACTCCATTCCCTTGTTGTTCCGCTGCAGTCCCCCAGTGCTTTGCCTCGGTGTGGTGAGATCAGTTCGGGCGCAGTTCCCACACTGTGTCTCTGGTGCTGTCCCCTGCAGGGCCATGGGTCAGTGAGGGGTGTTATGTCTCATAGTGGGGCCAGCCATGTGGTCCTCTCTGTGGACTGGCTGCTCTACTCAGGAACATCATCCTCACAGCCTGGTGGGCCAGGATGTGCTCCAGTCTCTCCTCCCCCTTCATCTGCTCCCGTGTGGTCAGTGGGTTTTTCAGATGGATCACCAGGCCTTTCTTCCAGGGCACCTCTGGGTAGAGTCAAACTGCCAACCCTGCTGTTAGCAGCCAAGGGTGTTAACCATTTCCACCTCCAAGTATGCCTGGCCTAAACGAAAGGAGGAGAAAATCTCGATGAATTAAATCGTTTGCAGCGAACCATGGTTGATTCGCAACTGGCAGGCCCTTAGCCCTCCAGGAAATATTTGCTTTTGTAGAAAAGGGACTGCCTGAGTAGCATGGGAGATCTTTAAGCAGTGCCTTCTTCAGACAGAAGCAGAAAGTATGGAAGATGTGCTAGCAAGGGGTCCACGGGCTGGAGCGGCTGCAGCAGTCCAACCAGCTAGGGATATGCTCCCAAGAAATATCCTGTCTGCGGCGCTGCCTTTCAAAGTGCCCTCCTATTCTCCACATCAGACAATGCCAAGTCGTAGCAACTAGGAACGTTTTTTCCTCTCGCCTCAGCTGTTGCACCTTTGGGCGTGGAGGAAGCAGGCCCCCCGTGGGAAGCGTGTCCCCCTTCGAGACTAGCCCACTCAGGAACAAGGCTGGATGTGAATGCCCTTGAGAGGGCTTTCCTCTCCTTTCCTTCCCACTCCCCGCCACTGCCCGTCCTGGTCAGCAGGGAAGAGTCTGGTCATTAATCGGTGATTCTGACTTGATATACCTCTTCAGTTATGTCCTTGGGTTTTCATCATTTAACATGCCAGAAAAACGGTTCAGTCTTTTAACACTGTAATTTTTAGAATGGCCTTGAAAGAGCGGAATGCAATAGAAGGGTGTCATTAAAAGATTACATGTCATGGCAGCTGGGCGAGATGCTCCAGCAGTAGCTCTGGCAGGGAGCGTCTTTATGGGGCCACAGAGACCATGTTGTGGATGGACTAGCCACACCTTGCCCCCCTCACACCCCAATGATCCTGTGTAGTTTGAGGGCATAGTATGGTGATAAAGCCCCCTTTGTGGTTATTAGTTAATGATCGTTACCCAGGTTTCTCAGCTGACAGGGACAGTGTCCCTGGAAGAAGTGGTTCAGATGACTTCAGAACCAGGTGTGTTTTTTTGTCCCCTACATCAGTGTTTGGAAGTTACTTAGGGTTGTATGACATGACACTATGAATACATTCCTACAGCAGTATCTGCCCACCAAGCAGGCTGAGACAAACACAGATCAGGAGTGGACCATCAACAGTTGCTTTCATACACAGGAATGGGTTTCTTGCCCATAAGAAATCCAAGTGGAATGAGGATTGGAGAGGTGGAAAAAGGTTTCTCAAGGGGAAGAAGGATGACACCCAGTCAGTATCTAGTCCTCTGCCCCTCCTACCACATCACCTTTTTCTCCTGCGCTGTCTGATGTCCATGAAAAAGGCGGTATCTTTGTATGAGTCTTCATTCAAGTATCAAGTTCCGTCTGCAGCGGCCTCATCAAATGTCATGTTAGCCAGTGGATAGGCAAGCCCTGGGTTATTCAGGATCTCTTAGTCAAATACAGAAAAGTTAGAGCCAGCCCCAGGCGGATTGGATCTGTGGGTGGCGTGTCCTCTTGGCTTATATCAGATGCTTCTTGGGAAGTTCCTCGGGAATTCTCTATCGTTGTCTTTGATCATCACCACATGCTACTTCAGCAAGGTACTAGAGATAATCTTGCATTTGCAGATAGAAGACCTTACTTTCTGGATTAGTTGCCTTAGCTCTTAAATACTTAAACAACACTTTCAACAATTCCGGGACCGTGGTGCAGATGAATGGCAGTTTTGACTCCACTTGCTCCCAACAGGCCTTAATCAGCTGCAACTTCTTGTCGGAGGTGTTTTTCTGCTGGATGCTCCAGGATGCCCCTATAGGCGGCCCTGCACCTCCAACATCCTTGGGCCACTAAGAGCAGGTTGTGCTCCTTGTTGGACAAGTTGGCCCCCTGCTCCATTATGGCCATCACAGGTGGCCATGTGCTCACAGAACTCAGCCTGCTCGACTGTTTTCACCTTCTGGCTCAACTCCATCTTCTCCATGGTGGAAGGGCTGACCTCTGAGAAGGATGTGGACAAGGAGCAGAGACCTGGGGAAGTCCTGAGGAGTGTCTAGAAGCACCCTGGTCTGGAAGGGCCCTCCTTGAACACCTGCAAGCTCCCAGGTTCTTGGTATTCTTAGCTCATCAATCTTCCACATGATGTCTTATCCTCCTCTTAAGAATAAAGATATTTTCAAGGTGATTAAAAATATATATATGTATATATTACATGTAGTAAGGGAAAGTTTCAATACTAGTTGAGAAAAGTTTTTAATAGTAATATATGTTCGTGTGGTATGTAATACACATACTTCCTGTGGGTTGTGGTTGGATTATGAAAGCCCTGTATACAGTTTATCTGTCTAAACCTTCAAAACAAAACAAAGCAAAGAAAAAAACATTGATCTACGGTGCAGTTAACTTCTTCACAGTTGGCTCTTGATATTTTCCAAATCTCTGGATCCTTCCCATTGATCCAAAGTGGAAGCAGTGTTGTACTTCAGCTAAACTTAATGATTGGCAGAGGAGTGTCCCTGCAGGCCCACACCATCTGTCTGACAGGCAGCAGGAGCCTGGGCCGAAGGCACTGCAGCAAGATCATGAGGGTAACCCAGGATAAAGTTCATAAATTAAATGGATGGCATCATTCAGCATACAAGAGGAAAGAGTCTACACCTACGTGATAAGTTATTGCTGATTTTAATCGCTAGGTTACTATGACATAAGAGACTCTACTATCCATTCTACTCCCAAGAGATTACGCTGCTACCCCACTGTCAACTTGCTGTCCTATGGTGGCTGCGTGCGACTGTGATGCTGGAGGCTAAGGAACTGGCATTGCAAACACCAGTAAGGTCCACCCTTGGGCAAACTGGGAAGGAAGGCATGGCCAGCTATGTCTGAAGACTAGCCAACAAGAACCTGAGGGATCACAACTGTTTGAAGGCCTAGGCCAGGAGACCATGAGACAGCAGAGGGGCAGCACTGAGACTGCGACTGTGAGTGGCTTCTGGCTCAAGGGGGCAGTGTCCAAGGGATCACGTGGCTGAGAAGCTGAGGACCAGAGAGAGAGAGAGAGAGAGAGAGAGAGAGAGGGAGAGAGAGAGAGAGAGAGTCTTGGCTGCTGGCTAAGGAGGTGTTGCTGTGGACCAATATCCTAAATGCTTTCTTATCCTGGCTTCTGGTAACCGATAAACTCCCCTAATAAACCCCCATAAATCTGGGGCTGGGGGAAGAACATTGTCTGTTTGATATGGTCCTAGAAGATGAGCCCCAGGGTTGGGAGTGTCTTAGGATACACGGAGGCCAAAGCAAAGGCCTTGAGCTGCCAATTGGGAAGATGACGCAGGACTGGTCAGTGTTTCCTTCTGATGCACACGGTGTCTCCATGACTCAGCGCCGACTGAATGACAACTGCCAGCAGCACCAGCATCGTCAGTTGAGTTGGAAAGGACAGGCTTCATTTCTAAGCGAGAACCAGTTGTACTGTAGGGGGAGGTTTTGTTAGTAACACTGGTTACTCTTTAAGCAGGTGTTGTATTATTACCCATTGAGGCTCTAGGGCAAAGTCCAGTGGGTGTTATCTAAGGCAAAGATAACACCATAAATGCGGAACTAGAAATGGATATTAAATCCTATTAGGTACCATACAAATGATTAAACTTTATGTAGAAAATGATAGTGTGGTGAGACTCACTAGGTTGGGTTGAGACCTGTGTGTTAGTCCAGGTAGACTAGAGAAACAAATTCAGGGAAACTCATATGTGTATAAGAGAGAATTTTATATACAGGGTAATTGTACATTACAAAAGCATCCTAACCCAATCTAGTCCAAACTCATAAATCCGATATTAACCCATTTGTCTGCTACCAATCTATAAAGTCCTCTTCAGACTTAGGAAACACACGCAATGATGACGAATGCAGGACGACCACAGGCCACTGGGTAGAAAGTCATTGGATCCAGTGGTGTTGTAAGCATCTCAGTGCTGGCAGAGGTGTCTATGTGACTTATCCGGCTTCAGAGGTCTGGGTGCTTCAGGGTAGGTCCCTGTGGTTTCCCCCGCTCTGGTCACTAGTGTAGTTCCATGTCTTGTCAGCTGCACTGTCTCCCAGGGAGTAAGCAGAGTGAGGGGTGTCTCCTGCCTCCAAGGAGGAAGTACAGGATTTCCCAGAATTCTCAGGAGAAGGCCATGCCCACACAGAGGCCTCATTGGTTATATCTTGATTGACAGGCCAGACGCCACCCCTTCACATGTAATCCTCTCAAATTGACACCGGCTTATGTAACTACCACAACCTGGAATCGCAATTGACTTCCATACACTGGCTCACTGAAAATATTTTCTAATCTCTGATCAACTATATGAATTGAAGAGAACTAAAATTTTAGATTCTTAGTTTGACATTATATTTTAAAAGATACGTGAACTTGGATGGCAAAGTTGCCCTTCTGTGTTGGAGTTGAACTGGCAAAACTAGCAGCCCAGAGACTCCTTTGTTACTTAGTTTGCTTCGGGACAGGAGACCACATTTGGTAAGGCATCTGTGAAGAAGTTGGGAGGTTCATGGTTTTCTTTCTTCCACCAAACATTTTTGAAGTGCAGATTTTCTGGCCAGCGTAGACAATGAAAACATTGCCTTGAGAGTCTTCTTTCATTTCTGTTTTTGTTTTTAACTTTTCTTTGTATGGTAATTACATAATCTGGTGTCAGTTTGGGATCTGAGAGGATTTAGAGTGAAGGGGTAGAGTCTAGTGTGTCAATTGGGTCATAGCCAATGAAGCCTCTGTGTGGGCATGGCTTTCCCCTGAGGATTCTGGGAATTCCTGTGTTTTCCTCCTTGGAGGCGGAAGACACACTTTCTGCTCACTCCCTGAGAGACGCTCTACTGACAAGACACATGGCACTGTGCTGATAGACCCCATGCCCTGGGAACTGGAGGAGCCACATGGAGACTTCTGCCAGTGCTGAAATGCTTCTCCCGCCACTGGATCCACAAGACTTTCCACCAACTGGCCTGTGATCTTCCTGAATTTGGCGTCATTGCATGTGTTTCGTGAGTCTGAAGAGGTCTTTATAGACTAGTATTGGACATATGGGCTAATATCGAACTTATGGACTTGATCTGGACTGGGCTAGGATGTTTTCTCAATATTCAACTGCTCTTGTCTATAAAACTCTTTCTTATGCACATATGTGTGTGTCCATGAATTTGTTTCTCTAGTCCACTCAGACTAACACACGTTGTAAATTAGGTAGAAGTGTACAGGACAGATTCTTGCTTTGTAATCAGAAGTTCAAAGACATTCTGATTCAGTTCATTGTTAGCAAGCTCTTCAGTGGACCATGTAGCCCATTTCCTCCCTGCTTTTCCTATGTCTATTGCTTCTTCTTTCCTAACGCTCTTAACTTTGTCCTTCAGTGAACGCTGCCCTTCTAATCTTCAGTGGTTGAGTCGTCTAACAAAGAAGATAATTCAGTTCTAGATGTGAAGGGTAAGGGCCCATAGTCTTGGAGGTTCCCACCAGGCTCTTTCCGACCAATCAAACCGGTCTCTTCCACAATTTTGCTTTCTGTTCCACCACGTTTCCTCCCACTCATCCAGGACTCCCTACTGTGATCCTTTCTGGGGGCAGTTGGCAGTGGTCATTGGGCACCATCTAGTTCTTCTGGTCTCAGGCTTGTGGAGACGGTTCACATGGCCCACTCGTCCTCTGGGCTAAGGTTTTCCAAGCCTTTAGATTTTCATCACTCTTCTTTCCTCTGGATAAGGGAGACCAATCATTGTCCCTTAGAGGGCTGCTCATGAGCTTTTAAAGCCCCATCCATTTCCCTACTCGTCAAAGTGAGATTTCCAACATCGGCTTTAGCGGCGTTTTGTGAGCCCAAGGGAGGGCTCTCCACGGTCAACAACTGGCTGAGCAGCCTGTCACTGCCACCTATTTTGCAAGGAGACTTCCTCCCAACTGTTTGTCAGTGTGGGGAAAGCTCATTCTTCCCCTTCCAACTGTGATCCTCAGGGAACGGCTATTTACTCCTTGCATTTCCCTGGGCAGTATTTAAAAACAAAACAAAAAGCCCTCTCTGAGTCTACTCTCTTTTCTGAGAATGCAAAACCATCAATTTAAACAGAGGCATCAGCTGATTTAGAAAGCCTTAGTGATGTTTCTACAATGTATTTGCACTATTGTATGGAAAGAATAGACAAACCTAAGTACAGCATGGTAACAGAATACTGCTTATCACAAAGAAGGAATCGCCTCTTGATACAGGCAACATCACGAAGACACCATAAAAGCATTTTGCAGCATGAAAGAAAAACAAAACAGTTGCCATTGCAATGGATTCTGCCTGGTGTCAACCCCAGATGTGTCAGATTAGAACTCTGGTCTCAGAGGTTTTCTTTTTTTTTAATTTTAACAATTTATTAGGGGCTCATACAATTCTTACCACAGTTCATAATATACATACATCAATTGTATAAAGCACATCTGTACAGTCTTTGCCCTAATCATTTTTTTCTCCTCTTTTCTTTTTTTACATTTTATTAGGGACTCATACAACTCTTATCACCATCCATACATATACATACATCAATTGTATAAAGCACATCCATACATTCCCTGCCCCAATCATTCTCAAGGCATTTGCTCTCCACTTAAGCCCCTTGCATCAGGTCCTCTTTTTTTTTTCCCCTCCCTCCCCTTTCCCCCCTCCCTCATGTGCCCTTGGTAATTTATACCTCGTTATTTATACCTCGTTATTTATTATACCTCGTTATTATGTGCCCTTGGTAATTTATACCTCGTTATCTTGCCCTATCCGGAGTCTCCCTTCCCCCCTTCTCTGCTGTCCCTCTCCCAGGGAAGAGGTCACATGTGGATCCTTGTAATCAGTTCCCGGTCTCAGAGGTTTTCAATGACCGATTTTTCACAAACAGACCACCAGGACTATCTTCTTCTTTTTATTTTAAATCATTTTATTAGGGGCACATACAATTCTTATCACAATCCATACATACATCAATAGTGTAAAGCACATTTGTACATTCATTGCCCTCATCATTCTCAAAACATTTGCTCTCCACTTAAGCTCCTCATATTCCCCCTCCCTCCTCAAATGCTTAATCTTTTCTATGTATTAATGGGGTGTGTGTGCAATGTTAATCAAACCCAACCCAACCCATTGTCCTCGTGCATTACTGACACTCACACTGTCATCCAGTCAATTGTGGGTCACAGAGACCCTACAGGGCAACGTAGAGCTGCCCTGTGCAGCTCTGAGAGGCTAACTCTTGAGAACAGAAACAGACCTTGCAGTTAGCAGCCCAACAAGTAACCATGGACGGCAAATCAGGTGTGCCACCCAACTCTGGCAATACCAATATCCTTTATTGTTAAAGTAAAACCACACCCTTGTTTTGAGAATTCATTAAATTGAGCCCTGGAAGGGCAACAGTGCTTTACTGCTGACTAAAAGGTTGGTGGTTCAAACCCACCCAGAGGCTCCATAAAGCTGAATAGCTATAACACCCTGTGAAGGCGTTCTGCTTCGTCACCATGTAACTCACAGGGTTGCTCTGAGTTGAAAATCTACTTGACAGTACCTACCAACAGCTACCAGAGTCTATTCTAATCAGAGCAACCCTAGAGGACAGAGGGAAGCAGGGTGTCCGAGGCTACAGATCTTTCTGGAAGCTGACGACCACACGTTCTCCCACGGAGCAGCTGGTGAGTTCAAACCACCAATCTTTTGGTTAGCAGGCGAGCACTTAACCACTGTGCCACCAGGACACCCGACACCAGCAAAGGGAAGCCGAATCATCACAGATGCATAGAGTGGGGGGAGGGGGTGCATACACAGAATGGAGGGGGTCACAGATGCACAGAGAGTGGGGTGTCACAGATGCACAGAGTGGGGGGGTCACAGATACACAGAGAGTGGGGGGATCACAGATGCACAGAGTGGGGGGGGGGTCACAGATGCACAGAGTGGGGGGGGTCACAGATACACAGAGAGTGGGGGGATCACAGATGCACAGAGTGGGGGGGGGTCACAGATGCACAGAGAGTGGTGGGTCACAGATGCACAGAGTGGGGGGGGGTCACAGATGCACAGAGAGTGGGGTGTCACAGATGCACAGAGTGGGGGGGGTCACAGATGCACAGAGTGGGGGGGGGTCACAGATACACAGAGAGTGGGGGGATCACAGATGCACAGAGTGGGGGGGGTCACAGATGCACAGAGTGGGGGGGTCACAGATGCACAGAATAGGGGTCACAGATACACAGAGAGTGGGGGGATCACAGATGCACAGAGAGTGGTGAGTCACAGATGCACAGAAGGGGCTGGTAACAAAGTCACAGAATAGGGGTGGGGGACTTCCAAGAAAGCGAGAAGGAGATGAGAAACTGCTTTTTTTTTCCAGCTGCTCTTCTTCTGGAAGGAATTTTTTAAAGAAAGAAGACCTAAACAAAGAAAGAAATGGAGGGGTAGGGGGGGCATGGAAACATAGATTAGAGCCTTCAAAGACTAAAAATTTAAAAAGACAGAGACTCTTACCAGAATTTCTTCCACGTCAGAATGAAGAAACAGTGGAAAGCCGTCGAGACGTGGGGAACCCTCCACTGCCGAAACAGCCGGACTCTCTGGACAACCTGGCCCCCTTCAGGTGAGGGACCAGGGTCTTCACAGGAGTCCTTTCTGTCCCCTTGGGGGCGGGGTGGGGAGCAGAAGGGAGGGATCTTTTTTTATATCACATCTATCATGGATAAAATCACAGTATTTATTCTAAGCCCCAGCCTTTGTTTGTATCTGTTAAAATACCAAAGGACAAAACTCCATGAATCTGACAAAAGAAAGCAGTGAAAGTTATAAACCAGTGGTTCTCAACCTTCCTAATGCCTCGACCCTTTCATACAGTTCCTCATGTGGTGGTGACCCCCAACCATCATTATTTTCGTTGCTACTTCATCACTGTCATTTCGCTACTGTGATGAATCGGGAGACCCCTGTGAAAGGGTCGTTTGACCCCCCAAAGGGGTCACGACCCACAGGTTGAGAACTGCTGTTCCCATCCAAGCTTTTACGGCCAGGGTTGCTATGCGCCAACAAGGGACTCCAAGGCAGGGAGTTGGCTTAGGCTTTGGGATTGCAGGTTGTAATCACCGGGACCCCCTATGACAGCGTAGAACTCCCCTGTACAGTTCCCAATGCTGGATTTTTTTTTTTTTAATGGAAGCCAACTACCACATCTTTCTCTGGTAGAGTGGCTGGTGGGCTTGAACCACCGACCTTTTGATTAGAAGCCAAACACTTAACCCGCTCTCCTGCCAGGGTTCCCAAGTTCTGTTTTGTGTGGTGTTTGTTTTTCAGTCATCTAGAAAGTAGTAAGGATAAGTTTGTTTTCATGTGGATTGAATTACTGGTTTACCACATTTAAAAATTAGCCCCCCCATAGTCACAGTGTCTAAGAATGGGGGGGGGCTATTTTTGGTGTTGCCATGCATTTGCATGCTATGCAGTTCAGAAAGTCTGAATTAAGAAGGGAAAGTTCAAAAGGCTAAGGAGATAATAATTTTTAAAATGCTCTTTATGCTCAGACTCTCCATCCCTATCACAGTTCCACCACTGTCACACTGTAAGACCCACAGCTTTTGACCTGTGAGCTACATTCATTCCCAGGCACTCCCATGATGTTGGACTTGCAGCAGGTCCTCACAACACAGACAAAAAGCCAGAACGTCTGTACTGTGGATGAATTTTCTCTGGATTAAAAGTCCATATTTGTTTAATTACATTATGTTGTATTCTTTCACTTGAAGGTTTACTCAAGAAAACATATACGGGGATCTTCTTACAGATTGAAATATGCCCTTGAGCTAATTACAATCAGGGACCCAATGTGCTTAGTGGGGTTATCTCTGCAAAAATACTACTTTCTGGTGCTTTCTGGTGCTTTCTTTTCTTTAAGTAAATGGACTTCGGGGGATGTTTCTATTGCCAGGACCCAAGCCGACTTTTCTCGTCTTAAGTCTTAGTCAAATGGGTCCTTTAAGGTCATTGATGAATTATTGGATTAATTTAAGGTGGTGTATGAAGTTATATTTCTAATGAGGCATACAGAGAAAGAAAAATCATGGCACTTAACTCATGCAGCAAAATGTCTTTATGATTTGGGAGAGATAACTTTCTGATTTTGGAGAAATAACTTTAAGAAACACCCTAATTGGCAAAGGGAATAAACAGGAAATAGATGAATCCATAACTCTACTGGATGTGTTCTAGCTCTGGCTTTGAATAAACACCTGAGGCCCACCACTCTTCTCTGTCACTGCTTAGTCTCTCTCTCCTTATTTACTATGCAAGGGGGCTTCCAAGAGTTCGTGGGAAATGTCATTGAAGTAGAATTATGTTTTAAATACTGATTTTGAGTACTGCACTGGCAGCATCCCTCTCCTCACAGGTTATGTTTTGTGAGTGAAGAAAAGTCATGAAACAATCAATCTGATCGTTAGTATCCCATATCCCCTTGGCGAGGCCACGGTTTCCCATGGTCATTACGATGTAGCCTGGGCGTTATGTCACCATGTAGTCATCTTAGGAAATGAGATCTCCTAGAATGTAATCAGGTCTATGATGAGGTGTGCTAGGAGGCAGCCATCAATGGAAGGGGGTTTTCTGGGAAGTGTGTGGTCTGCTTCCGGTGTATATGAATATTTTGGCAAAACTCTGATGTTGTTTTTGACCCATCTCGATACCACACCTGGCTTATTGATATCTGACCTCTGGTGCTTTGCCACTGACCTGCCATATCACCCGCCAATTTGGAAATTAGTTACCTCTGTAGCCTGTGAGCCTGACTTGCCAATCCTGGATGTGTCCGTCCTTGCAGCTATGACTCAACAGAAGCCACCAGCCTGATGTCAAACTCATGAATTTGGGATTTTCTAAATGGTTATCGGGTCTATAAGCATGTGAGCCATTACGGGAGATCGGGCTCTTTATAGATCTATACATATATACAGTTCACTGGGTCTGTTTCTGTAAAAACATCAGGCTAAGACATGTGGTAGTAGGAGTGCTTTCAGAGAAACAAATCCTACGGATAAGTTTTCTAAATTGGCTTTCAAATCTGAGTAGTCTTGAAGGCATAATGCTTTGCAGCATTTGGACAGTGTTTTTTAAGAGGCTGTATACAGGCTAACCTATAAAGCTCCAGCTCATATGCACATGGATTGAAAAGGATCTTTACCATCAGTGGATGGCTGCAGACAAATTCTCTCAGTAATGTACTTGTCTTTGTCTCAATAGGATGCCTTCCAGAAAACGTTCCAATCAAAACAGAGGCTTTTAAGGCAATGTGCTAGGCCAATTAAATTCAAAGCAGAGAGGTCAGCTCAGAAAGTTTTAGTGACTGTTTTGTTTGTTTGTTTGTTTTTTAGTATTCCACAGGGGCTCTGTTAGGTGTCCTCAAAGGACATAGGATAATCACAAGGGCTTATGATGAAGAAGTTTTGAAAATTCCCTTAGTCAGAAAATGACCAAGAGCATTGCACTGTAGGATTGTCTTCCATCACAATGTCCCTGCTCATCCTTTAAGGGTAACAAGAATTCCATTGGGAAACCTTACCCCATCCCATCCAGTCTTTTTATTACTCCTTTAGATTGATGTTTGTCCACCCAAACTCAAAGAATATGTAAAAGGCACACACTTTTGTCTCCTGAGGATGCTAACGCTGTCATTTTGATGTAGGGTAAACCCAAGAACACAGAATTCTTGGGGGGAGGGTTGGAGAGGTGGATACACTGCCTTCAGAAGTGCATAGTCCTAAATGGAGGCTCTATTGAGAAATAATAGCTTCCCATTTTAATATATTTGTTTAATTAAGGTTTCTGTGATTTTGTGACTTTTCACTTATTCTCATATGCTCAAACCCAGCATCCAATATATGATGTTTCTCTAATCATCAGAATGTATGTGCCAAGGATCCAAGGGGTAGAGGTGGGAAGGTCACCACTTACTATTCCTCCTAATGACTAAGCCACTCTATGCTCCGCAGGCCTGGAGGACTTAGCTCCCAAAGGAGGAATACTCCGCCACCCCCACCCCCACCCCACCCCATGGCAAAATACGGTTTCCATTGAATGGGGAGTTAGGAATGCCACCTGGCTACTTTGGGTCGCTCATGCCTCTGGATCAACAGGCAAAGGAAGGAGTCATTGTACTGTGTGGTCTGACTGATCCTTATTATCAGGGGGACATAGGATTAATACCGCATAAATGAAATAAAGATTATTTTGGCAAGAGGCGACACGGGAGGACACCTTTTATTACTACCATGCCTTGTGATGAAAGGCAATGGAAAACTCCCAATAACTCAATGTTGACATGACTACTAGTAACTGAAACCCTTCAGGAATAAAGGTACGGGTCACTCACCAGACCAAGGACCACGACCAGGGTAAGGTGCTTGCTGAGGGCAGAGAGTACAGAATGGGCGGTCGAAGAAGGTAGCTCTAAATACGAGCTATGGCCATGTGACTAGTTGTGGAATCAGGATCTGTAAGTGGTATGAGTACTTAGTCCTTGTAGGTGTGCATCCAATACATTTGATATTCTTCGCTTATAGAATACAAGATGAAAATGGGGCTAGTGCTTTGGGTTGTACATATATTGTATCTAGCTAGACACAAACATGGCTTTATAATTATCTTTATTTGGAGATTGTTTACAGTATAAGGAGATATGTACAGACGCCAAATTGACAAGCCTTGGGCTGGGATGGTTAATGTGGTGTCAGCTGTCTAGGCCATGGTTATCAGTGGGGTTGGCAGTTATGATGTAGTTTGGAAGTTATCCAATGATGGAGTCTTCCCCTGTGATGAGAGCAGCCGAGCAGCCAATTGGTTGAAAGGGTGTTTTTCTGAAGTTGTAGCCTGCATCCAGTATCTATATTCTGGCAAAGCTCTCTGGCTTTTTCTGCATACAGATCCTCTATTCTGTCTAGCATTTGACTTACAGTTCTTTGGTCTTGGGACAGTGCTCTGCCATCCTGCAAGCTAATCTTGGGATTTGTTAATCTCTGCAGTCTGGGAGCCAGGATCCCACTATCTGACTATCCCATGTTGGGTTCTTCAGCTCCTAGAGCGAAGTAAGCCAGGAGAAGCCTTACCTGATGTCTGACTCATGGACCTGGAACTTGCCAGCTTCAACAGCCTCTGCCTCTGTGATAAATCAATCTTTCATTCTCAATTCACATAGACATTGATTTACTGGCCCAAACCACAGCTAATAAACAATAAATGTGATTGACTATTGTGGAGGAGGGCAGGAGGAACAGAACCAGGGATGGATTGTCCAGATTTCAAAAGGTGTAGGAATGCACAGTGTTCCTGACCATCAAGATCGACTTGCACAAGGTAGGAGTGAGATTTGTATGGTTAAGAGTGGCAGCGGGAAATTGCTATAGGGGTGAATGAAAGATTGTGTTGAGCCTTGAGTACCAGGTTGAATTTAGATTTGATGCTTTGAGGTCTAGAGCAAAGCAAAGTGCTAACCTAAGGAAGCTGCAGATCAGGCACCGCTCTCTTGTTATTAATGCAGCCTGAATATCACAAATAAATCCCTGTGTCTCAAGACTTCTCCAGCCCCATCCACATTGCAGCGATCCTGTCCATTTAAAATCCTCAAAAACCAAGTTCATTAGTTCTTTTAAAGACAAGGACAAACATCTAAAGTTCTACTACAACCAAGTAGTAATTCAACTGAAGTTTTTAAGCAAACAAACAGGTAAATAGGTAGATAAACTCAGACTGTATACCGTATTAAGAAATGAACAAGAATCGGGTAAAAAAAAAAAAACAGATGACAATGCAACTCTGGACAAAGCAGACATGAGACTAACTTTGAATCTACATTTGGAAAATCCATAATATGACAATGGAGAAAAATAGGATCTTTTTTGGAATGGCATCTTCTTGAGTCTCTCTGGCTGTAGGTTATTTCATGCCTTCCTGAACACTTAGGAGAGCACCCTCCCCTCCACTCCCCCACCCCCCAGGCATCCAGGTATAAGTCATTAAGGCACAGGTCACTTCACAAACAAAGGACCTTTTCAAAGACTCCACAAAGCAGAGGCTACAGTGATCCTCTCTCCCCTGGGGGCAGCAACAAGTCTGAACAGGAATAAGACTCAACCACAAAACCCACACCTCTCGACATTAAACAAAGCAAGTTCATTCTAAAGACTGGTGTTGCCATAAGGGTTTACAAATCTCCGTGAAAATACACACCCGTCAGCCAAAATACACACCCGTCAGCCATGCTTGAGTCGTTTATTGGAAATCGTATTTATTCTTTTATATCCCCATAATCCTTTTGCCATACTGCATCAAAACTCCGATGATACATATTTAACTTTTTTGGTATGTGTACAAAATTAGTAATGGGGAAGAGAAGCTACAAGCCAACCCAGAGATAAAGTGTTTTTAGCAATAACACTGTGGACATCTACCGCCTGTCTATGCAAGGGAACATCCAGGCTGGTCGTTTGATTCATTTATTTTTCTCCTCTGACATTTTAAGACGCCTTCGTTGGAGCACCAAAGTGATGTTATTTTCCTTTCCTTTTTAAAAGGTTCGAATCCATTCATCAATAATACTCTCAATACTTTTAAGTCTAGTTAAGGAAGCATCTAGCACCTTCCTCTTAAAAGAAAAGGAAGCGCCTTCATATTCCTTGGCATTTGAACCTGTTCCATTCTAGTCTAAGCAAAAAATAAAAAGGCGAACACAGTTTAGGCGACTGCTTTCAGCAAATAAATAATGGCTTCATGAAAGCTCAGCTGTAAACAGGATCATTTCCACAGCTACACAGACTCGGGATGTTTTCAACCATCGGCAATTTTGAAGAGGCTCCAGGATAGAAACACAGGGTGGCTATGGCAAGGAAAGGGGTTCTTTACGGATCCACTACACGTACACCCAATGCCATTCAGGCCATGTGATTCACAGTGACCAAAGACACGGGCTTCCAAGGCTTTAGATCTTCGCAGGAGCGCACAGCTGTATGCTTCTCCCGTGGAGTGGCTGGGAGGAGGCCCAAACAGCTGACCTTTGGGTTAAGCAGTTCAGCTGTTAAGCTCCTGTGCCACCAAGACTCCTGAGGATCGGCCAGGAAAAACTGATTTAAGTTGTGCCTTGACCAGAATGTTCTTTGACTCGCTACAGTGTTTAAAACGGGCCCTAACATTTTGAATGGTAATGCTCAAGACTTCCCGAACTCACTCTTGAAAGTGACCGCCACGTGGCGCCTTTGCCACCGTTGTTCTGATACGGGTAAAACCATACTAAAGGACCTGAAACAACGTCAACAAGCCTCGTTTTCCAAAATCAAAATTGAATTAATGACAATTACCCGCCCCCCCCCCCCAAAAAAAAAGTCTGCAAACATTATAAATGTCATGTCCCAGCTGGGAAGACTGAGCGTTCCGTTGGGTTTTGCCTGCTTCGGACACCATCTTATGAAACAGGGAGCAGGCCCTTCTGCGGCTCAGCCCCCTTTCGCACCAGACGGCCTTTCTCCCATCCTCTGAACAGCAATTCTTTCTTACAGGGAGGCAGGGTTCTTTGCTCCGGGCCATGTTTTTATCAAGCACGACTTACTCCTTAGACCCCAGCCCCCTCTCTTGGGAGTGTGCGTGTCTGTCGTTTGACAAACACTGAGGGTCTCATTCTGGTGACTCTCGTCTCCCTAGCATTCTCCTTCTTTCTCGAAAATATTTGAAAGTTGAAGGTCCCCTATTAGTGGTTATTTTGAGGAAAGGGTGGCTCTTAGAAAGACACTGTGGCTTTGAATTTGAACTTAATGCTCTCAGTGAAAAGAATCGGAACCTGGAACAAAGTATTAGAGTTTATGAGGCCTTGCTGGGGTGGCTGAGCTACTGTTAGTAATCCTTACAATGATTTAGGCACAAAGAATTTTTTTCTCTTATGGTGTAGAAAAAGCAGTTTTTAAAGTGGTCTTTTCTTTCAAAGCCTTTACCATGATATTTTAATATGTAAACTGAACCGGAAATAATTACCCTAAACATGGACCAATTTTGGACATTTAAAAACCAGTTGAAAATGCACTAAGTTAAAATCAACTTATCTTAATTAACACTGATTTCTCCCAAGGGAAGGGTGTAATAGGTAACAAACCATCAAATTCTGTATCATCTTCTAATATACAAAAAAAAGCCATACAGACACCCAATTAAGGCAGAGTTAATGACATTTGCCACTGAACTTTGAAAAAAGAATACATATACAAATGTCAACAACTCCAACACTATCTCGGTATGAGAGCTACATGGACGCGACAACATAAATGACTTGGCTGTTGGTAATAAAATGCATACACATTTCTGAATCTCCTCTTAATAATAAGAGTTATTCTTTTAGCAGATTCATGTACTTTCTCCCATGCTAACACTCCTATCCCTAGCACCCTTTAATAGAAGTTAGCTTGCATACCTGGTCCAACAAGACATCGTTTCTCTGAAATGTACTACACTATACATTCCACCTGGTACTTCCCCAACGCAGCTGTCTAACACCACAGATGCACATTGGCATTAAGTGAGGACCGGAACATCCCTTTATTGTTGCTTTTCATGAAAAATATAAACCTTTTCGAAATACAGACTCCTTGGAATGAATCTAGGCCACAAAGTAAGAAAGTTACTTGGATTGGCTCCTGGACTCAAAGAAACCTTCTGAGCGACAAGGCTTCCAAAATATTTCATTGGCTTCCATAGGCATCTTACTTCAGACACAGACACACATTTCCCAGTGTTCCCATCGGGTTTGGCTCAGTGACAGTGAAAACAGACCACGGTCAAGTACCGTTAGACAAACGCAGCGCTGCAAGGGTAGGTGTTCATATAGTGCAGTTTGCAAAGGAGCGCGATCTTAATGACTCGACAGTATAGTTCACCCCAAAAACCCTTTGAAATCGTCTTGACTTTAGGATCTGTGGCGTCCTTCCAAAGTTCCTGGAGGTCTTGTACATGTCCGTGGGACGTCATCATTTTATCATAGATGCACGGGTGATAGGGAGTTTTCCCTTCCCCAGAAAAGAACACATGGTATTGGGGTGCGATCCCCATTTTATTGGCACAGAGGCCCATGAACACATCATCTATATACAGACTCGAGTTGAGCGTCTGCGAAGCCTCGTAGACCCTGGCGGCCACGTCCCTGGAAATCACATAGGCAGCACCAGCCGTGTAGTCGGGGTAGGCCGGCCACTGGTACATTTCATAGGGGACATAGTATTTGCTCCTTTTGTCTCGAATGGGAGGGGCGGCTCGATGGACACGACCAATCCAAAAGTCCTGAACGCCAATTTGGGCTAAACCTTGAAGGTACTCAATCAGGTTGGGCATGTGGATAAATATGTCATCATCGGCAGTCATGAAGAATCTGGCCTGTGGACAGAATGTGTTTGCCCAACTGAACTGCAGAAGTAACTTCACGGTCAGGTTGTAGAAGGAATCGGCAAAGTCTTGCTGGATGAGATCACTGTATAGTTTATCTTCCCAAATCAGTTCTCTTTGCAGTTCGTCTCTCTCCAGTGGATTAGGGGGCACCCCCAGGGCAAACAGGGTTTTGATGTTGGCATTCAGCTGAGAGCGAGCGTACTCCTCATTGCCCCACGTTTTCCTGATGGCTAAGCGGCGTTTATGGTTCGCGGGCGATGTCTTAACAAACAGCAAGAGGAGGACGTCCTGCCCTTGACACTTGTCCTCGTGGTTAATCAAGTACTGGAAGCTACGGGCATCCTCCGAGCTGCGGTTCACAGACAGGGAGTTGGTGACAAAGTCGTAACTGTTGATGAGGTATCTATACGAGTAGGACTTCATGTGGCTCAAGACGGGATTATCAAGTGGGCTCCAATAAACCATGAGGCTTAGTATAAAACACGTGGCAAATATCTGAACAAACTGCCATTTCTTGACTCTCCTGTTACTAGCAAACATCCTGGAGTCCGTTTGGGTCTCCTCTTACTTAGGACCAGTTCTACAGGGGCACCGGCCTCTCTGAAACCACAGAGCTGGCTGTTCTTTGGAACAGATGTCCATGGTAAGACACACTGGTCATTAACATGGGAAGAGGAGTGTCTTAATGCACAAGTGCGGGAACACGGCGTGGAGCGTCACCCCGGGCACATCCAGGTTCCTCCACACCGGCGTTCTTCCTGGAGTCCGGCAATCAGCCTCATGCACCCGTCCTGCCTGCCTCCGGCCGAAACGCCAGCGGAGACTTACTGAAGTCAGAAAGAGAAAAAAATGAAAGCCATGGGTTAGTTTCCCCCAAAGAAACAAACCGTTTTTAAATCCTTGAAAAGCCAGACGTACCCCGAGTGACCTGGACAAATAGGCGATTGGTACTTATCAGATACAGACCGCTGCCTACATGTTTAAGGAAACATACTATTACTCTGGGGTCAATGCTGACCCATAGCGACCCTACAGAGCGGGGTAGAATTGCCCCTGTGAGGTTAAGACTCTAACTCTTTACGGGAGTAGAAAGCCTAGTCTGACTCCCTCAGAGAGGCTGGTGGTTCTGAACTGCTGGCCTTGCAGTTAGCAGCCCATTGCTTAACCACTACGCCAAAGGCAAGGTGACAGAACTACTCCATCCTGTCTATGCTGGCATCCCATTAAGAATACACAGTGTCTTTTCCCCTCTCGGCCTAATTCTAGAACAATAAAATCATAGGGCAGGTGCTGCACAGGAGCGATCACCGTATACGTCCATGGATCATCGTCTTCAGATGGACCTATCCATGGACACGTTTGGCTTGGAGCTAGTCCGCATGAAAGTAGCTATGCTGGCAGTGGGGGAGGGGAAAAAAAAAAGAAAGTAGCTATGCAGGAGTACTTCGGAGAGTTGGTGAGAAGATGGAAGTAAGGGATAACGGAATCTTCCCATGACCTTTCTGAAGCCCTCCTCATCTAGTTCAAGGAGCCCTGGTGGCACCATGGGCTAAGGATCTGGCAGTGCAGAGGAGTTGATGGTTCAGACCCACCAGCCACTCCACGGGAGACAGCGGAAGCCACCTGCTCCCATAACGATAACATCTCGGAAACCCACAGGAAACTGCCCATTAGGGTTGGGTTTGGTGCATAGATCAAGATGAAAGAAAGCTCATGGCAATTGGAAAAAAATTAAGTATTAAAATCTGCCTCTGGCATAAGATTTTTTTTTAAGTCAAAGTTCAAAACCAAGGCGTTGAGATATGCTTCTGCAAAGACATAATGCAAAAGGGACATAAAGGTCCCGGATGGAACTTTGAAAACATCAGGCTCAGTGAATTCAGCCAGGCACAGCAAGCTCAATATGAGATCGCCCCACTTACTTGAAGTGTGCAGGATACCGCCCCCACATGCATCGGGGAGGCCGTAGTGGATGGGAGACCACAGGGCGTGGGAGAGGACGAGTTGGAGAGCTCAGGGCTAATGCAGAAGAGTTTGTTTGGAGTGGAAAGTAAGAGTAGTCTGGAGTGAAAAACGAACTCTCCAGCTATAACCTTTATCATAAGCTTCTGATCTATATCTGTGACAAGCGTCTCAGATGTCACCTATCCAAAGCCGGGACGCAGCAGCCAGCAAAGACTATATTTGTGGTCGGGCCATTTGGACAGCAGTCAGGCCTCAGTCACATACGACTCCACTCCTTGTGATGCTGAATCGTACAGGATTCTAAACTAGAAACCTGAAGACCTGGGATGATGCCTTGGAAATCCTCACACATAATAAGAGGAAACATACATAGATGTGTACTCAGAGATAGACAGTGGATTACCTAGCACACGGAAATCTCCATATGACTCGGTCCCCCAATCCGCTATTTCCCTGTTGACTGTAGCCGTGCCTGATGGCACTTTGTGCCTCTCAACTAGAAGTCTCAAACACTGCCTCGCCCTGAGGCCCCAACCCAGCTGTGGATCGCTTCTTGCTTCCTCTCGGTCTCTCTTCACCCCGGCACCATCAACCCGTCTCCCAGGAACTAGCATAGCTGACCAAATCAGCCACCCACCCACCTCCAAAATTAAAACTCCGATCTGAATGCGGGGCTAGCTGAGCTTTTTCCTCTCTGCCTAGTGGCAGGTGAGGCCCGTGCCGTGATTGAGAGAGGTAGACAGGACCCTGTGGGGTCTGCTTTCTTAGGGGCTCCATTACATCGTTTGATAAAACCAATTTTTGGGGGTTTTTTGGTGGAAAGCACAGCCCTGTATCCACTGCAGCCTCCTCTGTCTCCCAATTTCTCACCCTAAGTTCAACAGGCACCCTCCCCTAAGAAGTCAGTGTTGGGGTCACTCCAACCCCACCCAAGCATGTTTCTCATTAGTACTGCCATTAGCACCTTCGATGCCCATCTCTGAGCCTTTATTTAACTGCCTCCCTGAACTGAAATGTGGACTTGAATGGGAGGCAAGACGCCATAGGTAAACTCTCAGCACCTCGGTCAGCACAGTACGCGTTTGCCCACTGTGAGGGTAAAAGACCATTCTCAGGGTAGTCACTCGGGGAGGACTGGGCGGGGAGAGGATATGCCCAGCCAGATGCCACCTCAAATGAGGCTTCCATTTCTTCCCCCAGAGAAGCTAGGAGCAGCCACCTTCCTCAGACCCCGCCCAGTGTGCACAAGGAAAACACCAGGCACCACCGACACAGCCGTCTCCAGAGCTATCTAGACACCAGAAAGGGGCAACACGACACCCTCACCGTCAGCAGGGTGCACATAGTCCAGACGGGTGTGAGAGCCGAGCCCACATCACAAGCCCCAGGGCAAACAAAGGTCTTGGTTTTATGCCCAGAGACCCTGTCTTCAAATCCCACCAAGACACATACACAAACACACTGGCCTAGACGTAAGGCCAGGTAGACACGGACAGTGTGCCCACGTGGCTGTGGAGCCTCCTTCCCACCTCAGGGCTCCGGCCCACCTGTAATTCTCACTCGCTGGGGTCACACCAAGGCCAGACATGCAAAAACATCAAGAAGGCCAGAGATTAGAGCCAAGCCCCACCAAGACGGTGTCTACAGTTCATCACCCCAGGTACCGCTTTACCTTCTAGGGCAGTGGTTCTCAACCTTCCTCGGGCCTTCATACAGCTCCTCATGTGGTGGTGACCACCCAACCAGAAAATGATTTCCGTTGCTGCTTCATCACTGTCATTTTGCTGCTGTTATGAATCGGGTGACCCCTGTGAAAGGGTCGTTCGACCCCCAAAGGGATCGCAACCCACAAGTTGAGAACCGCTGTTCTAGGGTATGATTTTAAAACTGCACGCTTCCGGCCGGAAGTCACCAGCAGCATTTTTAAGAAGGAAGAAAATAACAGACTACAGAAGAGCAGACTGCACTGAGAGCACAACGTGTGTGCTCCGTAAAGTTTCGTTGTGCTTTGTAATGGTCTTCCCCGTTCAAAAGGTAAGAAATGCTGTTGTCGGAAGGAGGCGGGGCAGCATCTGTCATTTCCCTCTTGGACCAGCCATTGTTTCTGGCTAAGTAGGACGAGGAAGGTGCAGGAAACCTCCGCTTCTGCGGATGGCATCTGCCTCCACTTTGCTTTCACTCAGGAAGACCACTTCCTCGCAGTCGTGCCCCGTTGCTCACCAAGGCATGCAGATGGAAATCCCACTCTGCCCCAGGGAGCCGCTGCAGGCTTCCACGGATGGAGCAGAAGGCTGAGATGGAAGATCTTTAAGACAGCCAATGTATTTCAGAACTAAAGGAAGATTCTTGAAACGATTCTGCCCTTCCCGCTCCAACAGACCTCAAGAAGGAAACAGAAGAGTAACCTTTGACGCCTGATGGCTCGCAGGAAAGACCAGCTTCCCGTTTTCTGGGCACCGTGTCACACTGCCAGTTGAACTCACACCTCCACGCCCAAACGGTGGGGACATCCGACTGTCATCCCCTCCAACAGCCAAGGGTGGGCTCGCCTAACCAACCGCACGAGTCCTCCATGAAGAATCAGGGCCTAGGACTCCTTAGGCTGGGGTGCAGTGGCTGCCGGCCCCGTAGCATCAATTTTACCGACTTCTCCTCAACACATCACCAGTTTAGTTTATTTTCCTATATTATTATTTTTTAAATTGTCCTCCGTAGTCAAAACTGTTTTCCTGGAAACGGGACAACCCATCTCACATGAACCCAACAATCTAAATGACGTATTTGGGTTCCGTATAGCACGTGAGTGGTGCTGTGCGTTTGATGTTGGGCTGCTAACCTCAGCATCGGCGGTTCAAACCCACCGTCTGCTCCCCAGGAGAAAGATGAGGCTGTCTGCTCCGAGAAGATGGCCAGTGTAAGAACCCCGACTTAAGGTGGGGCTGAGTCAGAATCTACTCAAGGGCAGTGGGTGATGGCACAGGAAGTTGCGAGGCTGAAGTTTCTCTACCCTCGGCAGCTTGAACTGTTTGGGCAGTGTTTCCATCAGCTATAACCAAGAGGAACAGCTTCTCCCTTACAACAAGATTCACATTATACCCCCACCCCATCCAACCGCAGTCACCGGGAGGTCTCTCCCAGACAAAAGCAGAAGTGCCCACCCTCCTTCCGCATGCATCACTTACAAGGAAACAATGCTGCACCTGGGCTGGCTTTCCTGCTGGGCACACCAACCAAGGGGCCTGGGTGCTCACTCCTGTGGTTCTGCACAGTATCTGTGAACTTCCATTCAAAAGCAAGAGAGGAATTGGCCATCAGCCCACAGGCTGCCTGCGCTACTGAAAGATGAGGCTCGGCCTTCTAGGAAACAACCATCCCGGAATGAAGGCCAAGCTCAGCAGACCCTCCGCCCAGCCGCTGTGGGCACGGGGCTCTTTGTGTGCCTGCCACTCAGCCACTGGCCAACAGACTGGAAACTCCAGGGCTGTCCCCGAGTGGGGCCATCTTCCCCTCACTCTGGTCTAGCGGTTTAATCTGCAGATGGTGGCTAAGCCCAATGCCATGCAGCTGAGGGGAAATAAAAAATGATAGCTGCCTCCCAGCCTGCTGAAAATGCAAAGCAGGAAAGCGCCCAGGAGAGAACAATGCAAAGAGCTGCTCGGTGGAAAATCAGCAACTAGTTGGAGCACAGCTTGGCGCTTGCTTTCATCTGGTGTGGGGAAGGGGACTCGGCGGCGTCAGGATTCCTTGTTCCTAACGGGTAGAAGTGGTCCGAAGAATGGAGGGGTGGAAACAGCAGAGGGAAAACCCTGAGAGACTCCCAGACCACATATTCTTCTGTCTGGGAGCCGTCTTTCTGAGTGATGTAAAGGTTTTTTGTTACTTCACAAAAGAGCTCATTAAATCGTGTCTGAAGAAAACCAGCGTTGGGGCCTCCGGCTATCCGGTTCTCTATGATCATGACTCCTATTTCCTGTCCAGGCCTGTGGAAAACCGGTTCCATTGTAGAGGTTACTTTGGGGAACCTAAAATATTTGCAAAATCAACCAGCCACCTACCGCACTGCCAGTAGGCCTCTTCGGACTCACAGTGGCTCTAGGAGCCCAGGAGAATCCCACTGGGTCCCAGTAAGGCATTAATCATTTTGGAAGCGGACTACCCATCTTTCCCCCCAGCGATGAGCAGCCCAGTGCATCCCCCCTGTGCCACCAGGGCTCCTTCTAAACCAACCACGTGTTGACATTTTGCTAAGCTGCCTGGGTCTGCATTTGAATTGAGAAGTTTACCTCTGTTTCCAGAGTTCCCACCCAGCCTGTAACCTCAGAGAACATTCCCAGGCAAGTACTGACTTAGACGAGGCAGACGGAAATCATGACGACACGGTGTCTCCATCCAGCCTCCAAGGCTTGGCGACAGACTAGGTGGAGTCAAGCGTAAAACTACCAAGTCAGCACTGCCTGCCTGCGAAGGTACAGCAGGGTGTCGGCATTAAATGGGGTGAGATGGATTCCGGGCGTGGGAGGAGTGTCCCTAGGAGAAGGGAGATCATTTCGGGTGGGAGGAGTCAGGGGGTTCTGGGAAGCACAGGTGCACAGCATGTGCATGGCTAGAGGAGCAAGAGTAATTTTTGTTTCAGGGAAGGAAAAACACTGCAGACGTGCAGCCACGAAAACTCGGCTTTGCCACCGGAGGGGGGGCGGGGGGAGCGGGTCACGACGCGTCCTAATCGACTCAATGGCACCCGCCGGTAACGTATTGGCGAGCAGGTGGCTATCTGAAAGCAGGGAGGTTGGCGGCGGCGTGTGGGTGATCCTGATGATCAGGGATGTGGCCTTCGTGGGGAGCAGGGGCAGCAGGAAGCGGCAGGCGGTCTGGTTTCGTTGTTAATGGCAGTAGGCTTGCTCCATCTTCACCAGGCGGGAAGCAGGCCTGGCGACCAGGAGACCAGGTGTCTCCGGGCCTGTGTCGACCCAGGGCATGAGCAAGGCCAGGGAGCTGTGAGGAGGGAGGGAGGAAGGACAAAGAAGCTTGATAAACCCCCGCAGTGCCCTAGGGGACCCGGAGGAGGAGGGAGAGGAGGAGGAAGAACTCGAAGAGGAAGTGGAGCGAACCTTCATTTCAAACAATACTGACGGAGGAAAACTCGATTTCCTGAGTTAGAAGCAGGCGCAGGTTTTCGCTCTGTGCTGAGTGGAAGGGGTCGAGAAACAAGATGTTAGAAAGTCCAGTTGCTGATCGAAGACCGGCATTCAAGAGGATTAAAGATCCCGGGTTGAGCTAGGGGTGTGGAGATGCCCCACATCACCTATGGGCTCTCGTGGGGCAGCGATGAGCAGAGGCTGAGGGAGACATAAACTCCGGGGAAAAGGGGAACTATTTTGAAGGACTATTTCATCAGAAAATTTAAAGAGGGGGAGGTCATTGGGAAAGAGGACAAACACGGTCTTTGTCATAGATCAGAGACAACAGACAGGGACCCAATCATTCCCCTTGTCCTGGGAGCCGCCACAGGAGTAGGCATCTTCCACACACAAAATTAACATGGAACCCGAGACCTGCAGGCTGAGGTTAGTTAATTAGAGAAAGCAGGGTGGGCTGGCACTATAAAATGTATGTTTTTGTTTCCATCTGATGTTTCTGGGCCACGGCCTCTGGCCATGACTGTCATGTGTGAAGGAAACGGTATTTTTCAATTGGATTCGGTAGGCGTACGGCATTTGCAAGTATAAGGAAAAGCACATCCCACTGTGTAAATATCCACTTTGTGCATGTTACCTTTCCCAGCATCTGAAGAACTTCCCCACCAGAACACTGTCTCTGTGTTTTCACTCTGTGTTTCCTCCGGAATTTTCCATGCCAACACACCCACTCTTTTACCTCGCCCTCTACAGGTGCATGTAGAAACTCTTGCCTCAAATGCCCCCATCCACCAGGAATCTCATCTTTGTTGTCTCCCCCCTCACCTTTCTGACACAAATGCCTTCGCATCGGACACCAGTGTCCTCCTCTTCCTACCTCAGTCGCCTGGACCCGGCTCGCTCCTGTCTTCTGTCTGCCCTCGCACCTGTCGGGATGGCAGGAGAAGCCACCACAGCATCCTTCCCCATGGGAAGCTCCCACTGGGCAGCTGCCTGGCACGTGCCCTCACCCTCCCGCTCACAGCGCCTGGGCGCCTGGGCATTCTTAGCCATGGCAGCCCCTCCTGGCTCACAGAGAAAGAGAAGACCTGCCTGCACACACACCTGAAACAAAAGGCCGCACAACAACGGGAGCCTTTGTTATTAGGCTCATTTCTGTACTCTTTATTTACACCCCACCCCCGCCGAATGCTGCTTGCCACTTCGTAAAGAGATTTCTGGAACCCTGTCTATCTGGATTGTGCCCTGCGGGTTTGATAATCTAGATGGATCCACAGGTAGACAATGAAATTATCATCTCATTTGCTGGCAGCCAAAACAAAAGCAAGACCCCGTAGAATTCTGGGTAAATGGGTGGGAGTAGAAAGCCTCATTGCTTTCCCATGCAATTATCGGGTGGTTTTGAACTGCTGACCTTACGCTTAGCAGTTCAACATGTAGCTCATGACATCACCAGGGCTCCTTGAATGATGCTAAGGATCTGCCCAGTACTGGTTTACATGGTGCAGAATTTCAACAAATAAGAGATGAAATGGAAAGCAGATGTCAGGAGGTCTCAGACGTTTGCTTTTCCAAGCTTTGCCTTTGGTCTTCGGTCCAGCAGCACAGCTGTCAGGCGCGATGGGGCTGCTTGCTCTTCTCAATACAAGTCATGAGGGTCTGTTATTCTTGTCCACCGGAACAACTCCTCCTGTGGGCCGCTCCGGCACTGCGAACACGCAGGGTTTCTTGGGCACAGGCATGCTTCTGACCCACACGCATGTAGACGCTTCAAGCCTAGCAGGGAGAAGGATCACCCTCGTATTGTACAAGGGGTCCTGCCTCACCTAAATCCCAAACCCATGGCAGTGCAGAAGAGACTGCCCAGTGCTGTCCCTCCCTGGGCGCCTAAGTCCTTTCTCCCCGTCCCTAGGTCAGGAAGCGGGAGAGCGGGAGCCAGGGCCAAGAAGCAGCCCAAGGAAGCAATGAATTTGCTCCTCTGTCTAATTGATGTTGAGCTACCATGTGCATTCTGCTCAGCATTGGTTGAGTTTAGGACCACACCCATTTCCTAATCCTCAGTCTTAAGTCGTCCTCCTTTTTCTTATTTGGTTCCGGTAGCCCGGACACTGCTTTACCAGACAGCAGACAAAATGAATCTCATGACTGGAGCCTTTGCTCCACAAAGACTGAAGGGCCTAGAAAAATGAGATCTGAAGTGGCCCAAGAGGAGATTTATTAAAGAAAGCGCAATGGAGGGCGGAAGGCAGGATGGGAAGGAGAATCGAGGGAAATGTTAAGTATCTGATTCCGTTAGGATGTTTTATACAAATATTCCATAAAAGAAAAGTAAAGAAGTTGTATAACACAGACACACGTGGCCCCGGGAAAGCTAGTGTTAAAACATACATGTGCCAACCCGGACGTTTTGAAGAAAAACGCAACGTCAGCTCATAAAATAGCAACAAGGTCAGTTGTGCTCCATCGCAACTTGGCTGCTTCGTGGATGAACCAAAGTATCCGTTCCCCCCTCAGTAAGAATAAATGTTACTGCTTATAATTTACCGCTCCCACAAGGAAAACAAAATTTTGGAAGACACCATGGGCAAGAAACTAAAAGAAAACTACGAAAATGCCCAAATATAGAAGAAAGAACATTATGCAAAAGTCAATACCACCCAGCGTGACCTTCAGATACAGTGCAAGCCCCATCCAGCCCAGCAACACGCTTTAATAAAATGATCAAAATTCAATATCCAATTTGACATGGAATGGGAAAAGGGACATCCCCCAAAAGCTAAAACAATGCTGAAAAGCAAACAAAACTGCTGAAAAGCAAACAAAAACATGCGGGGCCTTCCTGCAACTGTCACAGCAATCAGAGGAGCCAGGTTCAGGTTCTGGTTCAGTGACGGGCATGCAGATCAATTAAGAGGATTGAGAACTCCGAGATAAACCCATCTGCGGGCCGTTTTATCTTCATCCAAGGGTCAGAGGCCATTCAATGGGGGAAGAAATAATCTCTTTTACAAATGGTGCTGTCAAAAGTGGATGTCCATATGCGTAGAAAATTATCCAGGATCCATGCCTCACACCATGTCCTCAAACTACCTCAGAATGCATCAAGACCTAAATGTCAAAGCTGACCCTATCAGCTTCCTGGAAAATAACCTGGGGTCAAACCTAGGCAACCCAACTGTCGCCATACGGGATCTATCAAACAAAATTTGAAAAATGCTAACAGGGACCTCCTAAATATGAAAATACTTATGATCACCTATTTCTTTGCCCAAGAGAGTGAAAAAAGAACTCACAGAACTCGCTGATATGAGTCTATTCACTAAAATATGCAGAACAATTCAATGATGCAACAACACCAGCAAAACACAATTCCATTAACAACAACCAAAAAGGCATGGAACATGCAGACACTTCTCCAAGGAAGAAATTCATGCAAACAACAAATATATGGAAAGAGATGCAAATCCAAACTACAATAAGATATCGTCTCACTCCTGCAGAAATGATCATGATTAAAAAACCCAGAAAATATCAATGCTGAAGAAGTTGGGGGGCAGGCAGCTGGAAACCATACACATTAACAGTGCAATTGTAAAATGGTACAGCCTCGACAGAAAACAGTATGTCACTTATTCAAAGGGCTGGAAATAGAAACGCCTATGATCGGGCAATCCCCTTCTTTAGGTATATGTCCTAGAGACACAAGACCAGTGTACACCTGTGTTCACTAGAGCAACCGTCACAAATGCAAAACCATGGAAACCGTTTCAGCGCCTATCAATTGATGATCGATAAGCTGCAACACATACAATGGAATAATATGCAATTATAAAGAGTACTAAGAAGAGTGCTAAACATCTTACATCCTGGATGAATCCGGAGGAGCTGGTGCTGTGTGAGATAAGCCAATCAAGAACAAGGCAAATGCCACCTGGTTTCCCTATGGGAAGACAAGAATAGAAGCAAGTTCCTTGTTGATGACCAGGAATGGAAGGAAGAAATCACTTTCTAGTCACTTTTGGTGATGGGAAAGGCAGTCCCAAATATGAGTGAAATTGGCACAAAGTGAACGAAGACAATAAGGAGCACACGAGGAAAAGGAGCCATTTGGGCAAATGCTGTAACAAATAACAAATTTGCAGCGTCAAAACAATACGAATATATTGTGAGGATATGTAGGTAGATACAGATGCATATATGTGTATGGAAAGGCAAACCAAAAAAACCAAACTCAGTGCCATCAAGACAACACCGATATATAACGGCCCTAAAAGACAGGGTAGAACTGCCCTTCTGAGTTTCTGAGACTAACTCTTTACGAGAGTAAAAAGCCCCATCTTGCACCCAAGGAATGGCTGGTGGTTTTGAACTGCCAACCTTGCGGTTAGTAGCCCAACTTGTAACCACTATGCCACCAGGACTCCTTTGTATAGAAAAGTATATGTGATTAAATGCATACTCGTGAATATGTATCTGTAGGCATATCTACACACTTGTGTATTCTGTAAATATATCTTCAATAAACCACATAGGGGCAACAGCTCTGGAGGCTTTCTCGACAGATCCAAACCACTCTCGGGGTAGATGTATTGGGACAAAAGATTAGGGACCATAATCTTGGGCAACAACATACCCAATTGGCATATCATACTTCACACACACACACACACAAACCTCTAAGTTTAACGAGTAATGTCTAGAGTCTTAAGAGCTGATAAGCAGCCATCTAAGATACAACTACGAGTCTCAAATGGAGCCAAAGAGAATAAAGGAAGTCAAAGGATAAAAGAAGAAAGCTATCCACAGAACAATCCACAGGAACACCAAAAGGACTAGGTGGTGCCCAGCTCCACTGACCAGCCTTTGGGGCCAGAGGCACGAGCGAAGGATCTGGACAGAATGAAAGAAACATGTGGAATAAAACTCAAATTTCTAAAATCAGTCAGACTTCCTAGACACGTGAGGAGGCCCTGCAGCTGCCACCCCAGCATATGCTGTTTGAACTTAGAATTAAAGCGGTTTCTACAAGGTACCTTTCAGCCAAATCACCTTAGTAAAAAACAGTATCCCTCACAAGTAGTGTGCTCCCTTAAACAATGCACTGCCTGAGACCCACTGGACAACAGTTGCCCCAAAACAAAGAAGAGAAGGCAAGGAGAGGAGCCTAGATCAATGTAAACACAACACACAGAATGGAGACAATGAGAATGCTGATCCATTGTAAAAACCATAACCAGCAGCCCAGAACCATCAGCCTAAACCTTGTTAAAGGGGAACCAAGGTATGCCCCCAAACACAGTCAAATACTATCATCTATAAATAAACTATTAAAATGTACACACACCCTTTAAAATGGTCTAAACATGCTGACAATCGCCACCACTCCCAGCCACACCCCTGCCACCCCTGCTAGTCATGTTCAGACACAATGACTGCTTTATCTGGGTTCCTAACAGACCAATGTGTTCTCAAACTAGGATTGTTTAAACATTCCTGAGATTTCTTGGGGTGGCTTGGTCTCAGAAAAAAAAAATTGACGGAGATACATTATAAATGTAATTAGTCGGGGGCCGGGGGGATTGAAGGAGGTGCGATCAGTATACAGTTCATCCACCTGATGCTGGGAACCCTCTGACTAACAGTGTTGCATGAAGAAGATGAGTGTGTGGAGGGGGAGGGCGATGGAAATCAGGGCGCTATAACAAGCAGGACCCCTAGAATAATGGGGAGAAGGAGGGTGCAGTTTGGGGAGGAGAGGAGAAGATGACAATTCAGAGAGTAAGAAAGAGGGACAGGAGGCTGGTTTGAAAGGGTCAGGTGCAGGGAGCAAGGAGCAAGACAGTCCAGGAGAGACCATCCCAGGACTGTTGGAAGCACCTAATAGAAAGCAGTTGTAGTTCAAGTGAAGAACACCCAGGAACTGAGCGAGGATGATGTGAGCAGAACAGAGAGGGGAGCTGAGGACAAAGGATGATGTGCAAACTGGATCCCAACCTCGGAGCCAATCGGGTGGCCTATCGTCCAATGGTAGTCCGAATGTCCTGTTGTGCACATCACAATTAGCAACAAGTTGGCATTCATTTAAGTTTTACATCAGAGCCCAGCAAGTAAAAGGGTGTGTAGCACATACAGTATTTTTGTCTCCATTGGTGACCATTTGTGATGATCCAACTCCCACTTATTGAGCATTTACGCGTCACATACTGTGCAGCAGGCCACACGCAGGATGCAGTGAAAACTCCGGAGGAAGTCTCAAGTGTAGCTCCTCTGCCAGTGGGAAGAAAATACTCTGGTGCCAACTGGGTCCTGGAAATGACAGAGGCGGGGCAAAGGGAGAGACTGGAAAAACCACTTTTCAAAATGAGAACCAAAAGGTTTGATAGCCCAGCTCTTCTTCCAAATCACATGAGCTGAGGAACCACGTGCCACAGTGTTCTGAGGAGCATTTCATATCATTTCGTGACAATATGCAGCTCAGAAGCGGTGTTCAATATGTGCTAGTTTCCTTTTTAGCTTTTTACCACGATGGTTTATTCAGTAGATGGCTGGCATTTACTAGGGTTTTAGTTGGGGATGGGCTCACTATGAGTCAACCAACTTGATGGCACCTAATACAACAATCTTAATTGATTGAACATGATCTTGAATAAGTTATCTTGACAGAGAAGAATAATATGGTTCTCATAAACATTCAATGAAGATGAAAAAGGTATAAGATTATAAGACCCAGCAAATTATGAATTGAATCAGTTAAAGCACTACCATTAAGTTGTAGAATGATTGAGCATCTATAAAACTCCTGAAATGAAAGGAACATTGTGTTATGTGGAGAGAAGACCATTTTTGTCTCCATTTCTTCCAGTTTCTAATCACTAGCTATTGCCCTGTTTCTTAGATTCTAGTGCAGATGGTCCTTGGAAAGAACTTGACCCTTGACAATTTGAAAATTACCAAGTGCCAAAGTGACCCACTTAAAAAGATGACCCATTTCAAAACCCATGAGTTATCTATTATTCAAGCTGTTCTATATTTGAGCATTACAACCTCGCCATTTTGAATAAGTGAGGTTTTTTTTTTAAAGGGAAATTTGATCTCCAACTTAATGAACTATAATGTGGCGCTTTTACTTGATCCAAGATTAAACTCACTGCCATAGAGTCTAGTTTGACTTATAGTGACCCGGTAGGACAGAGAACTGCCCCTTTCAGTTTCTGAAACTGTTAACTCTTGCAGGGAGTAGAAAGTCTCACCTTTTTCTCCAGGAGTGGCTGGTAGTTTCAAACTGCTGACCTTGTGGTTAGCAACCCAACCACTAATCCACTATGCCACCAGGGCTCTAGGTCATACATTTTACTTTGAAAAGTCTTTGCCACTCTTAAGTTTTCTTTGTGGCCAATGTGACAACCTGCCTGGCTTCTCCTCCCCATAGGGTTTGCATACCCCTAGGACCTTTCAGAAACCAACAGCCTAGTCTGTCTTCCCAGGAGCCCCTGGGTGGGTTTAAACCGACAACCTCTTGGATAGTAGCCGAGCACTACACCATTGATTTGTGTTACCCGGGGAGTCTCCATCCTCGGTGTATTCAGTGACTAGTCACCGAGTGCCTATGAAACAAGGGGTGGGGAGAGATGGAGAAGGACCAGGAAATAGGGGCATCTTTTTTAAAGTGTATACAGCAAAAGCCTTTCTGGTTTTGAATTTGTCTTACTTTAAAAGCTTTGGAAGAGTTGGCCCTAAAAAAGCAGGTTCTTCCTCTTTGTGACAAAACATAAAACCCACCGTAAGTTTCTTTCCAAAAGGCACAACCTTGGCTGCCACTCACCAACTCATCCTTTCAGCAAGTTCAGGGAGGGATCCTTCCGGTGACACCTCGTAGTAACACAACTACTTTCAACCATTCTTTTCTGGGTCAATTTCACCTCTGTCACTCTCCCTTCTCCCACTGGGGCCAAGAGAGTTTCCCAAAATAAAGGCACAGAGGAGCAAATCCATGTCGACCGGTGAACTTTCATCATGGAATTGTCCTATAGATGAGCTACAAGCCCCCTTCTGCCACCTCCCCACCTCCACCCCGCCGCCATCTATGGTTCCACATGTGTTCTTTAGCACGATCCAGATCCGTTCTATGTCAACAGTGGGCAAAAACTTAAGAGCCCTGGTGCCATAATAGGTTACTGGCTGAGCTGTGAACTGCAAGCTCAGCAGTTCAAACCCACCAGCCACTCCTGGAGTAAGATGAGGCTGTCTCATCCCACACAGACTTGTAAAGGTTTATAGCCTCAGAAACCTTACATTTTGGGGGGGGCATGAGTCAGAATTTGACTCAGCGGCTGCAGGGTTGTTTGATGGGTAGTCAGCGTCAGACTAACAGTTGCTACTTTTTCCCTATATAGTATCCGAACAGGCAATTACCTGTCACATCAGGATACAAAGTAAACTTCTGAAAGGCCACAGGAAACAAAAGTGGCAAAGACCCCACTGGTCCCGGCTAAGCACCAGGTCCTTTCCCGGTTTCCCCGCTGCCCACGTTCTTGTGCCCTTTTCCCCAGGAGACCTGCACCAGCCTTGTGGTTTCCTCATTCCCAAGCCAAGACCAGCTTTCTCCCCGCGGGGATCTCAGCCAGGAACTGAGGCCCGCGGGGCGCGCCGTGCGCCTCCCGCGCCCGGGGCCGATCTCGGCACGGCGGCCGCCACGCCAGAGCCCGGTCCCCGCACAGGGGAGCCAGCCGGGGCCGCTGGAAAAGTGCTCTCCGTTCGCCCCAGAGCCCCACACGCCCGAGCCCCCCAGACTTACCTGGATCGGGGCTCCCCGCTACGCCGCGCCCGCGCCGGCAGGCAGGCCTTGGCGAACAAAGGAACTCCGGAGAGATGCGTCCGGCTTCCCCGGCCGCCCGGGCGGGGGGCGAGCAGCCCTGGCCGCGCGGCCAGCAGCGCTGCGCCGCGTGCGCTCCGGGCTCTGCTCCAGCCGCGCCTCCCGGGCGCCGGCGCGCATTCCAGCCGGGGCTGGGGGGGGGGGGGCAGGGGCTGCTCCGGGCGCGCTCACTTCCCCCCACCCCGACCCCACAAAGACCCAGCGCGGGCCCAGGGGACGCCCAGAGCAGCCGGGGCGAGAAGGCGCGGCTCTGGGCGCGCGACCGGGCTGGGCAGGGGCGGGAGCGGGACCGAGGCCAATAGCCGGCCGAGGCACAAGGGAGCCCTTCCAGGCGGGTTTTCCCGCAGAACGTGTTGGTTCCAACTTCTCGCAGTCAGCGATGCGGAAGGGTGGCCTCCATTCCCGCCTCCCTCCCGAGGGGACGGGGCCCCGGAGTGTGGTTTCGTTCGTCCGCTCGACCACCTAGGATTAATTCCCCGCGGACAACGGCGCTGCAGGCACGCGTCGTCTCCCTTGGGGACAACGCGTGAACACGCGCAACCGTTACCCCCTAGGCCTAGACGGGAGGGGGATTGGGGTAGAGTTGCAATTCTCAGATAATCCTTATTTGCCTTGTTAGAGCAAAGTCCCTTAGGGCAAGATTCCTTTAGGGCAGGCCACTGACTCTCCAGTTGTAAAAGTCCACGGGCCGGAGGGGCACACCTTGAGGTCCGGGGAAGGAATCCGAAACAAAGGGAGACACGGAATTACAGCAAACCAAGGCAGCATCGCGGCTCTTTTGTCCAGGACAAAGTGAGTGGACGGGGTGGGGAGCCCTCCTCCCCCCGCCGCGTTTCCCAGCGCAGGGCGTTCACCTCCGAGACCAGCTTCATCGCAAAAGGAGCTGAAAGCCAACTCACCAAGTCCCAGCCCTGCTCCTCAAGCTCCCAAACCGGGGAGGTGGCCTTGCTGCCTGGCATCCCAGCCAAGGCCTCGGGAGCCGAACGCGCCGGCTTTAAATCTTGGGAGAAGACTGAGCAGCCATCGCCCCGTCGCGCCTCCCTTTACCCGGAGAGGGCGAGCTGGGGGTCGAGTGGGGACGGGTTCGGGCTGGAGCTCCGCGGGGGGGGGGGGGGGCGAGCCTGCCCCGCAGCGGCTCTCAGGAGCGTTTCCTGGACCCCTGCGTCACTGCCCCTGCCTGGCCCAGCCCCCGTCCCGCTTTCTGCCCAGGCAAGCTCGCTAAGGTGATGGGCTCCGCCCGAATTTGTTCTCTCCAGGGGATACCAACTCCGGGAAGTGTTTCCTAACGTCTCTTCAGTTCATTGAAGGCCTTGTCTCAAATGACCAACTGTGAGCCAGAATTCACTTGAATGTCTTCTTTGAATTGCCCCCCCTTCTTACCCTCCCACCACGACCACGGACACACACACACACACACACACACACACACACACACAGTATACATATAACTAGAGAAAATCAGGAGAATGTGTTTTCTACTAAAGGAAATAGATGATACATAAATCCTCCATGCATTTGATTTCTTTTTCCCCAATGCTTCCCCTTCTAGAAGGACACCATGCCCTTTGACAGGGGTAGTGTTTTAAAGGTCTTTGTCATTGTGCATATTCCAGAACATGAGAGGTAGGGGCGGGTGGCGGAGAGGGGAGGGGATACTAGCCCAAACACTTCAGTAAAGGAAAAGCTTTGGGTTTGTGATCATAAAAGAAATATGGCAGTCAGTGGGTGAAATGTACATTACTGATTCAACATTTCTGCTTGCGATTTCAAACTAGTCTTTAGAAAGTTTGTGATTGCCTTGGTGATATGCTCCTGCATACATTCAACCATGCCATTCTTGTGCATGTATTGTCTACAGAGGCCAGGGCTCAGCGTGATCTGTGGCCACTTCAGTGGACAGTACTGTTTCACAGACATCAGACCACAGCAGTGCAATCTGTAAGGGAACCACAGCTGACAACCCAAACTAGGTTGACGCGTGGTTAGTACAAAGCAAACCACCCCTTTGATCTACGGACCCGAAATATAAATCCTGACTGTAAAACTAGTTATCGCACATATACCTGTGCAACTGTTCAATTATGACTATATTCATACCGGGCCATGCATCCCCATGTGTGGGTTCCACATGCACACAAAAATTGGACTGTATCCACAAGAACTAGAAACGAATCCAAACAATGATAAACATGTATCAGAGGTACATGTCTACAGAGCCGTACATACAGCTGAACATAGTAGACATGAATGATTCCAAACACTGGTGGGAAATCGATGCAAAGAGGCAGGTCTTTGGTGGGGGAAGGGGAGAGAATGTGGATGAGCGTCGTTGAGGACTGGCCACGTGGCCCGGAATGCTGCCCAGATGTCCCCAGCCCAACACACACACCACATAAAGAAGGGTGGAGGGGTCTGAGCGGTCCCTTAACATGTCTGGGAGGACTTCCTAGAACAAGTTAGCTAGCTCTCCATCATACTCCAGAAGAAGGAGAAGGTAGTGGAATATTTGAAGGTCTAGTATAAAATCCTAGGGTTGGGTTCTTTAAGGTGGGTGGTCAGTGGAGATTTGGAAATTGGTTGGGAATAAATTGGTCGTCCAAGAGCAATGGTGATGCAATGGTTTAAGTGCTTGATGATCAGAACCTGGAAGGGCTTCAGCCAAGAGAAGCCCCTGGGGCAGTTCCACTCCCCCCACGGTTGCCTGGAGTCAGAATGGATGGTACAGACAGCCAGTCAGTTGGACAGTGATGACAGCACCTTGACCCAAATGAGAGCGGCAGCCCCTTGACCCAAATGAAGAGAGCGGGACGGGACTGCCTCTGTGGGTGAGCAAAGAAAGCGTGGCTTTTAAAAGACTCCCTTTGTAAACAACTTGTATTCCTGGGAATTTGCATGGCAGAGAAGTAGAAAACTATGGGAAGTACTTGGGGGCGGGGAGTGGAAGTATGACATCAAGATGGCTGTGTTGAAAACAACCGAGAGGAGTTGACATCTATCTGTTAACTGAAGAGGGATCGAAAAGGCCCGAAAAGATGCAGATTTAGGAGAGGACTGATGTTTTATCATTTTCTGCGGAGGGAAAGCCCAAACCTGGCTGCCAAGGCCCCTCGGAGAAAGGCAAATCAGGACAAGGATGATCGCCCACCTGACTCCCGGAAGAGAGCGCATTCAAAAACAGAAGGGAAGAAAACCGGAAGGGCTTGGGTGGGTGCTGAGAGATTGCGACTCGTGTGCACTATGGATAGACTTGTTAATACGTACAACCACGGTGCACAGAATTAGGGCGCTACTTAAAGCAACTGGGATAGAAATCCCATACAACCCAGCAATACCTCTGCTGGGCCCAGGCTCTCCCGGGACCCTGGCAGCACAGGCCGCAATAGCGAGAAGCTGGATGTAGCCTTAAGAGCCGTCAACAGAAGAATGGATATGGAAACTCTGGTCCATACACGACGGAATCCTATGCATCCCTAAGAAACACTGATGAAGCCCCTCGTGACAAGGCGACCCTGGAAACCAGGATGCTAAGTGAAGGTAGACAATCAGAAAAAGACAAAGAGCGTAGGTGGTCACTACTATAAGGATAAGCAAGAAGACAGGCAGGCATCAGTCCTCAGCTCCTGTCATCGAATCCAGTCTCCTAAGCAACAGGTGACCCATAGATCTTAAAAATCACTTCAACAGAGGAGACTTCATCTCAGCTCGGGACAGTTTCTCATGTCGCCGCGGAGAGGGAGAAGACCAATTAATGTCTGCCATATAACATTGTTCCACGATCACCCCAAATCAACAGACACTCCTACAAGGGTGCTTAGTGAACCTTATGGAAATTTAACTCCAGAGGTGCAGCCTGGGTGTGGGGTGGAGGGCAGGGTGGGGAGAAAGGGGACAGGAGCAAGGAGGCTGGTATCTAAACGGGGAGGAACGTGGCTGTCTCGGAAAAGACTATTTCACTTCTGTTGGTTGGTAAACCAGGCAGAGTAACCTGCGATTGTAAAACTTGCTGAAAATGACTCATCATGGATCCCCAATGGTAAAAATACCCCCATATGATACTGCTAATTGGGCACCTTTGACCTAGGTAATATCTGGCGCTTGGTGACCAGGCCAAGAGCTATAAATAACCAGGACTTGAGATACTGCCCTTTCAAAGTGCACAACATCAAAGATAGGCCGCCCAAGAAGGTTCCAGTTGGAGAGCTCTCTAAAGGAGCTGGGCCTTACCTTCAACACATCTGTAGCTGATGAAGGGAACGGAACTACTCCCTTGGTCTTACAGCTAAAGCCCCCTGAGAAGAAGCAGATGCCGACTATGCAAGGTGATGGATTCGGAAATCACTGAACTTTGATTCAAAGTGCTTTGTTGGTCCTTGGAGGGTGCCTCCTAAATGACAAAGGGGCCCAGAGGTCTCTCTCACCGCCATGAGCCAATTCGGACTCCATAGCACAAGGTCAGCAGTTCAAAACCACTATCAGCTGCTATGCTCAAGAAAGACTGGCCTCTATAACCCCATAAAGAGTTACAGCCTTGGAAACCCACAGGGGCAGTTCTGCCCTGTTCTGTATGGTCACTAGGTTGGAGCGAGCATGACAGTGGATGTCGACCACAGAGCTGCTGTTTTCGCACTCCCTTGGCTTTGTTATGACACGTCAGTCCAGCAGGCACCATTTTCCTTTTGTGAATGAGAGTTACTGAAAGGCTTATTCTACCTCCAACCCTCCTAGTTTTCACAGTGTCAAGTCACTTAAGTTCTTAAACTGTGCAAGTCAAGAGTACTTTAAATTCGGTATCATTGACTAAATTAATGATGCTATCAATAAAATTACAATGTGCTCCATGGGAATGATTTATCATGTTCCCCCAATAAAATGATAAGGATGTCTCAAAAGTGAACCAGGGGCCTATAGAAATCATAGGTACATTCATGGGTTTTGAGATCTCACTTAATAAAACCAAATTAACTGCCATCAAGGCAATGCTAACTCACAGCCTCCCTATAAGACAGGCTCGAACCACCCCCGTGAGTTTCTGAGACTGTAACTGTTAACGGAGTAGAAAGCCCTGTCTTACTTCTGTCTCACTTAATAGTAGCCCTAATCTAAGACTAATTTGTTCTTATACCATGGTCCTACTCTCTACTTGCCCTCGTGAAGAGATCACTGAAGATGTGGGTTCTATAGCAAAGTGTAGTGAAGAAATCAGATGGTGCTCAGATATTAGAAAGAATAGAATCTGGAGCCTGAAAGACTTCTTGTAAAATAAACAGCCATCAGAGCAGAAGATGGACACTGATACAGACAGGACCTGGAAACACAGGGAGTCCAGGGTGGATGATCCCTTCAGGACCAGTGGTGAGAGTGGCAAAACCTGGAGGGTGGAGGGAGGGTGGGGTAGAAAGGGGGAACCGATTACAAGGATCTACATAAAACCTCCTCCCTGGGGGACAGACAACAGAAAAGTGGGTAAAGGGAGATGTCGGACAGTGCAAGATATGACAAAATAATAATTTATAAATTATCAAGGGTTCATGAGGGAGGGGGGACTGGGAAGTGGGGGGGGGGGGGAATGAGGAGCTGATGCCAGGGGCTTAAGTGGAGAGCAAATGCTTTGAGAATGATGAGGGCAATGAATGTACAAATGTGCTTGATACAATGGATGGACGGATGGATTGTGAGAAGAGTTGTATGAGGCCCCCCTAAAATGATTTAAAAAATAAATTAAAAAAATGAAACAGCATCTAAATGAGATGCCACCTAAGTTTACATGGAAGAACCACACCAGTCTGTGTGCTCCAAAGATTGTCAATAATAAAATCCAAATCCAAAGGAGGGAATAGTATCAGAGGTTAAATTCTGAGCGCCCGGCTTACTGAAGGCTCGGCGAGAAAGTGAAAGCTCAAAACCCATTTGCAGAGCCCCCGGATGGATTAAGCCTCTGCTGAAGACCCCTTGAGTATTAACCATAGATAGGACAAGCTTTGCTATCAGAGCATTGGAAAGTGGATTAATGCAGATGTGGTTAGGTTACATTTTTACCACCTTATCATTTGTCTTCCCTTTTGACTCATTTTAAATTTGTTCTACTTATTAATATTTTCTGATTGCTTTTTGATTGAGGTTTTTCTCTATTATTTTTTGTTGTTGTTTTTGGGGGGTTGCTTGTTTGGTTTTTTTGTGGGGGGTGTGCTTTTCTATACATGAAATCCAAGATAGGTAAATAATAGTTTTTTAAGATTATGACAGAAGACATGGGGGGAATGGGGAGCTAAAGATAATGAGCACAAAAAAGGAAAAAGATGTTCCCTAATGGATTGTGGTGATGATTACACAACTCTTTTTAATATGATTAAGCCATTGAATTGTATGAACAAATTGCTTCATAGTATACTTGATGATTTGCGACCTGTCTTTTGACTTTCGGGTCAATGTGAGCACTTCCTATATCATTCAACATGCTCGGTACCATCGTTCCCTATCTGTATGTGTTTATCTATGGCATCTTTTCTTCAGTTAACCTTTTTATAATAAAATACAGATACAGAAAACAACAGCAACCCAAAAGTGCCCCTAGGAGATGGTGGGAGCAGATGGGACCCAGGGAAGAAGCAGATATTAGTAAGACCATGAAGAGAGGGCCTTACACCTCACACAAATGGAGCATAGCATTTCAACAGCCAGGCTCGACTTCTTCAGCTAAATTTGCTCACCCCTCCACACCTGGTTAATATAATGTCCTGTGAATACAGCCACTGCCCGCTTCTTGTGTTCTCAGGAGCCTGGGGTGTTAGGGAGGCAGGTGAATCCTGATGGGCCCGAGCTCTCAGCCACTTCCCTACCTGTCCACAGTGACATTTGCTTCTGCGAGGGCCACGAGGACTGAGTGCCATGGCAGGGTGTCTTCGTGAGCTGATCTGAGGACTGAGTGCCATGGCTGGTGTCTTCGTGAGCTCATCTGAGACGGTGTCCTCATGCTCACAGGCTACAGAAAGCCCATCCTGCTCTTAAGACTGTTCTTAAGACTGTCTCCTGACATCTCCACTTCAAGAGCCCCCTCTAGTAATAGCTCTGGGAATATAGTTTCTATAAACACTACTCAATCAAAATGAGACCAAGGAAGCTCTCTACTTACATCCTGCCAGCCCCTCTCACCCACGCCCATATACTTCCTAGGGGCTCTTTTCTGCTTACATTGGCTCCATGGTGGTCCCATTCATTGCTTTAACCCCACGTGTATATTCTATCCCCAATCATGAGTCCTAAGGCCCCTGTATATCGGGGATTCTGGGTAATGCTTTACTGGAATAGACAATCTCTTAGGGGAGGAGCTTGTAGGTTTGAACCACCAACCTTGCAGTAAGCAGCCCCATTGCCTAACCTACTGCCCCCAGAGCCGCAGATGAGCAGTGTCTCGTCCATCTTGGTTGAAGGTATTGAAAACAAGATGTCTAGATGGGCTCTTGTGAATGGTGAACAAAAGGGACTTGAATGCCCCAAAGCCCGATCCCTTCTTCGTCCAGTAGGCCTAGCCTAGGGTGCCACAGGTAGGGAGTAATCTATAGCATCTGTCATTGTATAAGTGACCTAAGCACCAGCTGTCCCCACTCGCCTGACTCTTTGGAACGCTTCAAGGAGGGGATCTTGCCCTCTTGCCCGCCTCCTGCCCCATGACGCCCTGCACAGAGTAAATGCACATGCAATTCCAGTTAAGCTGAGCTTTGGCCGAGCACGTCCCTCATTCAGGAAGTCCAAGCCTTCCTGCCAAGAAGCTTTACCCACGGCACAATGGCCCCCACTGTCCTCCTCACTGCCACCAAAAGGCAAAAGCCACCCCGGGAAGCCCCACCAGCGCCTCTCCTCCAGCCCTGCTGCTGCTCCTGTGGTTTGGCAGCTCCCAGCACCCTCGCTAATTCCAGGAGCTTGGCAGTTGGAGGAAGCCTTACAGGTACAGCAGGAACCAGCAGATGGAGGGAACTCACCGTGTGGCTTGCTCTGCAGCACAACCAGCCTCTCGCCGCAGGCCGTTCTAAGAACCCATCCCATCCGGAGCTCGCTCTTTGGCTCTGTTGGCCCGGGAGGCAGAGAGGGCAGCTGATCTTCTCTCCCTTCACATGTAATGAGGGCATCTCCTCGGTGCCAGCCTAGCACGGAGTAGGGGCCCGCAGGGACAGTGGCCATGACGAGGGTCTCAGCATTTCTCTTATTGCCCCCACCTGCAGGTCAGACACAGGCCCCACACCCCCAGTGCATTCAGGGTATTGTGCAGTTTCCCCGGACCTGCCACAAAGGCCACTTCTGTCTCCCCTACTCAGGGAGCATAACCGGAGAGACTAACATTTCTGTAGGGACCATCTTGAATGCTTAAGTGATGAACACAGATTTTAAAAGGCAGTTGTCACTCAGCCTGGACACAGCTAAATTGGGCCAAACAATCAGCATCTCGTGATGGGGTGGCACCAAGGGAGGGAAGAAACAGACCGTGGCGATGCTCAGAAAACAGCTATTGACTGTGATATGGGGTTCCATGTGCCAGGAGCAAAAGCAGGCTTCTGAGTTGGAAAGGTGGTACTTAATTAGGTTTGGTTATGCAGATATTTAAGGGACAGCTAAACTATACTTCATGATTTACTCGCTGGTTAATAATTACTACGTGCTCACAGCTTGTTTTATGGCACAGGCATGGCTCGAGTCACCTAAAAGTCTGTCTGGGCTTAATTTTGAGTACTATTCAAGCAGACTGTGGTGGAACCCCAAAACACCTCCAAGCCTGGAAATGAACCTACTACCATGGCTCAGCTTTCAAGCAAACCATAGAAGGGTCTGTAGCCAAAACAATAATGCAAAGTAAATACGTCTGGGAACAATCAAGCGCACAAGATTACAAGGGCAGCATTTGCCCAGGATGAAGCTCGGAAAGTAGGAAGGGAAAAAGGACTAAAGGTAAACACAGGGAGGAAGGGGCAAGGGTTGTCTTACCTGTGAGGATTGCAATAATGTCACAAAACAAAATGCCTATGGCTTGTTGAATGGAAAATCAAGTTTCTCCGTAGACTTTGACACATCAATCAAACATTTCTCCCCCCACCCCCACCTCCACACCCCGGAAGTTGGTTGTATTTCAAAGATAGGTAACAATGCCAATTTTTAAAAAGTGGATGATTAGTTTAGATTTAGAAATTGTATTGCTGCACTGAGATTTTTCTTATTACCATACATACATAAACAAATAAACCCACTGCCATTGATTCCATTTCAACGCAACTCATACGGATCCTAATTAGACTTTCTGAGAATGTAATTTGATTTTCTCCGTAAGTTAAGAATGATGTTTTTATTAAGTGGCATTGGCATGATTGTCTACCCAGCAGGAAAAAAAAAAGTTAAATGTCTGTTACACTATATGCAAATGTAAATCTCATGTGGGTTAGAGATCTTAAAGAACTAAGAAATACAATGTTTGAACTAAAAACATTTAAGAGCATGTTGATAGAACCCCAGAATGTCTTTGTTATAACTCTTGTCACATCAGTTTCAAGTCATGGCACAATTTTCTACCCCAGCATTAAATGTTGCCCTGCTCTGTGCCATCTCCAAGATTATTGGTATGTTTGAGCCCATTGTTTCAGCTCCTGTGCCAGTCCACCTTATTGTTGAATTCCCTCTTTTTCTCTTTTTAATCATTTTATTGGGGGTTCCTACAACTCTTATCACAATCCATCCATCCATCCATCCATTGTGTCAAGCACATTGGTACATTTGTTGCCATCATCATTCTCAAAATATTTGCTTTCTACTTGAGCCCTTGGTATCAACTCCTCATTTTCCCCTCCATCCCCGCTCCCCCTTCCCTCATGAGCCCTTGATAATTTATAAATTGTTATTATTTTGTCATGTCTTACACTTCCGACTTCTCCCTTCACCCACTTTCCCTTCACCCACTTTTCTGTTGTCCATGCCCCAGGGAGGGGTTATATGGAGATCCTTGTAATCAGTTCCCCCTTTTTACCCCATATTCCCTCCACCCTCCCAGTATCACCACTCTCACCTCTGGTCCTGAAGGGATCATCCATCCTGTCCTCCCTGTGTTTCCAGTTCCCATCTGTACCAGTGTATATCCTCTGGTCTAGCTGGATTTGTAAGGTAGAATTGGCATTTAAGAACTAGAGGTAAGTTGTATGTTTCATCGTTGCTACACTGCACCCTGACTGGCTCATCTCTTCCCCGCGGCCCTTCTGTAATAGGATGTCCGGTTGCCTACAGATGGGCTTGTGGTCCCCACTCTGCACTGCCCCTCATTCTCAGTGATATGATTTTTTTGTTATTTGATGCCTGATACCTGATCCTTTCAACATCTCCTGATCACATAGACTGGTGTGCTTCTTCCACATGGCCTTTGTTGCTTCTGGGCTAGATGGCCGCTTGTTTGCCGTTAGGACCCCAGATGCTATATCTTTTGATAGCCAGGCTCCATCAGCTTTCTTCACCACATTTGCTTATGTACCCGCTTTGCCTTCAGCGATCATGTTGGGAAGGTGAGCATCATGGAATGCCAGGTTAATAGAACAAAGTGTTCTTGCATTGAGGGAGTACTTGAGTGGAGGCCCAATGTCGATCTGCTACCTTAATACTAAACCTATAAATATATGCACATAGATCTATTTCCCCATCATCATATATAAATATATTTACATATATAAATACCTGTAATTAGACCTCTATAAATGCCCTTTGCCTCCTAGTTCTTTCCTGTATTTCCTTTTCCTTTCCTCTTGTCCCACTATCGTGCTCAGCCTTCATTTGGGTTTCAGCAATTCCTCTCAGTTACATAGCCCTTAATCAAGCCCTAACAGACCTCTTATATCCTCCTCGCCACTGATTTTGGATCACTGGTTGTTCCCTTGTCCCTGGGTTTGTTAACACCATTTCCTTGCCTCCACCTCCCCCTGTCGAATGTCCCCCAAGAACTGTCAGTCCTATTGTTTTCTCCTCCAGTTTGTTTATCCAGCCTATCTTACCTGGATAGACCTTCAGAGATAATAATATGCACAAAAACAAGAGTAAAACAAAGCAACAAAATAAAACAACAACAACAACAAAAATCCAATGACAAAAAAAGGAAAACCTGTAAATAGTTCAAGGTCTGTTTCTTGACCTTAGGAGTGTTTTCCCATTGAGTCTGATGGGGTGCCATGCCCTGGCCCCAATATCTATTTTTGGTATTCCCCCGAGACTGCCTTGCTCTGCTCCCCTTGCTGTCCTGTTGCATGCCCTTAGTGTTCCGTCGTGATGTGGTGGGGTCAGACCGTGTGCAATCCTCACACTGTGTCTCCAGTGTTGACCCCCGTAGGGTTGTGGGTCAGTGAGGGATGCCGTGAGACTGTAAATTTTTATGGATGCTCACAACATCATCTTTTTCCTGAGAAACTGCTGGTGGATTTGAACCACTAACCTTGAAGTTAGCAGCTTAATGCCTAACACACAGCAAAACCAGGACACTAACAGCATTTCTGAAAAAGACAATTCTAGAGCCCTTGACCCACCACTAGCCTGTATTCAACTGGGTGCTGGCTTGCGTATTGCTGTGATGCTGGAAACTATGCCCCAGTATTTCAGAGGTATTTCAAAGAGGTTTCCATGGAGCTTGCAGACTAAGAACAAACTAGGAAGAAAGAATAGGCTGTCCCCTTCTGAGGAATTAGCTGCGGAAACCCTTATGAATAGCAGTAGTACTGGAAGCTGAGCCCTTCAGATTGGAAGGCACTCAAAATGCAACCGAGGACATCTGCCTCCTCACAGGAGAGTCGGCCTTGATGACGGGCGTGGGCCAAAGCTTTGGGGACCTTTATTTGCTGATGGGGCGCAACTCCAAATGAGAAGAAAAGGTTTCAAACATTCAATAGCACTTGGAAGGGGGAATGTGCAAAATGTAAATATAGGAAGATTGGCAGCCATCAAAAATGAAATGGAATGAATACAGATCAATATCCTTGACATTATTGAACTGAAATGGACTAGTACTGACCATTTTGAATCAGATAACCATACAGCTTACTACGCCAGGAACAACAACTTCTAGAGGAATTTGGTGTAGCATTCATCATCAAAAAGGACATTTTGAGGCGGCCTTGAAGTACAATGTTGTCTGTGATAGGAAAATATATGTATACCTACACAGAAGTCCAGTTAGCACAACTATTATCCAGACGTTCACATCAACCACTAAAACATGGGTGGGGTGAACTGAAGAATTCTACCAATGTCTTCAGTATGATATTGATCAAATATGCAAACAAGATACATGGCTGTTTGGCAATTAGATGCTAAGAATGGAAGCAAAGAGTTAAGGAAAAGTCCGAAAATGTCCCCTGGGTGATAGAAATGAAGCTGGAGATCACATAATAGAATTTTGTAAAATTAACGACTTCTTCATGGCAAATACTTTTTAAAAAAAAACAAAACAACAACTGTACACATGGACCTCACCAAATGGAATACACAGACGTCAAATTGACGACATCTTTGGGGAAAGACAACGGAGAAGTGCAATGTCGGCTGCCCAAAAGAAGCCAGGAGCTGACTGTCACACAGATCTTTGGTTGTTCCGACGTAAGTTCTGGCTGACGTGAAAGAAAATCAAGTCAAGCCCACGAGAGTCACAATCAGACCGTGGGTGAATCCCATTTGGATTTAGAGAACATCTGGAGATTTGGATAATTGAGTATGAATGACCCGAGGCCAGATGAACTCTGAGATGACCTGAGGAAGAAGAAGAAAGCACAGCGTCATTGAAAAGACTGGAAAGTAAAAAAAGATCAAAGTGGATGTCAGAAGAGACTCTGAAACTTGCTCTTCATCAGTTAGCTGAGGCACCTAGAATAAATAATGAAGTCAACGAGCTGAACAGCACATTTCAGAGGACAGCACAAGAAGACAAAGTGAAGAATTACAATGAAATGTATGCGAGCTAGAGTTAGAAACCCAGAAGGGAAGAGCAGGCTTGGAATATCTTAAACTGAAAGAAATAAAGGGGTGTGTGGGGAGGGGAATCAAACCTCTAGTTTCAATATTGAAGGATTCCAGGGGCTAAATATTGACAATGCAAAAGCTTTTTTTTTTAAAGGAGATGGAAAGAATACACAGGGGCACTGTACCAAAAAGAACTGGTTGACATCCAACCACTTCAAGAGGACGCATATGATGAAGACCTGTTGGTCTTGAAGAAAGAAGCCCAAGTTGCATGGAGGGCATTTACCCCAGAACAAGGTTCCAGGAATTGGTGGAACACCGACTGAAATGTTTCAACAAGCCCAGGAGGCACTGGAACCATTCACTCATCTCTGCTAAGAAACTTGGAACGCAGATACCTGGCCAACTGACAGGAAGAGACCCATGTCTGTGTCCTTTGTTTAAAAAAAAATGAAGAAGAAAAGAAGTGACCCAACAGAATGCAGAAATTGCTCAACAATATCATTAATGTCACATGAAGGAAATAAAAAAGATACTTTTTAATAAGCAGTTGCAGCAATGCTTCCATAGAAATTCAAGCAATTCCAGCCAGATTGAGAAGACGACGTGGAACCAGGGCTATCATTGCTGATAATAGAGGGGTCCTGGCTGAAAGCAGGGACTACCCGAAAACTGTCTCCTTATATTTGATTGACGGTGCCGGGCCTTTCCAGTGTGTGGATCATAACAAACTTTGCATAGCTTTGAGAAGAATGGAAATTCCAGAATACTTTACTGTGCTCCTGTGGAACTTGGACAGGCATCAAGAGGCAGTGGACAAGGGAACACTGCATGCCTTCAAATCAGGAATGGTGCATGCCAGTGTTGTATATATTTATTCACTATATTTATTCAATCTGTATAATGAACAAATAATCAGAGCGGCTAGTGTATGTGAAGAATAACTCGGCATCAGGATTGTAGGAAGAATTATTAACAATCTTTGGTCTGCAAGGAGAACTCAAAGCATTTGCTGATGAAGATCAAGGACTGTAGCCTTCAGTACGGGTTGCAACACAATCAGTGTACAGAGAGCAAAGACCTCGCACTGGTCCCATAGCATCATGAAAAATGGAGGAAAGATGGAAGTTGTGAAGGATTTCATTTTACTTGGATCCACAATCAATGCTCATGGAAGCAGTAGGCAAAAAACTCAAATGATGTTCTGGGGAGATCTGCTCCACCAGACATTTTGGAAGCATTGCTTTGAGGACTAAGGTGCTCCCTGCCCAAACATGGTGTATTCAATTGCCTCGAATGTATATGAAAATTGGACAATGAATAAGGAAGACCGATGAAGAATAGATGCATTTGAACCATGATGTTGGTGGCCATAAGCCACGTGGTGAAGGACAAACAAATCTGTCTTAGAACAACCAGAATGCTCCTTAGAAAGGAAGGGTGGGGAGACTTCCTCTTATGAGCTTTGGAAATGTCATCAGGAGAGATCAGTCCTTCGAAGGCGACAGCATGAGGACATCATCCTCGGTAAAGTACAATGTCAGCGAAAAAGAAGGAGACCTTTTTAAAAAAAAAAAACATTTTATTAGGGGTTCATACAACTCTTATCACAATCCATACGTACATCAATTGTATAATGCACATCTGTACATTCTTTGTCCTCATCATTTTCAAAGCATTTGCTCTCCACTTAAGCCCTTTGCATCAGGTCCTCTTTTTTTCCCCTCCCTCCCCACTCCCACCTCCCTCATGAGCCCTTGATAATTTATAAATGATTATTTTGTCATATCTTGCCCTATCCAATGTCTCCCTTCACCCCCTTTTCTGTTGTCCATCCCCCAGGGAGGAGGTCACTCGTAGATCCTTGTAATCGGTTCCCTCTTTCCAACCCCCTCTCCCTCTACCCACCTAGTATCGCCGCCACTCACACCCTTGTTCCTGAAGGTATCATCCACCCTGGATTCCCTGTACCTCCAGCTCCTATCTGCACCAGTGTACATCCTCTGCTCTATCCAGTCCTGCAAGGTAGAATTCGGATCATGGTAGCTGGGGAGGAGGAAGCATTTAGGAACTGGAGGAAAGCTAGGAACTCGAGGAAAGCTGGATTCTTCATTGGTGCTACATCGCACCCTGACTGACTCATCTCCTCCCCTAGACCCCTCTGCAAGGGGATCTCCAGTGACCGACAAATGGGCTTTGGGTCTCCACTCTGCACTTCCCCCTTCATTCACTCTGGTAAGATTTTTTTTTTGTCCTTATGATGCCTTATACCTGATCCCTTCGACACTTCGTGATCACAGAAGGAGACCTTCAAGGAGATGGATTGACGCAATTTAACAATCATTGTCTGGATGGCACAAAACTGACCAGAGAACACATTCTGTTGTATGTAGGGTCACTGTACATAGTTATTGGAGAAAAAGGATGACTGGAGTGGTGCGTGCGAGACTGGTAGGGCAGATCGAGATACAAATGAGTCTGCAAAAAGGAGTCCAGGCAGAGCATGTCCGTGCAACATTTTGACTCTGACTGTGGTCTAGTCATAGACGTTCTGTTCTTGGAGAACTTTCCTTTAGCACTCAATTTGCATTTATTTGCACCAAGTGGGAACTTATTAAATTTTTCATGATTCCTTGTTCTTAACTGAAGATTGCTGAGTTCCGCGGATACCCCTTTTAGGGTTATGACCAATATGCCATTTTTCTATGAATTAAAGTAGCGATGCTTTCCCCCTCAGCAGTAAGTCGAGTGTATGAGGAAGCTCCTTGGTTTATACCCAAACCCTCTCACCCAGCATCTTGTTATGTTTGGACTATAGATGAGCCTAGGTACCATGGCTCTGAATTTCAATGCAGATTCCTTGAATTTTAGGTATCAAAACAGATGAGGACTTGAGCCAGCCCTCTTCTTCGACCCTCTTTCCCTTTGTGGTAGCTGCGTTGCTGCGCTATACCGTAGAATCGGCAATTGGTACCATGTCAGTGAACTGACTCCTTTTCCCTTGTCACAGGCCTGAGAGGTAGAGGGCCAGCAGGCTGACCTCAATCAAGTCACCAATGCTCCGATGCCCAAGTTCCTCTTCTGCGAAAGGAGATGACAGTGACTATTCTTGCTCGTAGAAGTGGTGTGTCTGTTCTTTAAGCCTATTGTTAACTCATACAATGAATGCTTATGGAGAAACCGCCTTCTTGTAAAGCATCAGGGACAAAGATGAATAAGGTAGGACACCTGTCCTCAGAGCAGCGCCTTGTCAGGTGCTTAAGGGACCACATGAGATGACACATTTTAAAAAATGAAACTTGAGTTCGGAGTAGGATTTGGTTTTATATTCAATCTGGATTTCAAAAAGTACTGTACACATGCATTGAATTTTCCTTAGTATATTGTGATAGTGAACTGTGTCCATGGAGATCAACATTAACAGCAGTTTATTTATGCTCCCTACCTATGCCCAAAGGGATCTGAGGTCATTTACTCGAAAAACCTAAAGAAAATGAATCTAAAATGAGACAAAAGATGGAAAGTGAGGTGCAATAGGGGAGAGGAGGAAATTCAGGCAGCTCAACAACTGAGCAAAATACATTTAAGTCGCCAGGGCAATGTTCTTAATGACCAGCTTAAACCATCATCAGTGTCAACAGGATCATTGTATGAGCCTGCGGTGCTTCACGCTGTCACGTACAGTCTGAGAACGGGTCGTGTAACCCTGGAGCACCTAATGGAAACAGAAGAAGGATCGAAAGCTAAGAACATGTTTGCCAAATGTGAACTTCAGGACCTTATTCTGTGTTTTGTGAAACAGGTTCCTAGACAACTATCTGTACTGCTGGTCACTGCCAGACCCAGCCCACCTCCCTGAGCCCTGCCCCGGCCTCCCTGTGGAGGGTCCACCCCTCTGCCCTGCTGAGACACCATCTCCCCAGTCTGGCTGCCCCAGGACCCCAGGTGTAGCTGTGCCTCTGCTCCCCCTGCTCACGACTCCTTCTCCCTGAAATGTCCTCCTGTCTTCCTGGCCAAACCCTGCAGAGGACAGTTCCCATGTCCCCTTCCGTGAGACCTCTCCAGCCCACGTCAACCCCCCTTTCTCCCTAATTCACCGGCCAGTTAACACAGAGATTATTCAGTTAATTGAAGTTATAAATTAGTCGAGTCTTATGACCTTTGATTCATTTCATGTGGAAATGAAAAGCAAAGGGTGATTAGAAAAGAGGCCACATCACCCATTTATTAAGTACAATGATTTATTTAGAGAATTATTTCTTAGAGCAAAGGAGATATGCCAAGGTCACCTAATCTTGCCCTTGGTGGGGGTGGGGGGAAGTCACGTGTTCACAGTTACATGGTGTGTGTACAGTAGAAAGAATAGAAACCTAACAGGGACAATGAAGCTGTAGCCCTTGTGCGACTTCATGTCTCTTGACTGAACAATTGGGGCTTGCCCTGAATGGCCTTTAAGGTTATACCTGATTCTAGTATTTTATGAGCCTACTAGATTGTTGGTCTGACCCTCCAAAGAATTTGCAAATACTTTGTTAAGATAGTTGTATGTGTCAATTTAGCAGGCTGTAGTTGTTTGCTCAAACACTACTCCAGATTTTGCTATGAAACATTCATGTATTATTAACATTTAAATGACTTGATCATCAGTCATTCAAATTACCCTCCATAGCGTGGCGTGGATGGACACCACCCTATCAGTTGAATGCCTTAAGAGCCAACGGTTTGGACACCCTCCTCTGCCTAACTATGAATTTGGCACACAGGCTGCCAGAATTTCCAGCCTATCCCCTGACCTATGGAGAGCAGGCTTGCCAACCCCCAGAATTGAATGGACCAATTTCTCAAGGTCAATCTCTCTCTCTCTCTTTAAATAAGCATATATGTACAACATACACAAACGTACATGTATGATATGCACACACACACACATCTTGCTGCTTCTGTGTCTCTGGAGAGTCTTGACCAGGATACAGGGACACCACTCATGTCCTGCCTCCCCATCCTCATCCATTCTGCTTCTTCAGCCTAGAACTCACTCACTCGCTAACTCACTCACTGCTCACTTATTCACTAACTTACTCACTACTCACTCACTCGCTAACTTACTCACTACTCACTCATTCACTAACTTACTCACTACTCACTCGCTAACTCACTCACTTCTCTCACTCACTACTCACTCACTCCTTACTCATTCCTCCCTCACTACTCACTCACTACTCACTCACTTCTTACTCATTCCTCACTCACTACTCATTCACTTCTTACTCATTCCTCATTCACTACTCACTCACCACTCACTCACTCACTCACTAACTCACTCCTCTCACTACTCACGTACTCACTCCAGCTCCATTTCTGCTTTCTTACTTCTTTCAAACACTGCTTAGACTTCACTGTACACAGCCCAACATTGCCGGTGTCTCCTCCTGCCAAGGCTGACCTCGGTGCCTCCTGATCCTCCCAGCCCTTCTAAATGAAAGTGCCCACACTGCTTTGCATATCTCTCCATTAGCTTATGAATTTACTCAGATTACAATACAGTTCTTTATTCTAAGTGCCTATTCCATTATCTGGCTCATGGGAGGGATTCAATAAGGGCTGGGTAAATGAATATGATGCTTTTAGGCTGGTGCTTCAAGGTTTTTAAATTACTAGAGGATTCTAATGTTTCTTTTTTAATAAATCATTTTATTTGGGCTCATAATCAGTTGTATCAACCATATTTGTACATATGTTATCATCATCATTTCCAAAACATTTTCTTTCTACTTGAGCCCTGTATCAATTCCTCTTTTTTCCCTCCCACCCTTGTGAACCCTTATAAATTATAAATGATTATTGTTTTCATATCTTACACCATCCACTCTCTCCCTTCACCCACTTTTCTGTTGCCCATCCCCCTGGGCTTGGGGGTGGGGTGTTATCTACCGATCCTCAAGATTGGTTCCCCCTGTCTCCCCATTCTTTTCCCACCTTTCCCCCATCCTCATGATAGCACTATTCCCATTGTTCCTGGAGCGGGGGGGGGGGGGGCGGTATCTGTCCTCGATTCTGCATGTCAAGAGCTCTTATCTGTACTGGTGTTCATGCTTCAGTCTAGCTGGGTGTGTAAGGTGGAACTGGGGTCATGATCGTGGGAGGAGGAAGCATTAAAGAACTGGAGGCATGCTGAGTGTTTCCTTGGTGCTTCACTGCACCCTGGCTGGCTCATCCCTTCCTTGTGACCCTTCTAGGAGGGGTTGCCCAGTTGTCTATAGATGGTCTTTGGATCTCCACTCCAATCCCACTCGTTCACCATAGTATGAGATGCTAATATTTTCTGTTCTATATCTGTATCATTTATAATTGATGACTTTAGAGAGTAAATTATTGAGAGTCTTTTCTACAATGAAACATGTGTACTTTGGAATAATAAAACTGCCAATATCAACTCCTGGTCATTGAGTCAATTCTGACTCATATCAACCCTACAAGTCAGAGAGCGTAACTAAGTTTTTAGTCTCATGGGTCATCTCCTTTGATGTGAAATTGTTTGAAAAGAGGAATTCAAGAGGAAAGGAAGCAGAAGGGCCTGGCCCGGGTGTGAAGGCATCGTAACGGGGAAGGTCCTCAGTGAGATGGGCTGGCCGGTGACTGCAACAGTAGGCTCAAATGTAACAATCGTGCGGATACTATCTCATTCGCTCGTACTTAGTCACTAGCAGTCGGACCTGACTCGATGGCACCTAACAAAAACAACAGCAAGAATATGAAAGCATATTTTCCCCTCCCCACTCATGGAAGCTATTTTAAAAAATCTGTGTTGACATGTATACTACCAGTGTTGAAGAGACTTCTGATCACCTGCACTTAATTGTTGCCTTCAAACTGGTAAACCGAGGCAGCTGGATGAGACTGCTAGATTATTTTCTAAAATATAAGTGGGAACCTGTCCCATGAAGGACTGTTTCCTTTTCTGAATTGTGACTTTTTCATGAGTCAGATTCCGTGAAGCTCTTCAAACTCTCTAAGTTTTTACAAAATTGGTGGATAGTAAGAAGGTTTTTTTTTCCTGCCCCCTACCTATTTATTTTTGACCTCAATTAATAGTCAATACATCCTGAAATAGTCTTGCAAGATACTTACGCCCAATGCTTCGCAAGGACAGAAGAAGCTAACTGTTCGTACGCTGATTTTCTAGGAATGAGTAACTGTTGGTTCCAGTCCTACTTGAAGTCATGGCTCACAGGGAAAGATCACTATCAAACCTTTGTTTCCTTAGAACATGACAGCTGTCACCATTGCAATATAATGTATTCAAAAGTATAGCAATCTCTCAGTGACTGCTTAAGTGTCAACTTAGAGTAACTTTTGGTAGTGGCAGAGTGGGTGTCATGTTGGGCTATTAACCACAAGGTCAGAAGTTCAAACCACCAGCTGCTCCTCAAGAGGAAGATAGGGTGCTTTCTACTCCCATCAAGGACCACAGTCTCAGAAACCTGTAGGCACCAGTCTACCCTGATCGATAGGGTCACGAGAAGTTGGCTGTGACTCAAAGGCACTGAGTTGGAGATGGAGTGCTAACTTCCATGTCAGCAGTTTGAAACCACCAGCCGTGCCTGGAGGGAAACAAAGCTTTCTACTCCCATAAAGATTAAGTCTCAGAAACCCACAAGAGCAGTTCTACCCCACCCTGTAGGGTTGTTATGCATCCAAATCAACTGGATGGCAGGGTGGGGGGAGGTGTCTGGTATTTGTTTATGATATGGTATACTGATATGGTATCCTCTATCAGTGGGGACCTATCAGTTGTGTCTTTCTTTTTTTTTAAATCATTTTATTGGGGGCTCATACAACTCTTATCACTCAAATCCATCCATCCATCCATTGTGTCAAGCACATTTGTACATTTGTTGCCATCATCATTCTCATAAAATTTGCTTTCTACTTGAGCCCTTGATATCAGCTCCTCCTTGATATCCCTCCTTTCCTGCTCCCCCCTCCCTCACGAACCCTTGATAATTTATAAATTATTATTATTATTTTGTCATATCTTACACTGTCCAATGTCTCCCTTCACCTACTTCCTGTTGTCCATCCCCCAAGGAGGAAGTTATATGTATATCCTTGTAATCGGTTCCCCCTTTCTATCCCAACCTCCCAGTATCACTACACTGACAACTGGTCCTGAAGGGATCATCTGTCATGGATTCCCTGTGTTTCCAGTTCCTATCTGTACCATTATACATTCTCTGGTCTAGCTGGATTTGTAAGGTAGAAATGGGATCATGACAGTGGTGGGGGTGGGGAGGAACATTTAAGAACTAAAGGAAAGTTGTGTTTCATCGTTGCTACATTGCACCCTATCTGGCTTGTCTCCTCCTCACGACCCTTCTGTAAGGGGATGTCCAGTTGCCTACAGATGGGTCTTGGGTCACCAATCTGCACTCCCCCTCATTCACAATGATATGATTTTTTGTTCTTTGATACCTGATACCTGATCCCTTCGACACCTCATGATCACACAGGCTGGCGTGCTTCTTCCATGTGGGCTTTGTTGCTTCTGAGCTAGATGGCCACTTGTTTACCTTCAAGCCTTTACGACCCAAGACACTATATCTTTTGATAGCCATGCACCATCAGCTTTCTTCATATTTGCTTATGCACCCGCTTCGTCTTCAGCAATTTGGTCAGGAAGGTGAGCATAATAGAATGCCAGTTTAATAGAACAAAGTATTGTTGCATTGAGGAAGTACTTGAGTGGAGACCCAATGTCCATCTGCGACCTTAATACTAAACCTATAAATATATGCACATGAATCTATTTCTCCATCCTCATATATAAATATATTTACATATGTGCATTCCTTTATTTAGACCTCTATAAATGCCTTTTGCCTCCTAGTTCTTTCCTCTATTTCCCTATACTTTCCTCATGTCCCATTATCATTTAGGTTTTAGTAATTCCTCTTGGTTACATTACCCTTGATCACGTCCTACCAGGCCTCCTACACCTTCCTCACCACTGATTTGGATCACTTGTTCCCTTGTGCCTGGGTTTGTTAACACCATTTCCTTTCCCCCTACCTCACCCTCTCCCAAGGCCCCCCCGAACCATCAGTCCCAATGTTTTCTCTTCCAGATTGTTCATGCAGCCTATCTTATTTAGACAAACCTATGGAAATAATAACATGCACACAAACAAGACAGAGCAAAGCCAAGCAATAAGAGAAAACAAAACAACAAAAAGCCAATGACAAAACAACAACAAGAAAACCCTTCAGTTAGCTCAAGGACTGTTTGTTGGCCGTTAGAAGTGTTTTCTGGTCGAATCTGATGGGGCGCCAAGTCCTGGCCCCAACGTCTATTTTTGGTATTTCCTGGGGACTTCATTGCTTTGTTCCCCTTGCTGTTCTGATTCACACCCTTAGTGTTTTGCCTCTGTGTTGTGGGATCAGATCGAGCAGAATTCCCACACTGTGTCTCCAGTGTTGTCCCCTGTAGGGCTGTGGGTCAGTGAGGGATGCCGTGTCTCATAACGAGACCTGCCATATGGTCTTCTCTGTGGATTGGCTGCTCTGAGCGGGAATATCGTTATCAAGACTTGGTGGGCCAGGATGTGCTCCACTCCCTGCCTCTACCCTCCACCTTCATCTGCTCCCGTGTGCTCTGATCAGACATGTCCTTCTCCCTGAGCTGCAGCATCTGTGCTGTTCTCTGAAATAAATTCTTCTGGGGGGAGGGGCAGGTGTTCACATATTTGGGATTGAAGCCGGACCCTCAGGCCTCTCCACTGGTTCCCTACTGCATGCCGGCATGTTGCATTCTTGGAGCCCTGGGTTGAAGTCTGGTCCCTCGCCCCTGTGGAGCTAGAAACAACCTCTCCCCACCCCCGCTGGGTGTTAGTGCCCTGAGCCCCCACTCCCCATTTCTTTGTGTTTGCTTTCCTTTCCTCCGCTCCTTTGTAGTCAGCTACCATATGTCAGCTGTGTCTCTCAATGAAACTTTAGAACTATATAGAAAGTGTTATTTTAAGAAAGAATAATTATTGCACTAGAAAGAGCTAAGCTTTCTTAACATAAGTTACTTCGTGGAAATCACCAGTTTGTCACACTGTGGTGGCTTGTGTGTTGCTGTGATGCTGGAAGCGACGCCACCAGTATTTCAAATACCAGTGAGATCGCCCCAGGTTTACAGGTTTCAGCACAGCTTCCCGACCAAGAACAGGCAACAAGAAAAGAGTAGGCTCTCCACTCATGAGTGATTGGCCACAGAAACCTTTATGAATTGCTGTGGAGCATTGTCAATGTAATACCAGAAGATGAACCTTCCCGGTCAGAAAGCACGGAAAATATCACTGAAGAAGAGCTGTCTTCTCCAAGCAGAGTGGACTGTCACGATGGAAATGCTGTAAAGCTTCTGAAATCTTCATCTGCTGATAGGGCACAACTCAAAATGAGAACAAACAGCTGCAAACACACGCTAATCATTGGAACAAGGACTGTATAAAATATGACACTAGGAAAATTGGAAGTTATAAAAAATGAAATGGAACTGAAAAAGATGGGTATTTCGAATCAGACAATCATATGGCCTCCTTCCCCAGGAATGATAAATTAAAGAGGAATAGCATCACATTCATAGTCCAAAAGGACATTTCAAGATCTGTCTTGGAGTACAATACTGTCTGTGATAGGATTCTCTCTATACACCTACTAGAAATCCCATTAATACTTCTATTATTCAAATTTACACACCAACCACTAAAAGTAGTGATAAACAAATAGAAGAATTCTACCAACTTCTTCAATATAAAATTGATGAACTGTGTTATCGAGATGCATTGATAATTGTTGACAATCAGAATGCAAGACTTGGAAACAAAGAGGGAGGAACAGTAGTTGGAACATACGGCCCTGGTGATAGAAATGAAATTGGAGATCACGTGATAACATTTTGCAAGAACCAGGACTTCTCTGTTGCAAAGACTTTTTTTTTTTTAAACACCATAAACAGTAACTGGCATGAGGGATCTCATTGCTGATGTCAGATGGATCTTGGCTGAAAGCAGAGAATACCAAAGATGCTTACTTGCAATTCACTGACTATGCAAAGGTGGTTGACTCTATGGATTATACCCAACCATGGGTAGCATTGAGAAGAATGGGAATTCCAGAACACTGTTGTGGAAACTACTCATGGACCAAGAAGCGGTTGTTCAATCAGAATAAGGGAATATTGCATGGGTTAAAGGCAGGAAAGGTATGTGCCAAGGTTGTATCCTCTCACTATACTTATTCTGTCTATCCGCTGAGCAAATAATATGAGAAACCAGACGATACGAAGAAGAACTCTCTGTCAGGATTGGAGTAAGGCTCATTAATAATCTGTGATATACGGATGACATCACCTTGCTTTCTGAAATCGAGGAGGATTTACAGTGCTTGCTAATACAGATCAATGCTGCAGTCTTCAGTATGGATTCTAACTCAAAATAAAGACTACCTAAAGTCTCACCCCTGGACCAACAGACAGCGTCATAACTAATGGAGAAAAGATTGAAGTCGTCCGGGATTTCGTTTTGCTTGATTCCATAATCCGTGCTTATGCAAGCAACAGTCAGGAAATCATACGCTATATTGCACTGGACAAATCTGCTTCACAAGACCTCTATAAGCTGTTGATGAGCAAGGATGTCACTTTGAGGATTCACAAACTATGGTCTATTCAGTCACTTCATATGCCTATGAAAGTTGAACATCAAATAAGGAAGACAGAAGACGAAATGATGCCTTTGAATGATGTCGTTAGTGAAGAATATACCCTGGTCTTCCAGAAGAACAAACAAACCTGTCTTGAAAGGAATACAGGCAGAATGCCCCTTCCAATCAAGGATAGCCAGACTTAATCTCAGGTTCTCTGAACGTTATCAGGAGACACCAGTCACAAAATCAAAAGCAAAACACAACAAAAAAACCATCATGCCTAGTAGAATAGAAGAGCAGCAAACAAAGAGGAAGACCCCTGACTAGATGGATTGACCCAGTGGCTGCAACAGTGGGCTCAGACAGAATGATTGTGGGGATGGCTGAGGACCAGGCAGTGTTTTGTGCTACTGTGCATAGGATCACTATGAATCACAACTGACTTGACAGCACTTAATCACCACCACATTTCTAATTCCCAAACGGGGCTTCTGCATATGTCATTGCTGCCAGTAACATTTTATGTTAAAATGTCATGGAAACCATTAAAATGCTTCAAAGTAGTAGGAGTTTAAAGAAAGGGTGGGGGTTGGGGGCAGCACTACCAAAAGGTGTAAATTAGAAATTTCTCTTCCCGATATGATATCTAGCCTACAATACCACTCTACAAAAGTCATCAATTTTTACCAACATCTTAAGTTGTTGTTTTTTTTTTTTAAACATGATGTTGCCTAAATGTGTGGCTACAAAAACAGAGTTTGCATACTTCTCGGTCCTGCTTTTAAGTGTTTTTTAAATTTTATTTTAAATACCCAAACAGTCTGATCAGCATGTTTTAAATGAGCCCCATCCTTCTTAACAACCACATGTTACTTCATTATGTGTTTGTGCCATAATTTCTTTAAAAAATCATTTTATTGGGGGCTCGTACAATTCTTATCACAATCTATACATCCATCCATTGTGTCAAGCACATTTGTACATTTGTTGCCATCATCATTCTCCAAACATTTGCTTTCTACTTGAGCCCTTGGTACCAGCTCCTCATTTTTCCCCTCCCCATCCCCTCCTTCATGAACCCTTGATAATTTATAAATTATTCTTATTTTGTCATGACTTAAACTGACCAGTGTTTCCCATCACCTGATTTTCTGTTGTCCATCCCCCTGGGAGGCGGTTATAGATAGATCATTGTGATCCGTTACTCCTCTCTCCCCCACCTCCCCCTGACCTTCCTGGTATGGCTACTCTCAATATTGGCCCTGAGGGGTTTATCTGTCCTGGATTCCCTGTGTTTCCAGCTCTTATCTGTAGCCATGTACATGCTCTGGTCTAGCCAGGTCTGTAAGGTTGAATTGGGGTCACGATAGTGGGGGGCAGGAAGCATTAAAGAACTAGAGGAAAGTTGTATGTTTGTTAATTGCTACATTACACCCTGACTGGCTCGTCTCCTCCCCGTGACCTTTCGGTCTCCACTCCGTACTCCCCCTCATTCCCAATGATATGATTTTTTTGTTCTGGGTCTTTGATGCCTGATACCTGATCCCTTCAATACCTCGTGATCGCACAGGCTGGTATGCTTCTTCCATGCTGTCTTTATTGCTTCTCAGTTAGATGGCTGCTTGTTTACCTTCAATCCTTTAAGACCCCAGACGCTATATCTTTTGATAGCTGGGCACCAACAGCTTTCTTCACAATATTTGTTTATGCACCCACTTTGTCTTCAGCAATCCTGTCAGGAAGGTGAGCATCATGGAATGCCGGTTTAATAGAACAAAGTGTTCTTGTGTCGGGGGAGTATTTGAGTAGAGGCCCAATGTACCTTAATACTAAACTTATAAATATATGTACATAGATCTATTTCCCTATCATCATATATAAACATATTTATATATGTACATGCTTGTATTTAGACCTCTATAAATGTCCTTTGCCTCCTATTTCTTTCTGCTATTTCCTTTTACTTTCTTCTTGTCCCACTATCATGCTCAGCCTTCATTTGGATTTCAGTAATTCCTCTTGGTTACACTGCCCTTGATCACGCCCTACCAGGCCTCCTACACCCTCCTCGCCATCGATTTTAGATCACTTGTTATTCTATTGTCCCTGGGTTTATTAATGACCAATTCCTTTCCCCTGCCTCTCCCTCTCCTGTGTCCCCCAGGAACCGTCAGTCCAGATTGTTTATCCAGCCAGATTGTTTATCCAGCCTATCTTATCTAGATAGACATGCAGAGATAACAATATGCACAACATATGGCAGGGACCAGACCAAATCCAGGGATACATATGGTAGCCAACCAAAAAGGAGGGGGGGGAAAGACATGAGTAGTGGGGGACCAGGACACTAATCCACCCAAGGGGAGGGTATTGTTTATATCCCCCCGAGAAAGAGGGACCAGACTTCATCCTGGTGCTCCAAGATGTTAATGCAACATACCTTCATAAAGAAGGCAAACAATAGAGAGGTCTGAGGGGCCAGCCCCAATCCCAACTACACGGACAGTCTCCCATCACCCCAGAAGAATTCACTTCAGAGGACAGCACTGAAGCTACAACTCAGGGAGAGAGGTGTGTCTGATCAGAGCACACGGGAGCAAACGAACGGGGAGGGAGAGAGAGTGGAGCACATCCTGGCCCACCAACCACTGAGGATGATATTCCTGCTCAGAGCAGCCAATGCACAGAGAGGACCATAGGGCCAGCCCCACCATGAGGCACAATGTCCCTCACTGACCCAATGCGGGAACTGTGCCTGATCTGACCCCAACACACCAAGGCAAAACACTAAGGGCATGCAACAGAACTGCAAGGGAAACAGAGCAACGAAGTTCCCGGGGAATACCAAAAATAGACTGTGGGGGCTGGCCGTGGCACCCCATCAGACTCAACCGGAAAACACTCCTAAAGGTCTACAAACAGACCTTGAACTATTTATAGGCTTTTCTTTTTATTTGTCGTTGGTTTTTGTTGTTGTTGTTTTGTTGCGTTGCTTTGCTCTGCCTTGTTTTGGTGCATATTATTGCTCCCTTTATTTTTTGAGAGGAGAGGAAACTCTTGACTGAGACAGGCTGTTGCTTCATGGATGACCGGCCAGCAGATGACAGGAATCCATACATGGACATTATTCAGTCCACACCCGAAGAGGAAGTTTAAGTGTGGCCACAGAGGCTGATATGAGAAAGCAAAGTCTCTCTGGAGATATCTGTGACACTGGCTGCACCCTGATCTGTTCTGTTGCATAACCAATGACGAGACACTGAGCAACTTCAAGGACATCATTTATTCATTCCGTTTCCCTGGGATAGAAATTCAGGCACAAAACCACTAAACTGTGGGAAACTAATACTGTAGGAAATATAATGAGGACTATATTCCCTAACTTATAACAGAGGGAATCTGTGAAATTGGTATTCCACTGTAGGAAAGCCTCCATTTGGTAAAGTCCAAGTACTTTATTCTACTTTTAAAATCATTCCCACAGATCCTCCCCTTAACAGCCATGCTCCCTTAAAGTGAGCACATGGTTGATTCTATTTCCATATAGAACGAGACATTGTCCTTTTGCCCTCCTTTCCCACGTGACACCCAACACTGACCCCCACTCCCTGTACCTTCCCCCAAGGCAGGTGTTAGTTTTCCTCACCTGTGAGCTCAGGGACCTGTAATATAGACATCACGCACCTTGTGACATATGTAACTAGTGAATATGCATGTCTTAAGGCTACCTATAAATGTCCCAAGACAGTCAAGGCTCACTCTCACTCCACCCAGTTCCACGTGGTCCATCAGGAGGAGGTAAGGTGAGCGTGCTACCATAAAATGTCTGACTCCTTTATTTCACTCTCTCTACTATCTTTCTCCTCCTCTATGACTTTACCGTAATCTCTATATCTCATCACCATGCATTTGTGCCTTCTAGCCCTTCAGTCGCTGGAGGCTGGTTTCCTCCGACACTAAGCCCATGGCTGTCAAGTCAGTTCCTACTCAAGGCGATCCTTAGGGTTTTCAAGACTGAATCTTTTCAGGAGCAGACAGCTTCATCTTTCTCCCACCGAGTGGCTAGTGGGTTCACATCTTCAGCCTTCAGCTTGTAGCCTGTGCCTAACCTGAAGTGCCACCAGGGCTCCTCCTCGGGTCAGTGCCCACAAAACTAAAGTCAAGGTATTGACCAGTTGTCTGGAATCAGGAGCCTCTTCAAAGGTGGTTGTAGCAGAAGGCAGTTCCTTGTGACTGGAAGACTGACATCATTGTGTGCTGACTGGCTGGCAGCCAGGGACCTCTGTCCACTCCTAGAACCCTCCTATCCCCCTTGACACATGACCTCCCTCACCTCTCAAGATAGCAGAGCCACCTAGCCCTTGTGCGGAATCCTTCTTCTGCTTCAAGATCCCTGACCTCTAACCCCACATTGAAAGAGTTCTGTGACCCATCCAAGATACTCTATCTGTGTTAGACAGGGTTCTCTAGAGAAGCAAAACTAGTGTCTCTTCTACGTGTCTGTAATTAGAAGGAGATTTGTATTAAGAAATGCCTCACACGGTCGTAGACCTGGGTAAGTTCAGTGTGGTTCAAGTCCAAGGGTCAGATGTAGATAAACTGAAGGTTTCTCTTGACTCCTGTTGCTGCAGAGCTGACAATCAGGAAGCAAGAAGATGAAGCATTAAGACCACAGGCTGGTAGACACCAAGCTTAATGAATCAAACTCCAGCCAAACATCCAAGGTTGACAGTTCACTAATAGCTCCTGGGATTGGCAGACAGATGGTATGACAGAAGGTCAACAAGCCAGACCCACCTCCAGCAGTAGAAGGATCCACACCCAGCAGGAGATGTACACTAGCTTCAACACACCATCGATTTAAAACGTAGCCCGTCCCCTGAATGAAGCCTTCTTCCAAGGTATCAAGGATGTGACCAGATTCAAGAGGCCTATTCTCCCCACAACTGCTTGGCTGCTCCACAGACAATCTCATCATGGGCTATGTTTGATCATATCACAGGTGAAACCTGGCCTACCCAACTTGATACATAACCTAAGTATCCCACTACCTATTTTTTCCCCACTACCCATTTTAAGGTGAAATGATTTGAGGCCTTAATAATGTTTGTAAAATCCCTTCATACAACACCCACATTGGTGTGTGGTTAACTAACGGGGAGAAGGTATGTGTATATCAGGGGCCAAGAATCTTGGGGGCCATGTTAGAATTCTGCCCAGCACTTTCCACCAGCATCTCTTCCTTACAGGAAGTAGGAGTGCATGCCTTCTGGTTTAAGAAAGCAGTCACACTGTAGCATCCAGTAGAAAAGGAAGTAGGCATGCCTGCCTTCCGTCTAGCCCGTGCATAACAAAATGCTTGCAGGTAGGCCCAAGATCTTGGTGTTCGGTAACCAAATGGTATGAAGGTGGGGACAAAAAGCGGTAACCAAATGGTATGAAGGTGTAATCTACATACACAGCATAGGGGTCAGAAGACTTTCCTGACCTCGGATCTAAACCTAATATACCTGACTCTCAAATCTGTCCTCTAGATCCCTAGACTATAAGGTCCACTCTGAGTCATTACTAGCGTTCTGGATGCTTTCACCTTGTTATTTCTTCGTGATGCCAAGGTGTCTAGATTGTGTCTCTGGCTTTGGTGTTCCGTAGAACAGAATGGCCAGAACCTAAGTAGGTGAGCTACGAAGGGATGCTGTATTAATGAGCGTTATTCTAAGAGAATTCTGAAAGTGCTCTCCCTCTCTCTTCCTTCCTACCCCGCCTCTGCCACGCCGCTCTCCTCCCCCCTCCTGCTACTGTGTTTCAGGCGCATTATACGGGACTTGCTTGAGACTGAAGATGTCTATATAAAAGAAATCAAGAGCATAATTGATGTAAGTAGGTGGGGTGGGGGGGACATTAAGAATACAGACACACTGGAGAAGCAGTCCTGTTGCACAAAGGGACTCATAGTTACCCCATCTCTCTGGAATTCCCACTGAGGTGTCAGGTCTTGTAATGATACATTTGTCTTTCCAATGGGAGGATTACCATTCTTATGGCTTTTGATCCCTGAAATTAAATCGCTTCTAAAGAATTGTTCTGATTCATACTGATGGAAGCAGCGCCCAACTCACTTCACCAGATCCTCAGTAAGAATGGCTACTAAAAATTAAGTGTTGTGCATAATTCAATGCGGGAGCAGTTTCTCGTTATTTTAAGTAACTTTTTTTTCCTGAAAAATGAAAATGCGTCTTTCCCAATTTTCTTAAGAGATTAATCCAAAAGAATAAAACTACTTACACAATGTTATCATTGTTTAAACAAAAGTTCAGAAGCAACTGAAATATCTAATCATAAAGAAATTGATAAAAGAATTATGTACACAAGGAATGAAATATCATTGAACTATCAAAGAAATCATTTTGAACATTGAAAATACTTGTGATATAAAAATGCTTAAATTGAAAACAATACATATCAAAATTTATAAACTGAGCCTAAGATATAGGTGGAAAAACACAATACAAAATTATGTGTGCCGTATAATAGCAACCACAGTAAATAGATTTTTAAGCCAACAAGGAAATATAATAAAATACAATGGACATGGCAGTTTTCTTGGGGTTTTTTCCTATTCTTTGACATGTGACTTCTATAACTTAAAAAAAAATCTTTAAATGTGTTTGCTTTTCCTATAAAAATGTCTTTTCAATGCCATTGAATCATCTCCTGGAAACAGAAATAGTGAAGAACATTTTATCAAAAGAAAATATCTGGTAGGATAGATCTCAGGAGATACGCGTGCTTCGTTGCCCAGTTATGTCTCAAAGTGGACATTCTTGGAGCCGTGAATTCCTCTCATCTCGCCTATATTCCTATCCATAAAAACCACCTTGTCTCCATCCTCTGCAGGGATACATCGTGCCTATGGACTTTATTTGGCTGAAGCATCTGATTCCAGATGTTCTCCAAAACAACAAGGACTTTCTCTTTGGGAACATTAGAGAACTTTATGAGTTTCACAGCAGGTATATAATAATCCAAATTATCGAGGGAAATGAGAAGGGTGGGAATCCGGCTGGTGGGATTTGGAGACCATGTTAATCTGAGTAGACTAGAGAAACAAATCCAGGGAGGTACATATGTGTATAAGAAAGAGCTTTATATACAAGAGGAATTGAATATTGAGAAAAACATCTCAGCCCAGTCCAGATCAAGTCCATAAATCCGGTTTTAGCCCATATGTTCAATACCAATCTATAAAGTCCTCTTCAGATTCACAAAACACATGCAATGATGCTGAATGCAGGAAGATCACAGACCAGTGGGTGGGAAGCCTTGTGGATCCAGTGGTGGTGTGGCATCTTAGCACTGGCTGGGGGTCCCCACTTGGTTCCTTCAGCTCTGAAACTCTGCCTCAAGGTAGCTTCATATGGCTTCTCCTCAGAAATGTCTCTCAGGAAGTCAGCAGAGAGAGAGAATGTCTCCCACTGCCAAGGAGGAGTTACAGGAATTCCCAGAATCCTCAAGAGAAGGTCCTGCCCACACAGAGGCCTCATTGGCTATACAGTGATTGGCAGGCTAGACTCCACCCCTTCACTCGTAATCCTCTCAAATTGACACAGAGACGAGTGTGCTTAGACCTTCCCAGAGGGCGGCCAGGGATCCAGAACCAACAGATTGGGTTGGCTTAGGTTGTGGGGTGAGAAGGAAGGGGAGGAGCACCACAGGATGGCTGAGGAAGAAAGGGAAAGACTTCAAAGGGACACCCAGTCAGTGCCAGGTATTCCTGTTGTGTTCATGGACGTGTTTCCTCGTTCTCTCGTGGGCTCATCGTTTCAGTATTTATCGAGCACTCGCTCTATGCCAGGCACTGTGTTCCAAACTGGGAGTATGAAAATGGCCAAGACACCGGTTCATTTCGCTCTTCTCATTGAGGAATGCTGGCAACTAGGGTGTTTGAACATATTAACCAGGCGAATAAAGTTGACCCTTTAGCCTAGGGCTACACGGATGCTGAGACCGAGCAAGTGGGGGGAAGATGCGCCTCAGGGCCTCTCTCTCAATGCATCTGCGTGACTCATGGAGAAGGGGCCCCTTGCTTGCACTCCCTACGAAGACCCCAAGGTCACGCCCTTCATTCCAACACACACTCACTGGCATGGAGTCCGTCCGGACACGTAACAACCCCACAGGACAGCATCGGCCCGCCCCAGTGGGTTTCCGAGACGGTAACTCTTTGTGGGAGTAGAAAGCCTCTTCTTTCTCCCCTGGACCACCTGGTGTGTTGCAACTGCTGGCCTTTCCGTTTGCAGCACTCAACCACTGTGTCACCAGGGCTCCTCGCACCGCGTTCGTGGAGGGAAAAAGATTGCTCGGTGAACCTGAACCTCAGTTGTTTCCGAAGCCACATCCTATCCATCAGCCAAAACCGGAAAGGAAACCCTGCTTTCCCTGCTGGCAAGAACAGGCTCCTTGGAGAAGTGATTCAGGCTCCTCTCTCTGAGGCCCGGGTTTCACTCTGGTAAAACCCTACCTAGCAGGGCTGGATGGAGGAGTCAATACGTTTAGTCTGTAAAGCGCCTAGCTCGTGCTTGGCACATAATAAGCCCTCCAGGATGCTGATAGTAGCGGTGGCTAGCAATTCCGACATTAGTGTGATCTGGTGGGAAGCATTCATACATCTAGTCAGTCTGCGGCTGGTGGGTGATTCTACAGCAATGGCTCCGAATATATGCTCTCTTCCCAACCAGTGTTTTGAAGATGTGACCAGAGGGATAAAAGCTGGAGAACATTTTTCTCTCTCTGCACCTCTTCCGAGCGCGTGCGACTGTACCTTTAAAAGACAACGTACAACGATCCTTTTATTCCCCTAGGACTTTCCTAAAAGAATTGGGCAAATGCACGGACAGTCCTGAACTTCTGCCACGCTGCTTTCTCAAGAGAGTAAGTCCGGGCTTCTAATCAATCAGAAATAACCATGCGATTAAGTCAGCCTTGAATGTTCTGCATAAGTAGCGAGGGCAAACGGGAGCAGCCAGGGTCTGCAAAGCTTGAGAACACAAAGCAGGGGTCCTTCATAGCACTTTGGTCCCCTCAACTTGGCTTCTTTCACTTCCCTCAGCCCAGCCATGGTGGGTAGGTGGGAGCGGCAGCCAGCCTGGTTTCCTGCCCGCCTGGTGAAGTAACCGAGCTGTTGTACTGTACTGCAAGCTTCAAGTTCTGTACCAACGCTGCATTTATACACTCCGCGGATGGTGGATACCGTCTGGTGTTCAAACATTTTATTCTTTTTTTTTATCAGCATAGAGGATAATTAGGAAAATTTAAATCTAATAACTTCCTCGGGCTTTTCACTTCCTGTTCTATACCTCTTCCAACTCCCCTTCCCCACCAGCCCAGACTTCACTGTCTGCCCTGCACTCTCCCCTTCCTGTTTGTGCAATCAGCGGGCTGTGTGGGTCCCCGAGCTAGAGGCGGCACGGAGACTGGCTGAGCCGGACACCGGTCTACACCAGGAGCTTCCTTCCTGCTCGCAATGACCACCAGCAGCTTCTACTTCCTTCAATATAACCCCTTCTTTCTCTCCAGGCTCCATATACATCCTTTTTTCAGTCTCTGTCTTTTCTTTGGAGAACCCCAGACAACTGACATGTTTAAAACCCACATCCGCTCCATCTAAATGAAGCTGAAACAAGGAAATGAACCCCCAGCCCCCCATGTTTCAGGGTATTGCATATAGTGGAGAAACAGAACTTGCGACCTTCAGAGCTCTTGGCCAATGGAGAAGACTCTTCATAGCCTCTGGGTCACAGCCTCACTATAGGGACCATTTTTTTTGCAAGTACTAACATTTATGATACTCCAAAACATTATTTTGTAACCAATCGACTCACTTTCCCTTTCAAAGCCCCATTGAGACTTTACCACTGTGTCACACTGTCCTGCACTCATGAAACCACTGAACTCTAGTTTCACAGTTCAAACATATTTTATGATTGCTTATTTCATTAGAAGGAACCATGTCATGAAAGCACTAGACTGCCAATGCAAGGTTGGTGGTTCAAACCTACTAGCTGCTCCAAGAGTGAAAGATGAGGCTGTCTGCTCCCCGAAGGAGTTACAACCTCAGAAGCTCTGAGATGCCGGGAGATGGAAGTGACTTGATGACAATGGGTTTATAGCATTATCGAAAGGACATATTGAACTTGTAGAATGAGGAACAGATCAGCCTCCTGTGGGGACAAAGAAGAGGATATTGCCACATAAAAATCGTCTCAATATGAGGAGATAGGCAATTGCTTGCAGAAGCTCTCTTCTTGGACAGATTCCTGTCCTGCACTCTCACTTTTTTATAGCTCCCCGCTCTGCCCTCCCACCACTTGGGAGAAACTTCAGAAACCGTTAATCCAGGCCTAAAGCCCTGCATGCAATCTCTGTGGTTTGTGGTGTTGGAGACAAAATGCACGTGTCAAGAATAACGTTTCTCCTCCCTGACCGTTAACTCACATCAAATTGATTCTTACTCATAGCAACGCAACAGCCTTTTGTAGATGCTTCCACAGCATTGTTCATGTCTCTTTAATACTTATTTATAATCACACACACACACACACACACACACACACACACACACACATTGAGTTCTTTATCATGCATTCCCAGTTAGTTCCTCACACCAAACTGCATGATCTTATCTACTTACTGAAAATGCTACCTGATTAATCTCTTCTATTTTCTTTCCTCGCTCAGAAAGAAGATCTTCAAATATATTTTAAATACCACAAAAACCTGCCCCGAGCTAAGGCTGTCTGGCAAGAGTGTGAAGACTGCGCCTACTTTGGGGTAACGTGGGCATTACAGAGTCTCACGAGGGTTGTCCCTAGGAAATGCTTCCGTGCGAAAAGTTTTTACAGAAATGGAAACTACAAAGTGGTCAGAGGGAACTGGCATTTATGTGCTGAATTTATGTTTATTAAGATCTCTCTTCTGTAGGAATGGCACAGTGGTGTTCCCATGTCCTCCCGAGTGCCTATGAAAGGGAGCCGATTAGAGCGTGGAGTTGGCTCGTGTTCTGTTCCCAGGCCTTCGTGAAGTTTTCCAACTCTTTAATTTTATTTTTTAAAAACTAGAAAAAAATTAAAGACTTTACAATTTCTCCCCCACCCCTAACATTGTACAGACATGTAAGCCAAATAATTCATGTAAATTACAATGTGCTTTAAGATATTGCTAGGCTCTTGACAACACTACTAGATATGAACAATGACTTTGTTGTGTGTATCTTGAGGTCTTAGTTGCCTTAAAAACTACTTCACACATTTTCTCCTTTTCTGATTAAGTAATCATTAAAAAAAAAAGTCTGCCCGTTCAAAAAAATACAATTTTTCATCACTGACACAGTTACAGCTAAACAAGATCTGGAAAATTCTAAATGCATTATAAACCTGTGCTTCATTAAAAAAAATGCCTTTAAGGAAAACTATAATATCAACATTGAAGAGAAACTGGAACTTGGTGAGAAAACCAGAGTCTCCTTCTAGAATCTTGTTTTGAAAATTCTTCTAGCATCAATTTTTAAAATATCACACTTTGGAACCCCCTGGGATGACGCCGCACAAGCTGTCCTGGGCCCTCCAGGCTCAAAATGACCTGAACGTACGCTCTCCCTCCAACTCACAGATGGGTTGCTTTCATTCCAAAAGGACCTGAAATGCCCCCACTGTCTTCTAGTGTACTACGGGGCATCAGTGGTCCTGTTGCCTATAAAAATATTAGCCAAGGTATCTCTGTTCCTCTTTCTCTCCTTCCACGCGCTGCTCCTGAGGGACTGAACAGATCAACAAAATGTCAAAACTCATCCACACAGCCACCTCCTTATCCAGGAGGGCCCTAGTTCTTAGCTTGTACTTTAATGGGGCCCCGTTGGCTCTCTCACTGCATGTTGCCTGTTTTGTTAACTGTTGTTTCTCTTTGACTTTTAAAGGTATGTCAGCGCCAATTGGATCACAATCTCCCTCTTTTTAAGTATCTTAGAGGACCAACCCAGAGACTTAGAAAATACCAGATGCTGTTGAAGGTAAAGTCAGTGATAGAGGGCTTTTCTGTTGGGGGGGGGGGGGGAGTGGAGTCGGATGCCTGAGCTCCCTGGCACATGCTTTCCTAGGTGGGTACAGTTGAGATAGGGTCTTCCCAGGCTGGAAATAAGGCCCATTCTCTGGCTTCTTCTTTGCCTGCAAGTCTGTACCAGTCTTCTCAGTGAGACCTCAGACTCGGTGGATTGGAGCATTCAATGTCCAGCCCAGGACAAGAATCTCCGAGAAGCACTCAGAGAGGAGGGGAGGCCCTTGAGTGTCAGGGCGGCAGGGGGGACACAGCCACCGTTTGACAGCCCAGAGGGTGGGGAAAGCAGTCAGACCATTCCTCGCCAGTCTTGCCCGGCTGTACTTTCAGACGGGTAAGAAACCATATTCAATTTGCAAATGAAGCAGCGAGCTTTGGAGAAGAGTTCTGATTTCCCCAAAGGCACTATTTTGTAGGCATGGAAACGGGGAGGAAGATGGCTTGGCTGGGATCTTCCTTCCCTGGGAATCATCCATCCACCCTGAGGTGTGGGCACTTCCCAACTATGGCATAGCAGAATGAGTTTTGCTCTGTCTCAGCTCCCGGGTGATATTCTCTCTCTCTCTCTCTCTCTCTCTCTCTCTCTCTCTCTCTCTCTCTCTCTCTCTCTCTCTCGGTGAGACGCGGCTGGGAGGGCATCTGCTAGGCTGTCCCACACACCCCACCTAGGACAGGGACATCGGCCAAGACAGTTTCGCAGGGCAGTCCTAAGGGAAAATGTGGGGTCGCTTCCACAATTCTATTCTGAAGGCCCCCGACAGGATGGATGGACGCAGTGGCTCAACCCTGGGCTCAAACACAAGGACAAGTATGAGGCTGGCACAGGACCGGGTGGGGTTTCCTTCTGTGCACACACGCTAGGAGTCAGACTCAATGGCCCCTAACAACAACAACAACAACCATATAAAGTATGCTGGGAGAGTCTTGTTCAAAGCTGTGGTCTCTTAATTAAAAGAAAAGAAAACATCAACTGCTGACTGGCTTCCACCCTAGTCTGTATCTCATGTCCTCCCCACAATCAGACATGCCAGAAAGACTCGGGGCTGTGAAGAAAAAGAGGCTCAGAGAGGTCAGGTGCATCGCCCCAATATTGCAGAAAAGCTCCCCCTTCCAGTTTTCCACCGAGAGTCCCTGCCTCAGCTCTGCTGGCTCTCTTGCTCACCAATCCTGGAATGCCTGACCTGCTAGGCCCCGTTTTTCACAGACTTTGACTGGGCTTGAGAGGCAGGGAGCAAGGAAGCCATCCTGGACTCGGGTCAGCCTGGGCTGGAGCATTTTTGCATAGTAGATTTATTTGCTATTTCTTTTTTCATTTTCAACGAAGCTTTTGGGTCGTTGCAGGGCCTGTTGGATTTTGAGTTTCCTGAGGATTTGGAGATAGACCCACCTGAACTAGAAGGCGGTTCAGCCAAGGTACCTGATATCCAATCTATTTATATGAATAATTGTTCATGAATTTTGTCTGTGGTTCAAAGCATAACCATTTCTATTTCATTATTTATTACCTTCCCTATAGAAATATTCTTTAAAAAATGTAGCCTGTAATATTTCCCTCCACAGGGAGAAACAGAACGCATTCCCCTTGCAAATGACTGGGAATCAGACAAGAATGCCCTTTATCACCATTCATTCGTATGCAGTATTGCACTGGGGGGTCTTAGCAAGAGCCCTTACACAACAGGAAGAAATCAAAGGAATCCAAACTGGCAAAGAACAAGTAAAACTCTCCCTATTTGCACATGCTGTGATTCTATCAATAGAAAACCCCAGAGACTCAACAGGAAAATTGTTAAACTGATTGAATATTTAGCAATATTCGATTGCTGGTAAAAAGATTAACTTACAAAAATCAAACTCAATCGGATTCTTGTATACTAACAGAGAGAGCTCTGAGAAGGAAATCAAGAACATGTTATCGCTGCCAACATGCATGCGTCATGCTCTCGCTAGCTCACTCGCTTTCTGCCGCCTTCTCGGCCCCCTGTTCCCTGTACAAAATGCCCTGGGAAGCCACAGACACAGGCAGTCCCTGCCACAGAGCAGGAGTTGCCTTGGCCCCAGGCTGAGCCTGGATCCAAGAGGCAGCATTCCATACAGGCAACCAGCCACTCAACAAGCCCCCCTGGCACTGGCAGCTGAAATCGATGAGGAACCGGTCAGAAAAGTAGAGTCGGAGTGAAAAAAAAGCACTCAAGGCTATTTCCAGCCCGGGTCTTCGACAAGTCACGGAGGTCACTAGAGTCACTAGCTAAAATTCCAAGGACAGCCTCTTTGTTATCACAATGCCAGATGTCTCCAAGAGTCCCGCTTCAAATACCTACATCGGGTTGGGGGAAGCCAAGATGGAGGATTTAGCTCAGCACCTGCTGAGAAAGTCAAAGTTCAAGACGAAGCTGTCTCCAACATTCAAGAAAACACAGACACTCCAGCTGTACAAGAGGAGAGTGAAGAGGAAGAGGTTGATGAAACAGGACAGAGGACTGGTCATGTCTCAGCAAACATATTGACTGTAAAGGCAGTGGAGCCCTGAAGAACAGCAGTAATGATATTGTAGATGCTTTGATGGGATTAACAATGTAACCATCTGCAAACAAAGATCTTTTTTATTTTTTGGGTGTTTCAAAAGAGTTTGGTTGGAAATTTGTACTGTTTCTATAATTAATAAAGTCATGGCTTCTGGTTGGATGAAAAAAGAAAGGACTATCATTTACAATAGTACCTCCCCACCCAAATATGAAATACTTAGGAATAAACCTAACCAGCGAAACAAAAGACGCATACAAAGAAAACTTCAAAACACTACTAGAAGAGACCTACATAAATGGAAGAAGATACTATGTTCTTGGGAGTCTGTGTCAGTTATATTATCTCCTGTCAACATGCAAAGGGGTGGAGTCTAGCCTGTCCATCAGGTCATAGCCAGTGAGGCCTCTGTGTGGGCATAGCCTTCTGAGAATTATGGGAACTCCTGTATTTCTCCCTGGAGGCAGGAGACACTGATTTGTTTCCCTGCAAGACATTTCTGTTGACAAGCCACTCTGAGCTATGATGATAGACCCAGAGTCCTGGAGCTTGAGGAGCCACATGGAGACCCACACCAGTGCTGAGATGCTTCCACCATTCATTACTGGATCCACAAGACTTTGTACCCACTGGCCTGTGATCTTCCTGCATTTGGCATCATTGCATGTGTTTCATGAGTCTGAAGAGGACTTTATAGATTGACATCAGACATATGGGCTAATATAGGACTAATGGACTTGATCTGGACTGAGCTGGATGTTTTCTAAATATTTAATTGCTCCTGTATAAAGCTCTTTCTTACACACATGAGTGCCTATGAATTTGTTTCTCTAGCCAACCCAGACTAATACACAGACTTAACATTTTGAAACTCCCAATACTACCCAAAGCAATCTATCTATATAGATAGATAGATAGATAGATAGATATAGATATAGATAGATCAACTTTTTAAAGAGGTAGAAAAACTTAATCACCAACTTTATCTAGAAAAGAAAGAAGCATAGAATAAGGAAGACACTACTAAAGATCAAACTCTGAGAATTCTCACTTCCCAACCTCAAAACCCACTACCAAGCCACAGTGACCCAAACAGCCTAGCACTGGTACAAAAGAAGCATAGCCCAGTGGAATAGAACAGAGGATGCGGAAACAAATCCATTCACCTACAGAAAACGAGATTTTGACAAAGGGCATAAAAACATTAGGATGAAAGAGATAGTCTCTTCAACAAATGGTTCTGGCAAAACTAGATTTCTATTTCCAGAAGAAGACAACAGGATCCATGCCTAACTCCATATACAAAATTGAAATCAAGATGGATCAGAGACTAAGTATAAATCCAACACTATAAAGATCAGAATGAAAAAAGAGGGACAAACTTAAGGCCCTAATACATGGCATAAATACATTATCAAGCACAATGAAAAGCACACACCGCAGAACACAAAACAGATGACTGGGACCTCCTAAAATCAAGACACACATTGAGCTGCTAACCTTAAGACCAGCAGTTCGAAAACACCAGCTGCTTCTTGGGCAAAAAGATGAAGCTTTCTACTCCCCTAAAGTTACATTCTGGAGACCTATAGGAGCAGCTCTTTCCTGTCTTATAGACTCACTGTGAGTTGGGACTTGATGTTGGTTGGGTTTTTGTTTGTTTGTTTGTTCATGTACCCCAAAAGATTTCACCAAAAGAAAATCTACACACTAAGGTGGGGGCATCGGGGTGGGAGTGGGAGGTATTGGCAATGCTATATCAGAAAAGGGACTAACCTCTAACACCTATAGAAAACTTCAACACTTCAACAAGAAAAAGATGAGTATGTCAATTAAGAAATGAGCAAAGGACACAAATAGGCAACTTACCAAGGAAGATATTCAGGCTGCCAACAGACATGAAGAAGCACTTACGATTACTGGATGTCTGAAAGATGAAAGAAAACACAGCAATGTGCTACAACCTCAGTCCATATTGTTAGCAAGGTTAAAAGACGTACAGGACCACAAATGCTGCAGGGAGAACCGAAACACGGGTACCTCCTAGCACAGAAACTAGTAAAGGTAACTTCGAAGTGAAGATTTGCAGCAGGATGAGATGTAATAAGATCTTTTCTTGGGGAGTAAAATTTAAGTTAGTGTGTAAAATGCATATACAAATGGCCAAATGTAAATAAGGAAAAATCTCTACTGTGACTTCTCTAATGGTGTGATTCTGAGTTCCTCTCTACGTCTTAGTGTATCTACTGTGTGCATATGATGTCCTATTCCCCTCCCACGCGTGTGAATCAGAAGAAGGACCACCCAGATTCCCTTAGAGGAAATGGTGGTTTGTCTCAAGTTAATGCCTATCAAATGTTAACAGGAGGCTCAGTGATTAAGAAGGAGGGGGGAGGGGTAAAAATGAGGAGCTGATACTAAGGGGTCAAGTAGAAAACACATGTTTTGAGAATGATGATGGCAACAGATGTACAAATGTGCTAGACACAATGGATGGATGGATGAATTGTGCTAAGAGTTTTATGAGCCCCAATAAAATGATTTTTTTTTAAAGAGAGAAACTTGTGGTTTAGTTGCAGCTTTAACTTTAGATTTCTACTGTCGAATATTCTGGTTTCATTGATGAAAGAAACTGAGACAGGCACAGTGTCTCAAAGAGCACTCATGTGTGTTTCCTTTTGGCTCAGAAGATGTGGTGGGGGCCCCTGGAAACTAGAAAAAGGAGGTCAGGATCCAGGGCACCTTGTTGAGTGGAGACAGTGTGAGCTCTTCCGTTTATCCGCCCTGCCCCTGGGATCTGTGACACCCAAGACACTAACACCCAGGGCTCAGCAGAGACTATGAAATTGAAATTGCATGACCCTTTCAACTCCAGCCTCCTGGAAGGACAACAAGAGGTGGGGCTCAGTGGGGAACTTTCTCGTGGACTTGAAATGTTTACAAACACACAAAAGGAAACCAGGGTCTTTGTGTGTGTGTTTGCTGAACCACAGGTAATGTTCTGTGTAGGTAACCAAATGTCTCTCGAACTGAAACCGTGATCGCCATCGCGCCCTATGTGTCCGACTGGTAATGGTTGACCGTCAGTCTCCTTCATGAGCAGTTACGACCTTTCCACTGATTGCTGAGCCTTACATCGGGAGGTGGAAACTACGCTGGGGATCTCTGGCACCGTTCAGCTCCGTGGAGGAAGAGCAAAGAAAAGAAGCTTGGGGGGTGGGGTGGGGGAGAGGTAGGGTGATTAAAGGTGGCCAATGTGGCTTTTACGGTGTAAATCCATAGTGAACCTCCACTCGGTAACCAGTCTTTGTCTGCGTTGTGGAGTGAGGGGCTTTTAGCCAAAATTCTCCTCTAGGGTGGTTCTAAGTATAATTTTACTTACTGCGATAAGACTTCTATCAGAAATATAGGAAATTGATGTTCAGATGGTTTCTTTTCAAGAACCCTCCTTTCCCCCCAGAAGTTGAATATAAAATGGGGAGCAGCCCCATTTTTAAAAGACCTTCTCTTCTTTGTGCTTTAAAAAAGCCAAGTTTCATATGTTCTTTATAAAGCAGGAGTGCGATGGCCACGCTTTCAGGAAGTTTCGTCTGTACTAGTACGCGGTACAGAAGGCTTGGTGGATTCTGTCCATCTGTCTATCGTAGTACCCGGGTGTGGGGGCACAAATGATTGTGCTCCGCTACAGGACTAAAGGTTGGCAGTTTGAATGCAGCCAGTGGCTCCGTGAAAGAAATACCAGGGATCTGCTTCCATAAGGATGACCGCCAGGAACACCCCATGGGGCAGTTCTGTCTGGTGACCCCTGGGATGGTCATGAGTCAGAATGGGTTGCTTTGACATCTGTGGGTTCGTGTGTTTGTTCTTACAGCTCATAGGCTTAAATCACCAGATGTCTGTAGTCACCCTCCGCTGGGAGCAAGGAAATGGAGAAATGTACCTGCCTTCTCAGTCGCAGCCGCGTCAGTGTGGGCTGGATTCATTCATCTGTCCTATTGTCCTCGTCCACTTAGTACAGTGATTCTCAACCTGTGGGTCGCGACCCCTTGGGGGTGGGGGTCGAATGACTCTTTCACAGGGGTCGCCCAATTCATCACAGTAGCAAAATGACAGGGATGAAGTAGCAACAAAAATAAGTGTATGGTCCGGGGGTCATCACAGTATGAGGAACTGTACGAAAGGGTCAAGGCATTGGGAAGGTTGAGAACCACTGGCTTAGTAGATGGTGTATCTTTTGGTTTCCAACAAGGTGCATTGATGTCCACAGGATGGGCCAAAGAAGACCAAGGATTCCGCCTTCTCAGCCGAGCTCCAACAAGCTTTGCTCGTGGTGGAGGACCTGATCAAGTCGTGTGAGTTGGCGGTGGACCTGGCAGCTGTTACTGGGTATCCGGTACGTTCCGCAGTGAGTGGTGGGGCATTGCACACAGACGGCAGCAGCCATGCTACAAAGGTAGGGGCGCTGGGGCACAGTTACAGAGGGGCCTGTGGGGAAGGAAAGGAGCTTGAACGGTCACCAAGCCCATGAACTCCAAGCAGCCCCTTGGATCTCGAGGTGCATCCCACAGCATCCTGAACGTTGACACTGCACCACACTCAGCACAAACCAGAAACGTAGGCGAGCCGGGGACATTCCTAAAAGGGTGTGTGGGGGGGTATTTTCTGCTATTATTAAAATATTAAAAGATTTCAAAGACTTTTCATCTTGATGCTGAAGCTGCTCTGTGGGCAGTATTTTTTAATGGATAGCAAATACAAGTCTAAGACCATGTCACACCATGTGGTGGTTGTTGTTAGGTGCCATGAGCCAGCTCTGACCATAGTGACCACATGTACAACAGAAGGAAACAATGCACGGTCCTGTACCGCTCTCACAATGATTCCTGCACCTGAGCCCATTGGTGCAGCCACTGTGTCCATTCAGCTCATTGAGGGCCTTGGCCTTCCTCTTTCTCACTGTCCTTCCACTTTACCCAGCGTGACATCCTTCTCTAGGGTCTGGTCTCTCCTCACAATATGTCCAAAGGATGTAAGACAAAGTCTTGCCATCCTTGCCTCTAAGGAGAACTCTGGCTGTACTTTTCCCAAGACAGGTTGGATTGTCCTCTTAGCAGCCCATGGTACTTTCAGTACTCTTCTCCAGCACCGCAATTCAAGTGCATTGATTCTTCTCCAGGCTTTTTCAGTCAATGCCCAACTTTCACATGCATAGGAGGCAATGTAAAATACCATAGCCCAGGTCAAGAGCATCTTTGTCCTCAAAGTAACATCCTTGCTCTTCAGTGCCCTAAAGAGGCCTTGTGTAGCACATTTACCTAATGCAATATGTCTTTTGATCTCGTGACTGCTTCTTCCATGAGCATTAATTAGAGACCAAGTTAGACCAGCTCCTTGACAACGTCAGCCTCTGACAGGTAACTGCCAGAAGTTCAGGCAGAATTCAGAAGAAGATGTGGTGCAAGGGATCTCATTGCTGATGTCAGATGGATCTTGGCCCAAAGCAGAAAACACCGCCAAGATGCTTACTTGTGTTTCATTGACTATGCAAAAGCATTCGACTGTGTGGATCATAATGATCTGTGGATAGCCTTGAGAAGAATGGGAAGTGCAGAACACATCTTTCGGAGCTTGCACATGGATCCAGAAGCAGTTGTGCAAAAAGAACAAGGGAGTACTGTGTAGTTTAAACCCAGGAAAGGCGTGTGTCAGGGCTGTATCCTCTCACCACACTTGTTCAATCTGAATGCTGAGCAGATCATCAGAGAAGCTGCATTCTATAAAGAAGAATGTGGCATCAGGACGGGAAGAGTGTTTACTAACAATCGGTGGGACGCAGATGACACACCCTTGCTTGCCGAAAGTGAGGCAGAATTGAAGCACTTGCTGAAGATCAAGGATCATAGCCTTCCGTCTGGATTACAACTTAATGAAGGGAAGACCAAAATCCTCACAACTGGACCAACCTCCCAATGGTTACTTACCAACATCACGATAAATGGAGGAAAGGTTGACTTGCCGAGCATTTTTACGCCACAGAGCCCAGGAAAGGCCCAATAAATATATTCTGTTGTCCAAATCTGGGTTCTCCAGAGAAGCTAAATCAGTGGAGCACAGAAGTGTCTATAGAGAGAGAAACTTGCTTTAAGAAAATTACTCACAGTTGTAGATGAGGGCAAATCCAAGTCCTGGCAGATTCCAAGGTCATGGTTCAGATGTTAGGCCAGAGGCTTCTCCTGACTGTCATAGCTGGGATGGGAGGAGGGGCTGATGAATCTAAAATCGTCAGAAAGAACACAACTGGTGGCTGCATAGGTGAACGAATCCACAGGTCAGATGGCAGGCCCCTGAGATCGGCAGGCCACCTGGTGGGCTATTGGCGCAAGTCCAAAGAATTAGAACCAGATGCAAGATCCAAAGCCAGCAAAAACACAAGCAAGCTTTTCCACAGGAGTGTCTGCTGATATGGGGAGAAGCCACCCTCCCAAGGAAAGGTCCTTGGTTGGGTCCGGACTGTGATCCGAGGAAGGGGGGCTGCATCCCACCCTACTCTTCTTACAACTGTGGGGCTGCTCACACCAGAGTCTGTGACGGTGGTGATTACATTGACTTTGATCGTAGCATGGAGGGTACCTGGGTCTTCACTGCCAAGCCTCTGAGAACTCTGGGCAAAGCAGGTTGAGTCAAACCTAGCTATTGCAATTATATATCCTTTCATCCAAAGGGTCAGGGAAAAAAATAAATGAGAGAGTATCGAGAGGCCAGGTCCGCACCGTGGTGAGCTGAGCTGTCTGGGCTCCAAATGCCAAAATGTCTCCTGGACAGACTGGCCTCAGGTCTTCCGGACAAACTGTGCTATGAAGCTGTCTGGTCTCTTTGATGGGACAGAATTAATATTCAATTGCCTTTCACTTTGGAGTGCTCTAGATTTTGGCTCAGCTATATTAGTTTTCATTCACTGCCAGAATATATTACCATAAACATGGTGGCTGGAACTGGCACAAATTCATGACCTCACTGTTCCAGAACAACTGTGAGTCAGGAGACCGATACGTCTCTAGAACCAAGGAGCCAGCAGGCCCATCTGGCATTTGCAGGGCACTATTAGGCTTTGGGCTGCTAACTGAAAGGCCAGGGGTTCAAACTCACCAGTTGCTTCACAGGAGAAACAAGTAAGACAGTCTGCTAGTCTTAGACACTGTACAGTCTCAGATAGCATACAGGGTCACTATGAGTTTAGTTTGGGGTTTCATTAGGAGAGAATCTGTTTCCTTGACCTTTCCAATTTAAAGAGACTTTTTTTTTACTTTAAATAGTCTTCTTTTTAAAATCATTTTATTGGGGCTCATACAATTCGTATCACAATCCATACGTACATCCACTGTGTCAAGCTTATTCATACATTTGTTGCCCTCATCATTCTCATTTGCTTTCTACTTGAGCCCTTGGTATCAGCTCATTTTCCCCCTCCTCCCTGTCCCCTCCCTCATGAACCCTTGATAATTTATACATCATTATTGTTTTGTCATGTCTTACATTATCCGATGTCTTTCTTCACCCACTTTTCTGTTGTCCGTCCCCCAGGGAGAGAGTTGTATGTAGATCATTGTAATTGGTTCCCCCTTTCCACCCCACCTTCCCTCCACCCTCCAGGTATCGCCACTCTCACCACTGGTCCTGAAGGGATCATCCACCCTGGATTCCCTGTGTTTCCAGTTCCTATCTGTACCATTGTACATCCTCTGGTCTAGCTGTATTTGTAAGGTAGAATTGGGATCATGATAGTGGGGGGGGGGGAAGCATTTAAGAACTAGAGGAAAGTTGTTTTATCATTGCTACACTGCACCCTGACTGGCTCATCTCCTCCCCGCAACCCTTCTGTAAGGGGATGTCCAGTTGCCTAAAGATGGGTTTTGGGTCCCCACTCCGCACTCCCCCTCATTCACACTGATATGATTTTTTTGTTCTTTGATGCCTGATACCTGATCCCTTTGACACCAATGATCACACAGGTTGGTGTGCTTCTTCCATGTGGGCTTTGTTGCTTCTGAGCTAGGTGGCCACGTGTTTACCTTCAAACTTTTAAGACCCCAGACACTATATCTTTTGATAGCTGGGCATCATCAGTTTTCTTCTCCACATTTACTATGTACCCATTTGTCTTCAGAGATCATGTTGGGAAGGTGAGCATTATGGAATTCTAGTTTAAGAAAGCAAAGTGTTCTTGCATTGAGGGAGTACTTGAATGGAGGCCCAATATCCATCTCCTACCTTAATATTAAACCTATAAATATATGCACATAGATCTATTTCCCCATCATCATATATAAATATATTTACATATGTACATGCCTGTGTTTAGACCTCTATAAATGCCCCTTGCCTCCTAGTTTTTTCCTCTATTTCCTTAAAGAGGCCCTTGACTCCCTCCCTCTCATCTTTCTCTTTTCCGTTTTTCAAAGACCCCGATGACTACATGGGGCCCAGCTAGGATAAGCTTCCTTACTGAAAGTCAGCTGATCAAAACCCGAAAACCAACCTGCTGCCGTTAAGCCAATCCACTCATAGCAACTCTGTGGGCAGAGTGGAACTGGTCCGTGGCTTTCTGAGACTTTAATCTTTATGGAGGCAGATTGCCTAGTCTTCCCCCTTGAAGAGGCGGGTGGGTTAGAACCACTGACCTTTGGGTTGGTGGCTGAGTGCTCATTCACTGTGCCTGCAGGGTTTCGGAATTTCCTTTGCTGTGTAACCAAACATGTTATAGAACCCAAGGACTAGGACATGGGCATGGGGTGGAGGGCTGGGGGTGTGGTGGTGGGGGAGGAGGGGAAACAGGGTTCAGACACTTTGAGATCTTTTCTTCCTTCATTTTTGCATGGCTCATAACACATGGTGTATCAAGGCCTTGCCAATGTCTTTCCTTGTCATGAGCCAAGTTCTGCAAATTAGCCAGGTCCCCCAATCCTGTGATCTTCCTGTTTCCTTCTTCGTGGCATTTCTTTGTGGATTCTTCCCTCAGAAGCCGTGCCGGTCAGGGTTTGCTGTGGTCCTGGGCTGTGAGGCTGTTGCCGTCCTCCGAGCCTGCCTCTTCTTTCTCCTGATACTTGATTCAGGAGGGTATTCAAGTAGCAACCACCAGCTGGGCCCAGGAGTATGACCCAACAGGGCAGAGTTCTTATCAATAGTGTTTCCTTCTTCCATTAAGAAAAGTTAGGGAAGCAATTTTTCTAGACATTTGGAGACAACTTTTGGTTCTTTTGTTTTATCTTGAAGATATAGGAGTATACCCCCCCAAAAAACAACTTTTTCCCCAAAGCTATGTATTTAATTTATATATATATAACAACCTTATCACCTTTAAAGTACTCTCCATTATACTTAATCCGTTTGTCAAATCTGCGATTCCTTTCATGGAAACACTTTTCAGACTCATCTGTTTGCATGACTGACAGCACCTCCCTCGTTTTTTTCTTCACTTCTTCGACATCAGCAAATTGCTGTTCTTTCATGCCCCTCTGCATTCCAGGAAACAAAAAGAAGTCCCAGGGAGCAAGGTCAGGTGAGTCAGGTGGGTGGGGCAAGAGGGGCCTGGTGTTTGGGGGCAGAAACTGGCACACTGAGATGGCTGCGTGAGTTAAATGCATTGTCGTGGTGTCAGAAACAGTCCCCCGTCTGCCACAACTCAGGCCATTTCAGAACCTCTAAATAGAAAGCTTGATTAATAGTCTGACCTGGTGGAATGAATTCCAAATGCACTATTTCCCTCACAGCCCAGCAGAGTTTTTTCTGCTTTTTTTTTTTTTGGTGATGGTGGGGGGGTGTTACCCCCTTGTAGAATTGTAGAGATTTTTATAGTAAGTGGATTGACTCTTCTCCCACTCCCACTCCTCCCCTCCCTCCTGCTTTCCTCCAAATTGTGCCTTTAATGCAGATTCTGTGGTTTCTTTCCCCTAAGATTTCACCTTAATGTGTGATTATATTGAATTACAGAGACACAGGTATTGGAAATTGCAGTGTGCTGATTCAGAAGCTCACTCACTCAGGAACTGCCAGTGAATTGATCCCAGCTCTATTGGACAAGGGAGAACTGTCCGTGTGGGTTTCCAAGACAACAGCTCTTTAGAGGAGTAGAAAGTCTCTTCTCCCCAAGGAGCGGCTGGTGGTATTGAACTGAACTGGCCTTGTAGCTAGCAGCTTAACTTGTAGCCCACTCCTTTCCATGGAAAGATTAGTTAATTCACCGGAGAGTGATACGGTCAGCCAGGATTGTTTCTTTAATCTCCTCACTCCCTCTCTAGGCCCTGTTCTCTCAACCACCCTCCTCATCTGGTTCTGATTAGAATTTACTCACAACAGTAACTCCAGGTCCACAATTCCAAGATTTATGAGCTGAGCTTTGCAGAGCCTCCCTGTCTCAAGGTGCTTACAAACACAGGCCAGATGCATGGAGAATCCCAACGTCTCTCAACTAGAAATCCAACGTTAACCTGGTTTTATAAAGGGGAGACGTTGAATTTTGAGTGGATGGATGTGTAATTTAAGCAACTAGGGAGGGTAGTGGGGGTGAGGGGTGGGAGTTCTTCTGATACTTGCCTTTGCTGTGTGCACTCAATTCGATCATAATTCAGTCACAAAACGGAAGAGACATTTTTAAAAATAAATGTTTAGATGTAATTTTACTTTCCTCCATTTGCCCCAAAATAGTTTTCTTTTTCCTCTGTTCAGTCCAAAAGATGTACTTGGAGTTGGTTTAAATTTATCCAACTATCCAAAGTTGAAGAGTAAAGCTTGAACGAAACTTTTTTTCCCCCCCTCTACTCAGACAAATTTATCTAATTCATTCTGGTTAGCACTGGACTACTTACTAGCTGTTCAAATTCAGGAGCTGCCCCTGGGGAGAAAGGTATGTGAAGATGCCCGGCCTTGTCCAGCCAAGGCAGCAGCAAACAGCCCTCCGGCTGGATTCTTTTCCATCCCTGGCTAGGCAGGAAGGGAAAGAACCTTTTGCTTCTGGCCACTGTAGTCGTGAGCATCTCTGTTCCACTTTTCATTTCGGGGCCAGATGTTGTGCTGATTCCTTAACCCGGGCGTTTCTTGCTTCCTATATGAAGGACACACCTTTGTCAGATCTGCCGTCACTGCCAGGAATGATGATCCAGGCATTTCACTTGATTCTGGTTCATCACTTTTAGATTTTTAGATCTGAGCAAAACATCCATCTGATTTAATTTGCTGATTTGTTTATGAGATCCCCTGTGTGTTCCATTGCTGGGCTCCCCTCTATTCCAGTGGTTCTTAACCTTCCCAATGCCTCCAACCTTTCATACAGTTCCTCATGTGGTGGTGATCCCCATCCCCCAACCATAAAATTATTTTAGTTGCTACTTCATCACTGTCATTTTGCTACTGTTATGAATCGGGTGACCCCTGTGAAAGGGTCGTTCAACCCCCAAAGGGGTTGTGACCCACAGGTTGAGAACCGCTGCATCTACTCATTTCTTTAGCACATCAAAGTATTATCTCAACTATTGGGTCACCAGAGGAAAAATAGTTCAGTACGGAGGGAACATCACTGAACTAACTTCTTGGATAAATCAGAGATTCCTTACAGTGCTGAGCCTTTGCTTCCATGCCCCGTAAGTGTTCATTAAGGAGCCCTGGGCTGCTGATCTTGAGGTCAGCAGTTTGAAACCACCAGCCTCTCCATGGGAGAAAGATAAGGCCTTCTACTTCCATAACGTAACGAGTTACACTCTCAGAAACACAGAGAGGCGTCCCACCCCCTCCTATAGGGTTGCTATGAGACAGAATCAAGTGAATCTGGTTTGATTGAGTTTAGATGTTCATTCAATACCAATAAATGAGTAAATACTCACCAGGGGGCAAGTGGGTCCCTGGACGGCACAAACAGTTTGTGACTCTACTTCTAAGCCAAAGGTTTGTGGTTCAAACCCACCAAGCAACATCATGGAAGAAAGGTGATTTGCTTCCATAAAGATCAAGGCCTACAAAAACACAGTGGAGAACTTCTTTGTCGTACTATAAATTGGAATCTACTCAACGGCAACTAGCAACAGCAGCAACAGCAGAGGCTGTGCATGTGGTCTCTGGCCTTAGGACCAACTAGAGGCACAAGATACATATGGTGGGAAAGATATCCAAGCGGCATCCTTGGTCCTGCTGGGAATATCCCCAGCCTGCTTCCTTTTGGAGGTGGGGCACTCCCACCCCCACGGACACACATTCTGGCTGACAGTCCAGTGTGGGTGTCTGCCCTCCATCATCACTGTTCATAGCAGATGACCTCCTGAAATGGATCAGTAACATGGAGATCTCCAATTCCATCATGAGCATATTCCTGAGAAAGTTTACATGAGATATTTCGCCTATCTGCTATAGCAATTTCTTCCTGTGTCCTCCAATGATGAGCTTGCTGGAGGTGCAGACCCACAGAGCCTCAGGAGGAGCTAGAAAATAGGGGAGACTGAGGGGATTCTAGAGCTGAGAGCTGGACCATCCATGGTCCATGGCAGCTCTTGGACATTGGTATGGGGAAGGGAGAAGGTTTCTGCCTTTGAAGTGCCAGTGATGTCCTGTATGCCTGCTCTCCTCCCTTTTTGCCACCAACTAACGAGTTCTTTCTCTCTTTCAAGATCTTTTTCTCTTCCTTGTAGTTTCTGGTGACTCACCTTTATAACTCTGCTTCCTTATTTTTTTATTTTACCACTTGCCCTCTGAGAAAACACCTGCCAGCTATAACCCCTGTTACTCAAGCCTCCTTCTTAGTTCTCTTCAGTTCAGAGGGGGGTGGCGGTTAGATTGGTTACCTGGCACTTTTTTCCCACTGGGGCTCCATGGTCAACTGCTGTCCCCTCTTAGAGTAGCATCCCTCTGGTCAAGGTGATGTGGCTGTCTTACGAGGAAAATTCAGACGAGATAAGGTATACAAACCTTGCTGCCTAAGTTCACCTCTTCACCAGGGCTGTCAGCAAGTCTAATTCCCCTTGAAAGACACTTTCAATAACACCATCCAGTTTAGTAAAAGTCACTAGACAGGTATATGCCTGACCACCCCCCTCTCATTATTCTGGACTCCTTTACCATTGTTTTTATAGCTGTGCTCTGAAGTGACTCCTCCACTTTCATAGGATCCGTTCTTTGACACCCCTGTACATAAAATATATTGGTCTGCATATTATGGGATGTGTTTGACAGCATGGCATTGGACTCAGTGACCCTTTATGACCCCTGCTATACTTTTCCTGAACACTGGTCTGCATTTACCTTTCAGATGTAATGGCTGGTATATTAGAACCATTAACACTCAGTGTTATTGTTGATAGATGTGGGTTTGTTGGTGTCATTTTGCTCTGTGTAGCTTGTGTGTGTGTGGTTCTATTGCTTTGAATACTGTTTTCCGTGTGTGAATTTCTGGGTGGTGTTGTCGTGTGTGCTCCTCTCAGGTGTGTCTGGCTGTTGGTTCTCTGTCCAGAATGTTCCCGTTAGTATTTTCAGTAATGCTTGTCAGGATTTTACAAATTCCTTTAAAATCCCTTCCTTTGAATGGATGAATCTGCAATTTAAACAACTAGGGAAAAAAATTCTTCTGATACTTACATTTGTTTTATGTCATGTGCACTTAATTAGATCTTGATTTAATATAGTCACAAAAGTGAAGAGAAATGTTTTTATAATTTGCTTTATGAAATGCTGAGATATAATTTCATTTTCCTCCATTTGCCAAAAATCGCTTTCCCTCTGTTCAACCCAATACATAATTAAAATATACTTAAAGTTTGTTTAAATCTTCAGTTGCAACAAGTTCCAAAGCTGAATCGTAAAGCTTGAATGGGACTTTGTTTTTTCTTTTCTCAAACAGATTTATATAATCCAGTCTACTATGGATTACCCTGTTAGTATTTTAAATATCCATGACATAGCTTCCAGCAGCACAGTAACACACAGGTTACCACAGTAGGACAAACTGACAGAAAAGTGGTGTCGTAAAGGTTTACTAAGCATTAAAATCACAGAAATGGGAAAAAATGAGAAAACCCACAAAAGAAATGAATTCAGCACAAAAAAATTATGTGGAAAAAAGACATTAGTAGCAGCACAAAAATGCACACAACAAAATCACAGCCAAGAACGCATATTTACCAACAATCACCTTGAATGTAACTAGATTAAATGTACAAGTCAAGAGAGGAGAAATTAACAGATTGGATAAGGAAACAGGATACACCAATATGCTGCCAACAAGAGACATACCTTAGATATGAGAACATAAACAGACTGAAAGTCAAAGATGGAAGAAATGTAACAATCTTCTGGAAATAAAAAAGAATGGGAGTAGCAATATTTCTGACAAACTAAGACAAAATCCACCATCAGAGAAAAGGAAGAGCGATACATGATGATTAACGGGACAACGAAAAAGAGGGTAAAGCCATATTAATTGTCAATGTATTCCACGAAAAGCCTCAAAATGCATAAATCAACTTCTAAAAGAATTGAAGAGAGAACTAGACCATGCTACAATAATAGTGAAAGACCATCACTCAGCATTTTTAACAAAAGTTAGAAAAAGTAGAAAGAAAGTCAGCCTAGATGCAGAAGAGCTAAATAACATAATCAATGAGTTTGATCTCATAGACATATACAGAACATGCCTTCTAACAACTCATTATACACTCTTTTCCAGTGCACACGGAACATTCTCCAGATAGGCCATATGCTGGGGCACAAAGCTAGCCTCAATAAATTAAAAAATATTGAAATGTTCTGAGCATCTTCTCAGATCACAGTGCTATAGAACTCGAAGTCAACAGAAGACACGCCAACAGGAAAAAAGCAAATACATGGAAATGAAATAACACCCATTAAAATGCATTGGGTAATCGAAGATATAAAAAATGAACTCCAAATTAACTTGAATCAAATAAGAGCATACCAAAACCTTTGAAATACAGCAAAAACAATATATCAGTAGATGCACACATTTAAAATGAAGAATCAAAACCAACACCTTAACCCATCATTATCAAAAACTCGGAAAAGCGCAGCAAAATAAGCCTATAGCCACCAGAAGGAAAGGAAACAATAAAATCAGGACAGAAATACCTCACAGCATGGTGGGCATTTTGCTGGACCTCAGAGTCTGGTCCCAAAAAAGAATATGGCAAGCTGAGTGTTGTGAATCATGGAGCAGATAGGTGATGCTTTTACAAAAAAGGCATTAGGGCCAACAGTCTGTTCACCAGAGAGATACTAAAAGTAGTCCCCTTGGAAACGGGGACCAGAGAACTGTCACCATTCTTATGTGATATTGTACTGGAAGTCCTAACCAGAGCAAAATAGCAAGAAATCGAAATTAAAGACATCCGAATCGGCGAGGAAGAAATAAGCTTATCCATATTTGCAGATTATGGGAACCTAGACAGAAAATCTCTAAATTTCAACTAAAAACCTATGGGACCTAATAAAAGATTAAGCACAGCGTCTGTACAAAACCAACATACAAAAATCCGGCCTCTGAGGTCAGGCTCCACCCAGTTTGCCCGGCTGCTCGCTGGTGCACCGCTGAAGGCAAGATGGAGGAGTTTGCGCGTGCACCTTGCACGGTGGATGGCTGCGGTGGAGCCTGCACAATGGGCACCATAGGCAGTGGTATCTTCCAAGCAATCAAAGATTTTCAGAATTCTCCAGTGGGACTTTGACAGTGATTAAAACCAGAGCGGTACAGTTGGGAGGCAGCCATGCAATTTGGGAGCTCTGTTTTCCATGATTGGCTGACGTATGGTTCAAGTCTGGAGCAAAGAAGATCCCTGGACTCCAGCACAAGTGTTGCCTCAACAGGAGCCATCCTGGCAGCAAGAAGTGGACCGGTGGCCGTGGTTGGGTCAGTGGCAATGGGTGGCAATCGCCTGGCGTTAATGGAAGGAGGTGGCATCCTGTTGACAAGATTTGCCTCTGCGAAGTTTCCCCATGCTGAAGATCCCTCCCAGTTGCCTTCGACCCAGTGACCATCCTCAACTTTTGGAGACGATCGACAATACCAGTAAGGACTGCGGCCCCCGGATTTAGCAGAAAGAGCTCTAGCTCCAGAAGGATTTGGGTAAACCAAGTCATAGTCGGTGTTTAAAACAATCGTAGGACAACTGTGGCCATAGAGGCTCTGAGAAGACATTGAGCACCCCGCTTTTTCCCTATTTAAAGGAATGTGGGGGGAAGGAGAGGATACAAAACATTTATTTATTCACATTTGGAATACATTTGTGATAAAAATAAATGCCTAGTAGCATAAATAGAAAAATATCCAAGTGCTTAGAAGATGAAGGAGCAAAGAACAGAAGCCAGCGAAACATGACCACCATGTCCTTGGGGACTTCTCTGCCTCATTGTGTGTGTGTTGTTATTCAAGCAATAAAAACTCCTGGAACTTGAAAACAACAACAGCAGCAAAAATTCACTGGATTCCAGACAAATGGGTGCATAAGCAAATGTGGTGAAGAAAGCTGATGGTGCCCGGCTATCAAAAGAGATAGTGTCTGGGGTCTTAAAGGCTTGAAGGTGAACAAGCGGCCATCTAGCTCAGAAGCAAAAAAGCCCACATGGAAGAAGCACACCGGCCAGTGCGATCACGAGGTGCCAAGGGACCAGGTATAAGGCATCATGCAAAAAAACACACAACGATATAAGTGTGTGTATGTATGTGTATATATGTGTATATGTATATATATATACCATATTAAATGAAGGGGGAAGTGCAGAGTGGAGACCCAAGGCCCAAGTGTCGGCCAATGGAGATCCCCTCATAGAGGCGTTTAGGAGAGGAGATGGGTTAATTAGGGTGCGAGGTAGTACCGATGAAGAACACAGCTTTCCCCCAGATCCTGTATTCTTCCTCCCCCCAACTACCATGATCCGAATTCTACCTTGCAGGCCTGGATAGGACAGAGGCTGTACACTGGTACATATGAGGGCTGGAGGTACAGGGAATCCAGGGTGGATGATACCTTCAGGACCAAGGGTGTGAGGGACGATGCTGGGAGAGTGAAGGGTGAGTGGGTTGGAAAGGGGGAACTGATTACAAGGATCCACATGTGACCTCTTCCCTGGGAGAGGGACAGCAGAGAAGGGGGGAAGGGAGACTCCGGATAGGGCAAGATATGACAAAATAATGAGGTATAAATTACCAAGGGCACATGAGGGAGGGGGGAAAGGGGAGGGAAGGGAAAAAAAAAAGAGGACCTGATGCAAGGGGCTTAAGTGGAGAGCAAATGCCTTGAGAATGATTGGGGCAGGGAATGTATGGATGTGATTTATACAATTGATGTATGTATATGTATGGATGGTGATAAGAGTTGTATGAGTCCCTAATAAAATGTAAAAAAAGAAAAGAGAAAAAAATGATTAGGGCAAAGACTGTACAGATGTGCTTTATACAATTGATGTATGTATATGTATGAACTGTGATAAGAATTGTATGAGCCCCTAATAAATTGTTAAAATTTAAAAAAATCCATTGGATTCCTATACAATAACCAAGAAAACTCTGAAAAGGAAGTCAGAAAAACAGTCAAAGCACCATGATTCTCTTGGGAATTTTTATTTTAAAATTTCAGAAGTACAGTCAACTCCCTTTTTAAAAAATTGTGTGTGTGTATATATATAAAACAAAGCATTTGACAATTCAACAATACAGTTGGTTCCTTTTTAAAAGATATTCATAGTTCACCCCACTGCAGAAGAACCACTGGCAAACAATGAAACAATGCCTGGTCAATTATAAAACAATGTGCATCTTCTCAGTATTAGCTTTCAGGAGTCACAGGGAATTATGACGGATGTAGATCAGGGAAGTTTCTCTGTCCTGGTTCTGCTAAATCGTGATCTCATTGGTGCTTGGATTCAGGGAACTACATATGTTTGTAAAGTTATCCTCATAAGTGTTTTAATGTTTGGAAAATGCCAGATAAAATGCAAGGGCCCTCCCTGATGAGAGGCAGCAGGGCCATCCTGTGTGGATGCTGTGCGTGAGGACACTAGGCTTGTTGATGGAGAGAGGGGCATCCGAGCTGTACTCCCTCAGGTCAAGTGGACTCTTTTTGGTGTGTTTTCAGTAGCTGTCATTGGCATGATCTCTTCACTGTCCACTCATGTTATATCATGCGAGTCTTCTCTTTAGAGAAAATCTCATGGTCTTAAGGTCGGTCTCATATGCCTGCAACCAGGTTGGAGTGCAGGTGGAACCCCAGGGTGGCCAGCAAAAGGTCTTTCTCTCTGGATCATAATTCAGACGGTCACGGTTTTCCCTGTTGAAAGCCATGCATGGTCGGGAAGGGGGTGGGAGGAGAAAAGTAGGAGGAACGAAGTTCAGCTAACCAACATTCATTCGTTACAAAACAAATTATCAGCAAACTCATATCTTTAGTCAAATATCACCCGCCTGCTTTTCTGTCTCCTACATCACACAACCGAATTCAATGTCGTGCAGAGCGAATAGAGCTCAGTGAGGCTCCCAACGCTGTCATTTTGATTTTGTGATAGGTTAGCCCCAGGGACACTTTGAAGGTGAAGGGCCTCTAATAGGCATGCACTTTCATTGAAACATTTTCTTTCGAGTAACGGAGCGGCTTCCTTCTCTGTGCCTGCTTCTAAAAGGACGACATCGGCAAGCTGGGCAAGCTGCTGAGGCACGGTCCTTTCAACGTCTGGACGGTCCACAAGGAGCGCTATGCGATGAAGGACTTCATGCGCTTTAAGCCCAGCCAGAGGCAAATCTACCTGTTTGAAAGAGGCGTCGTGTTCTGTAAGATACGCGCGGAGCCCAGGGACGGGGGCTTGTCTCCTCACTACAGCTTTAAGCAGTCTATGAAGGTAAGGGGGTCTCTTGTACCTGGGTGGTCCAGACAGTGAACATGTTCAGCTCCCTCTTAGAAGGTTGGGGGTTCAAATCCTCCTAGAAGAAAGGTCCACTGATCTAGTGTTGATAAAAAAAATAAACCACCCCAGCCCTGGAAACCCTGCGGAGCGCAGTCATACTCAGACACACATGGAGTCCCCAGAAGAGAGAATCAATTTGATGGCAACTGGTTTTTTGGGAGAGACAAGTAAGCAAACTGACGGTTAGAGAGGTCAACTGAAATTGCCAAACAGCAGAGCCAGAGTGCACACAGTGGCCGGTCTTTCTCCAGGGCAGGACTGGCATAGAAGATTTTGGGCACAGGAGAGACAAGGGGGCAGCCGGCAGCCAGTCTTACAAGCCAGTTAGAGAGAATGCCCTCCTTCCCCTAAGGCAAATGAGTGATTAGTGCTCGGACTGGATCTCAGCTTCTACTTGCCCCTTTCAATGGGCACCGTTGTGTGTAACTGCAGGCAGCATGCTGACCCTTTGTGGGCAGGGGCTCATGCCATGAGCAAGCACTGTCTCTTGTTTGTGCCAAAAAAATGTTTCTTAGCTGTAAGACCGCATCAACACACACCGCTTTTAAACATATGTGGGGGTTTTGTAGTGAAAACGGTCGAACTGTTCATAGCAGTCTTTTTGTCTATGGTTTTAATGGATGCTAATTCAGTTACCTGGGAGCCCTGGTGGCATCGTGGTTAAGTTCTGGGCTCCTAACCCAAAGGTCAGCAGTTTGAAACCACCTGGCAAGAAAAAGATGAGGCTGTCTGCTCCCATCCAGAATGGCAGTCTCAGAGACCCACGGGGACAGCGAGGTCCACCCTGTCCCATAGCATCGCCATCAGTGGGAAGGGAATAGATGGCAGTGAGCCCTGAATTCAGTTATCATCTCTGTGGAGATTCGTGAAAGGCAGTAAAACCTACAAAAGATGGAGCCCGAATAAGGTGGAAATCTCTCAAACCAAACCCTGTAGAACTGCCCCCACAGCGTTTCCAATGCTGTCTTTACAGAAGCAGAGTGCCACGGCCTTCTCCTGCAGGGCAGCTGGGGGCATGGAGCAGCCAGTGTGTCATTGTCCTTGGCACACTGTGCTGCCACGGCTCCTTGGAAACCTGTAAGGAGAAAAAGCAAAATCTTTCCACTAAGAGAGAATTATGGAAAAGTGGCAAGCTTGCTCCCTGCCAAGGGCAAAACATTTGCGATACCTGGAGCAAGAAGGCAGTCCTGGCGAGTTTGCCCGCCCACAGGTTTCCTGCTACTTAGGTGTTAAAGGAGAGATGATGTTCTCCCAACAGCTGAGGGTGATTGCTCTACGGAGGGAAAGAGACAAGTAGCGTTCACGTTACCCTTGGGAACAGACAAGACAGATGGTACCCGGTTGTGTTCATGGGACCGTTAGAAGGAGTGGATGCAAATGGATAAGCAATCAATTTCTCACCTAAAGATTGGCATTCAAGCAGAAGCACCAAGGAAGAAAGTCCTGGTAGTCTGACTGCGAAGGATCACACCCCCTGGATGCCCTCTGAAGCAGCCTGGGGCTCAAGAACAACTGGCCGGGGTGTTTGGGCTCGGCAGGGCCATTAGAATAGGGGAACAAAACACTTGTGGGGACCAGGGGAGAAGACAGCTGTCAGGGGTGGAAAGGATTAGAAAGGCTGCCCGTGTTCACATTCAGAAAGTGATCACATAAGACATTTCCCTTCCTCTAGTTGATGTCGCTTTCGATTCACGAAGTCGGGAGAGGGAGTACCAAGAAGTTTGAGATTGCCAGTCGAAATGGACTCGAGAAATACATCCTCCAGGTAAAGCCTGCTCATCGGGCGCCTGCCTGTTTCCTTAAGGAGCTCCCACCTCTGGACGAGAGTTTTCTAGCTGCTTTTTATAAAAATCTTTTTTTTGGGGGGGGGCTCTGACAGCTCTTATCACAATCCATACACACATCCATCGTGCCAAGCACATTCGCACATAGGTTGTCATCATCGTTTTCTAAACGTCTTCTTTCTACTTGAGCCCTTGATATCAGCTCCTCATTTCCCCCTCCCCCACCTTCCCTCCCTCATGAACCCTTGATCATTTATATTTAAAAAAATGTTTCCCCGTCTCTCACACCGACCGCTGTCGCCCTTCACCCACGCTATCTGCGTATGAAAAGCCTCTTGCTATGATGAGAGTACCCTGACACGCCCAGGGCTTTCTTATCTGTGATTGCAGGCCACATCAAAAGAAGTCAGAGATTGCTGGTTTTCAGAAATCAGTAAATTACTGATGGAACAGCAGAGCCATATGAAAGGTAGGGTAACTACCGTTGACCTTGCTCTGCAGAGTTGCGTTGATCTCAGCAGATGGGCGAGCATACTGAGGATGCGGTCCAAGAAAATAATTTGCCCAGAAAGTAAACTGTGACCACGGGCATGTCCTCCATCCTGGGAAGCAGTGTGCTTGCTGTCGGTTGCACGGTATGCTTTGCTTAGCTGTGTGTGGCTGGGTGTGTGTGCCTTTGCCTGGGGTCCCCACATATACCGAATTGTCAAGGTGGCCTAGAAAATGCTACATAGTCAAAAGACTTAAAAAAAATGAGACAGAACTCTCACCCTGTAAAATGCGCCCCTTTAAAAGGCCTGGTTCCAAGACCATGGGCTTGGTCTCCTCACAGAGTTGGGAAACCTTCACCACTGTGTGATTGCAGAACATCATCATCAAAATGCAGAGAAACGGACTCCCTGTGTCCATTAGCAGTTACTCTCCAGCCCCGGTTTCTGTCAACATTCCTAGTCCGGCAATGACATATAATTGGAATCATGCAAAATATGGCCCTTTCTGTTTGGCTTCTTTCTCTCAACATGGGTGTTTTCACAGCTCCCCCATGGTGGCCAGTCCATTCTTTTGTATTGTGTTCCTTTGTGTATTCTCTGGATGTACCATCTTTGCGGCTGTTATGAATAACACTGAGCTACGTATTCACGGACAAGCCTTTATGTAAACATATGTTTCCGTTTTTCTTGAGTGTATACTTAGGAATAGAACTGCCAAACTACCATTCGTTGCCATGGCCACACCACTCTGCAGTGCCATCGCCATGGAGGGAGGTTCCGTTTCCCCAAGATCCATTCCCGATACTTGTGATTGCCCATCTTTTTCAAAATCGCAATGATCCTAGGAGGTGTGCAGTGGTTCCTCCGTGTGGTTTTGATTTGTATTTCCCTCCTGAAGGAGCCCCCGCTAGCAGAATTGGGGGAGAAAAATGCTCATGATCAGCTCCCATGGAGATGAAAAAGCGCGTTGCCCACTGAGTTGATCCCAATCCACAGCAACCCTCTAGGACAGAGTAGCACTACCTCATGGCTTTCTCAAGGAAACACACTACCATGTCTTCCTCCTGATAAGCAGCTGGTAGGCTTGCCTCAGCTTTGGGTTAGCAGTTGATCACTGCACGGCCAGGGCTCTGTCTCATAAAGATCACCATCCAGGAGCCCCCAGAAAGCATTTTTTGACTCGATAATGTAGGGTCCCTGTGAGGTGGAGCTGACTCAGTGGCACACAACAACAACAATATCTGAGGATGTTGGTCAAGTTCTCCTGTGCTTGGTGGCCATTCGTAGCTCTTCCTTGGAACATTGTCTTCAGATTCTTTGCTCATTTTAAAAAACTGTGCTATTTGCTTTTTGTGGTTGAATGGATACTGGACCTTTATCAGATATACGATTTGCAAATGTTTTTCTCATTTGGTGGGTTGTCACTCCACTCTGTATAGATAGTGTTCTCTGGAGTACTGGGAGGTGGATTTATCTACTTTTTATCCATGACTGTTTTTGCTCTAGATATCATATCTAGGCTGTCATGGCCTAATCCTGGGTCATGAAGATTTACACCCATGTTTTCTCCCCAGAATTTATAGTTTTATGCCTGACATCTAGGCCTTTGATCCAGCTTGAGGGGGGTTTAATATATAGCACAAGAGAGAGATTTCGGTTCACTCTTGTCCTGTGGAGATCCAGTCGGCCCTACAGCATTTGTTGTAGACGCTCCGTTCTCCATTTCATTGGGCATGCTTGTGTAAAATCAGCTCCTATCGAACATAAAAGTATTAGCTGGCTTGCTTTTCCTTGTCGCACCTCAAGTATGTCTTCCCACTGCCTTCTGCCTGTCAGACTTCTTGAAGGTCCCCTTGTACACAACTGCTTTCTTTTTTCTTGCTGTTTCAAGATTCTCGGTCTTTTGGAATGAGATCATAACGTGTAGATTATGGAGCTCTTTGGGTTTAACTGTCTGGAGTTTGTTGAGCTCCTTGACTGTGTACATGATTGTTTCTGTCAAGCAAAGTGAAGAACTTTTTTACCATGATTCTTCAGAGTCTGTGTATGTGTTCAGCCTTCCAGAGTCCCAGAATCTTTCAGAGGTTTACAAAGTTCTTACAGACGTCTCATTCCCAAACCTCCCCTTTTTCAGCCCCAACTCCTAGCCAGTGCCTCAAGAGTTAAAGTTAAAAAAAATTGAATACATAATCAAAAAAACACATTTGTGAAGTTCATTTCTCTTCCTTTTGGACAAATGCCCCAGCCTGAAGAAAGGGATTTTTCCCACTGAGTGAGCTCCAAGATGCATCTACTAGAGGCAGCCTTACAAGGGGCGTATTCCAGGGAAGCCCAGGAAAATCAGATAATGACAGTTACCTGGGAACGAGGTTTTGAAAAGCTCCACCATGATTACAGGCTTGGGGTTCCACGGGTAACAGAGCTGGTGGCCAAACACAGGAAGAGGGCAAAATGAAATGTCACACAGTTCACTGTTCGTACTGAGATTCAGCAGTTTTCCTTAAATACTTGTCCTCCAGATTGCTATTGGACTTTGGTTAATTTCCAGGGTTCTGAAATTTTGCTTCTGACCTTTTTTTTTTTTTTTTTTTGGGCCGGTTTTCTGTTTGCTTTTATGGAGGAGAGAATTGGGGACGGTATTTTTCCATCTGCCATTTTCTCTGATGTCATGACACTCTTTCCAATGATTAACAGTTGTCTTTGAGTCATCGGTTCCCTCTCCCTCCTAAAGGTCAACAAACAGACCTGAAACTATTTATAGGCTTTGGGTTTGCTTTTTTGTCATTGTTTTTTGTTGTTGTTGTTGTTTGGTTTTTCAGTTTTCTTTTGTTGTTTTGTTTTTCTCAGCCTTGTTTTTGTGCTTATTATTGTCTCTGCATGTCTATCTAGGAAAGATAGGTGGGATAAACAATCCGGAGGAGAAAACAACAGGACCAACAGTTCTGGAGGGACATGAAAGAGGGGAGGTGGAGAAAAGAAGTGGAGGTTAACAAAGGAACATCAAGTGATCTAAAATCTATGGCAAAGAGGGCATAGGATGCCTGGTAGGACTTGATGAAGGGCAATGTAATCAAAAGGAATTGCTGAAACCCAAATGAAGTCCGAACATGATAGTGGGACAAGAGGAAAGTAAAAGGAAATAGAGAAAGAACTAGGAGGCAAAGGACATTTATAGAAGTCTGAAAATGGGCATGCATATATGTAAATATATTTATATGTAACAATAGGGAAATAGATCTATGTACATATGTTAAGTATCAAGGTAGCGGATGGACATTGGGCCTCTACTCAAGTACTCCCTCAACGTAAGAACATTTTTTTCTAATAACCTGCATTCCACAATGCCCAACTTCCTGTGATGCTCAGCTTCCTGACACGATGACAAAATGGGTACAGAGAAAATGTGGTGAAGAAAGCAGATGGTGACTGCCTATCAAAAGATATAGTGTCTGGGGTCTTAAAGACTTAAAGATAAATAAGCAGCCATCTAGCTGAGAAGCAACAAAGTCCACATGGAAGAAGCACACCAGCTTGTGTGATCATGAAGTATCAATAGGATCAGGTATCAGACATCAAAGACTCAGAACAAAAAAATAATATCAATGTCAATGAGGAGGAGTACAGAGTGGAGCCCCAGAACCCATCTGTAGAAAATTGGACATCCCTTTACAGAAGAGTCACAAAGAAGAGATGAACCAGTCAGGGTGCAGCATAGCACCAATGAAACATACAGTTTTCCGCTAGTTCTTTCCTCTCCCCACTATCGTGACCCCAATTCTGCCTTACAAATCCAGCTAGACCAGAGCATGTACACTGGAACAGAAAAGAGCTGGAAACACAGGGAATGCAGGACAGATAAACCCCTCAGGACCAATAATGAGAGTAGCCATACCAGGAGGGGAAGGGGAAGGTGGGGGAGAAAGGGGGAACCCATCACAATGATCTACATATAACCCCCTCCCTGGGGGGATAGCCAACAGAAAAGTGGGTGAAGGGAGACATCGATCAGTGTAAGACATGAAAAATAATAACAATTTATAAATTATCAAGGATTCGTGAGGAAAGGAAGGGAAAAATGAGAAGCTGATACCAAGGCCTCAAGTAGAAAGAAAATATTTTGAAAATGATGATGGCAACAAATGTACAAATGTTCTTGACACAATGAATGGATAGATTATAAGAGCTGTATAAGCCCCGGTAAAACGATTTTAAAAGGAGAAGGAGGAAGAGGAGGAGGAGGAGGAAGAAGAGGAGGAGGGGGAGGAGGAGGAGGAGAAATGCTTGGTCCTTACATCTGCAAGGGTACTGTCACCAAGGGTAGTTTAGGCACCTGCAGCAGAATCACCTGAAGGGCTTGTTACAAATGCAGGGTTCTAGGTTACACCCAAGACCTATGGACTCAAGCTCGCCAGAGCTATGTATTTAGCTTATCAAATGTATTTTCGCTTATTAAAATTTTGGGACAGAGATGTTACATAGAACTTTTCCCCCAAATGCTGTATTGATCTATATTATTGGCAGAAACTGTACATATTTAAAGTGTACAACTCTAGGACACCGATTGGGTGGGGTGGCGTCACCAAGATTAACAAATGAACATATCCATCAGCCCAGAAGTTTCCCCATGCCCCTTTGGATTGCCTTCCTCCTCCCTTCCCACCCTCCCAACCCCCCCTTTTCTCCCTCCCCCCCCCCCACCCCCGGCTCCACTGATCTGCTTTCTGTGCTGTAGGCTGGTTCTCATTTCTTAGAACGCCATAAGTAGAAACACACAGTGGGTATTTTTCCGGGGTTTGGGGTCTGGCTCTTCTGTCAATATTTTGAGATTTATCTATGTTGCTTTAAGTACCAGTAGTACATTCCCTTTTTATTTTTGAATAGCATTCCATTGTTTGGGATCAACTCCCATTTCTTTATCAAATGACTTGTTATTGAACGCTTGGTTTGTTTCTACTTTTTGCGTCCTTCGAATATATCTGCTATGAATATTCGAACAAAAGGACTTTTGTGAACCTATGTTTTTATTTCTCTTGGGTGAACCCCTGAAAGTTTGATGATTAGACTATATGTTAAATGCATGTCTAACGTTATTTCCAAGCTCTTGATGCATTCCATCTCATTTCTGATGACTTCTAACTTTCCTAGATTCATATTTGGTACATTCTGCTTCCTGGCTCTTAATGGGGGTTTGCAGCTGTTCCTCCTCATTTTGAGTCATGGCCCCAAAGTGTTGCTTTCAGATCAACTGTCCTTTGAGTCATCAGCTCTTCCCCTGTCCTATTTTCAGTGCCTCCCAATCTACAGGGCTCAGCCTCCAGCACTCTGTCAGTGTTCCACTGCTATTCATGAGGCTCAGAGGCTAATCCTCCAGAAAGAATCCTGGTGGCATCATGCTAATGTGTCGGGCTGCAAACTGCAAGCTCGGCATTTAGAAAACACCAGCTGAGAGAAAGAGGAGGCTTTCAGAGAAAGATGAGTTACAGTCTTGGAAACACATGGGGGCTGGGCTGCTCTACCCTGTCCTGTAGGGTCACCATGAGTCAAAAATGACTCTATGGCAGGTGAGAATCCCCCAAGAGTGGACAGCCTGTTCTTTCTTCCTAGTCTGGAATTTCTGCTGAACCCTGTTCATCTTGGGTGACCCTGCTGGTGTCTGACACCCCAGTGGTAAAGCCTGCATCGTCACAGTCATCACGGAAGGACAGACTGACCACAGAATGGAGTGCTAGATGTCCTGACTCTAGAAATCTTTATTCGATCTACAACTTCACGATTATTTTCTTTCAGTACCTGCCTTCTCTGTTCATTTTTTTAAGGGTGTCTTTTGAAGAACAGAAGATTTTTGAAAGGTTAATGAAATACACTTAAAAATTTGTGTGTGTAGATTACGTTTGCTCCTATATTTTATTCTAGATATTTTATAATGTTTAATTTTAGATTTAGAATTCAGATACATTTTGAATTACATTTGGTGTATATGGTGTGAAGTGTCATTCAAAATTCAAAATTTTGCATATTGATCTCCAGTCGTTGAAATGACTGCTATTTCTCTAGTGGGTCATTTGTAAGTGGGAATCCACGTCTGGACTGTCTTCTCTCCTATTGGTCTATTTGTCTGTCTTGAAAATATTCCCTTGATAGTTGATTACTGTAACTTTCTCAGAAGGCTTGCAATCAGGTAATGCGGTTGTCAGACCTTGTTCTTGGCTGTTCTGTGTCTTTCGCCTTTTCATTCTGTAGAACCAGCTTGTGAACTTCGACAGAAGAGCTTGCTGGATTTGGACTGGGATGAGGTTGGATCTGTAGGTCTATTTGGTGATCATTGAAAGCTTACCAATGTTGAGTTTAGACTACAGTTGACACTTTAACTCAACCCCCCCCCGCCATACACACACACACACACACACACACACACAGTCAGACAAAGGTTTGTTATAAGGGGATAGCAATTATTCCATTAGCAATCCTGCTGAGGGCCTGGCCTTGCAACCCCTCGGCTGTGACACACATGTCAAGTCCAGAGCCAAAGCAGAACCAGACCCGTGAGGTAGGTTCAATGAGAAGAAAAACTCCTACATACAGAAAACCACCAAACAGAAACATGGGCAGGGTGCTCAGTCCAGCCCCTCTCTTTTACAGGGAAGCAAACTCCGGATCCATTTCACACAATGTTTAGCAGCAGAGCAGGGTCTCCGGAGCCTGGGCTGGTGACATGTCACCAGTGATATAAACAGCCCCCACCCATCCCCACCCCCTGTGTCCATCAGGGGCAGGATCAGGGCCTGGGGCTGGAGCCCAGAGGAGATCAGACTTCTTCCCCCCCCACCCCCCCCACCCCCGCCACCGGGTGGAATGTAGCCTTCAGGCCATCCAGGGAGTGGGGGAGGTGGAGTCCCAGGACCGCCCTTCAGGACTTGACAAAACTTTGCAAGGCATTCTGTTGGTCTCACACACCTTCACAACACTGTTCAACCTCTGGGGTGTGGTTAGGCATCTTCACCTGGCAGCTCTGGGCTGGGCAAGCAGGCTCTCAGGGGACTGGGCCTCTATGGTGAGCAGGGGCGTTGGGGTGCAGATGAGAGGAATGGCTGTGGAGAGGGGGCCCTACTTACAGTCATACACGGTGTGGGCTGAGACACGAGAGAACTCCATCCAGGCAACCGCTCCAGGTACATGGCCTTTCAAGCTTCTAATGGAGCCTGCTGAGTCATGGTCCCTGGACTAGCCCCAGCGGCTCCTGGGTAGAGCAATAGGAAGCAAGATGGAGCGGAGGAGGTGGGCCTCAGACAGGCAGTTGAGAAGTGCGGCTTTGTGCTGGTGTAGCCGACAGGGCGCTGTTGGAGATGGGGACCGCAGCTAGGGTCATTTTTATAACTGGACAACACCTGTCAACCCTTGGATGGACCCAGGCGCAAAGCATGCTGGGAACTCAGCCAGAAGGGCCAGAGAAGTGGGAGCGGCTGTCAGGGCCAAGGAACCCCACAAAAGGGCTGCCTTGCTAGAGAGACACACCTTTTCAATCGCTTCATAGGACTGTGTCTGTGTGCAGATGTCTGTCAAACCAAGTCAAATCGACTCAGGTCCCAGAGGACTGACTGTATGGTTTTGCTTTCAGACCAAGGCAGTATACAGTTTGAAGCAAATTCTAGGTGAGTACTGATTTCTTTTCTTGCTTTTTCAAGCGCCCATTACTGCAGATGGTTCCCACCGATTCTACAGGACGGCTTTTCTTGTTGTTTGTTGTTGTTGTTGTTGTTGTTGTTGTTTTAAGACTCACCTCGTCACAAAGCATTTCTTATTAACTTAGGTCTTCCTTAGCCCCCTCTGTGCCGATGCCAGCACAGGCAATCTTTCCAGGCCGCCTGCTGCATTTCAGTTCAGTGTGGCATTTTGAAGCCTCCCTTAGCAACATTGGCTTCTGGCTGTTTTCTTTGTTTTCCCATGAGGACCACCTACTGGACTCCGCATCCCAGGAGGCCGCCCTGCCTACTACTCAAGGGAACTGGCCGGAGGCTTCCCTCACGCCACCTCCAGCTCTCCTGACCATCCCTCTTCCTGTCTTGGAGGCAGATGGACTCTTATTTCCTCACCCGAGCCCGTATCCCCCCCACCTCCCCCACCCCCCAGGTCCTGCCCACCTATTAGCTTTCTCTGTCCAAGAGGGAGGCCAGCACTGGGCGGGCTCCTCTGTGACTTAGCCAGAGAAAAGCAAATGATAACTGCAGCTGGAGGCTAGGTTGGGGTCCCCAGGGGGTGGGGGGGGCAGGGGAAAATGTTATTAAAAGCTTTTCTGGTATAGTAGTGAGCCAGAGCAGCCTGGCAGAAGGTTACAGGGAGCCTGTTTTGACCCTGCCAGTCCAGCCCCCACCACCCCTTGTCAGTCTCAGTGATGAAGAACCCACCTCAGCTCTACCCCTCGCAAACTTCTGAAGTGAAGCACACCCCCCATACAGGAGCTGCAGCTTACATTAAAACAGACACCAAACCTCAACTTCAGCTTCACACGGATACCATAGCCCAAGCCCCAACCAAGGCTGGGGGCCACCGTTTTATACACACAGGAGTCAGGAGTGCTGGCCTTTGGGGACATTCAACCGAGTGCCCGTATTAGCCACCACGAATCCTTCCCCGTGAGCCCCAAAGTGGTTAGTGAGCCCGTTGTCTCCACTGTACCCCTCCCTGTCCAGGATACTAGGGATGCCTGTTGAATCAACTCACAGATTGTGACCCGTGGGGACACCGGACACGGCTTTATTTTCCTAGGCTCGTTTGGCTGAATTCTGATGAAGCCACCCAAAAAGGTCATTCAGAGAAATAGCAGTGGTGGGAAGAGGTGGGGGTCTGGATGACCGCTGAGTGCCTCTCCTCTCTGCTCCTCAGGAATATCTCTGCTCCTGTGCGTAACATGCTCTTCTATGCCTTCATGATGTGCACACGTTTTTCTCCCCACCAGGCTACGAATCAAGGACCCCAGTGTGGGGTGGTGGCTTATGATTGGGGCCGCTAACCACTGCGATGCACGGGAAGCCCAGCGATGAATGAGTCCTGCCCTGAGTCCAACCTCAATGGGCAGAGGAGAAAGATGAGGCTTCAAATGAAGATTTAGAAACTCAGCTCACTGCCCTCAAGTTGATACCGATTCCTAGTGCCCTGAAAGGACAGAGCAGAACTGTCCCTGGGCATTTCCCAGGCTAACTCTTTAGAGAAGTAGAAAGCCTCCTCTTTCTCCCCTGGACTACCTGCCTTGGGGATTAGCCGCCTCATGTAGAACCCACTAAGCCAGTGGTTCTCGACCTTCTTCAGGCCGTGACCCTTTCATACAGTTCCACACGGTGTGGTGACCCCCCAACCATAACATTATTTTCATTGCTACTTCATCACTGTCATTTTGCTACTGTGGTGAATCTCCATGTAGATATCTGATAGGCAGGATGTATTTTTATTGTTAGAAATCATTAAAGCATAATAATTAAATAATTAAAGCATAGTGATTCATTACAAAAATGTGTCATTATAGCTTGTGAAATATTGATTTCTAATGGCACATCAGTGAAATTGTGTCTTGAAGCGTGGTGTAGCACCGGTCACCGTCTTCACACTGGGTACTCGTAGGTGGGCGTATCTGCATGTGTGCGGACTCACCTGGAGATGGATAGAGGATGTGTTTTCCGATGGTCTTAGGCGACCCCTGTGGCGACCCACAGGTTGAGAACCGCTGCACTAAGCTATCAGGGTTCCTGCAGCATAACCAAGAAACAGAAAATGTAACATGTACGCACTGTGGCCTCCATTTCAGGAGCTGTCATGAAAGTACAGAATCAGAAACATACAGCTTATAAATTAATTATTAGGGGGAAATATCCATCAACATGGCGGCTCCAACAAAGATGCAGGTGATAGCTCACAAGACGGGGGAACAGGGATTACGAATCGCCAAGGTCACTGGTGTATGTCCACTTGACCTGGCTGTGACCTACGGCCTCTGAAACCCAAGGGGCAGGTCTAGCTTGTCTTAAAGGGTTTCTCTGAGTTGGAATTGACTCCATGACAACGAGTGAGACTATGAGACTTCTTCCAGGGAGTGCAGGTTGCTTGAGTGAGTTCCATTTCCCGCAGGTCCCATCGAGTCCCTGGCATGCTCATTGACCCATCGAACCAGGAGCAAGCTACCCAGCAAGCACCGGCTGAAGGGAATGAGGTTTAGCTCAGGGCTCAGAACTTATTTGTCTCCGGGCCTCCGGTGCCTAGCACAGTGCTTCTTCGTTGAACCAAACCAACCCCAAAGAGTGACTAGAACAGTTGGACTCTCAGGCCCAGAAAGGTGGGAGGAAGGGGCTGTGGTGGGCAGAGGAGCCTTTCGAAGACTGGAGAGATGGGAGCGGGTCCCTCCTCTTCCTCATCCCTTCCGTGTTAAGATTTGCAGCCTGTTAGAAGTTAGCTGTTTAATCCGCTGAGGAGTGGCCCTTCAAGCCTACCTGTTGAATGCCTCTGACATGGCGATGCCTGGGACAGATCTTAGGCTGAAGGCGAGAAGGAGGAAGACAGAGCGGGGCGGGTAGCAGAGACAGCCTGGGGTGAGCCGCTGGTGGGTGCAGGGGGGCATGCCAGTGCAATTGTTTGCTGTGACACACACAACGCTCACGTTTGTGTTTCTAAAGCAAAGACAACGGAGTGGAAGGTGGGTCTTGGATGGACAACATGGAAACAGCTACCAACAGCAAAGAGGGCCCGGGCCTCAGCACCTGTGGGACTCCAGGTAGGAGCCCTGGGAAGAGTGAAGCAGCGGGGTGCCTATATGCTAAGTCTCCGCCCTTCCTTCATCATGAGTGTGGGAACCTCTGAATCCTAAATCCTCTTCAGCATCATAGCACCGTGCCATGAGAGCCTCCAGGACCGTGCGGTGGCTTTCTATGAGAGGCGCTGGCAGGGAGTCAGACCCTGGACTCCTGCATGGAAACAAAGAATCCTACCCCTGGGCCCTGGCTAAGAGCACAGAACCCATCTCTTTGGATAAATTGCTTGGCTTCTTTGTGCCCCTGTGATTTCCATCATGTCTTTTGCAATAAACGGAGTTAGTTCCGCACACACTTGCTTTGAGAATGAGATGAGGCCCTTGGCCTCCTACCGGGATCGGCGTAAGTGGATCCTCATTATTCCTTAGAAGGCCACGGGATGCCTCTCCAAGGTAAGTGAGGGGAAGCCCAGGACATTAGGCATTATTTTAAAGCAGTTCTCCGTGTACCAATTGAAAAGGACGTGTCCTAGAGGCATGTACGTAATTATAAGGAAGAGAGAAAAATCCAGTTTGAAGAAAAACAAATTACTGTACATACTCAAATATAAGCCGACCCGAGTATAAGCCAAGGTACCGAATTATTACCTGGGAAACCAGAAAAACTGATTGACTCGATTATAAGCCTAGGGTGGAAAATGCAGAAGCTATTGGTGAATTTCAATAATCAAAACAAATGAAAATAAAATTACTAAAAATTGAGACATCAGTGGGGTAATATATTTAAATATTTATTTGAAATAAAAGCATAAATAAAAGGACAAGTCATTTAACATTAGTAGACCAGCACAGTAAGTGGAAAATAGGTTCAACAAAAACAATAAGTTATCAACAATGATACCTTAAGAGTACTATTCCCTGAGCTCAATCAGCAACCAAGCTAAAATGTAAAGAGTTAAAATCCTTTAAAACTGGATTCCTCATCATCATCCGTATCCCAGTGCAGAGCTTCAGCTGGTGTGAGGTCATCACCATCACTGCTGTCATTTTCATACAAAGCGCAGACTTCACTGCCATCCATAGCATTACTAATACTACATTTCTGGAAGGCACGTCGCACCATGTCTTCTGGAATGTCTTCCC